>NC_050580.1:155523139-155860639 GCF_011100635.1 Trichosurus vulpecula
TCAGGAGGGTGATGATGTCTTGACTGGCAAGTGAGTTAGATTGGACTGAGGCAGAACTGTGTGAAGTCACCAGCCTCACTTTCTCCTCCAGAGTCATTGGAGTCCAATGGCAAGGCAAAGGTCAGGACAAGGCTCCAGATGCAGTGGGAGACCTTCGCCTTTTTAAGTTTAGGTCCTTCTCGGTTCCAGTTTGTCTGAGGCAATGCTCATTCAGTAGTTAAAGGCTAGGTGAGAACTGAGGCAAAAGATGGCCTAGTTTGCCTTCACAAAGAATCAATTTGAGAGGGGAAGACCCTCAAAGTTGGGCAGCCAGGTAGTGCAGAAGGCTCATCTTCCTGAGTTCAAATCTGGCTTGAGACACTTACTAGCTGTGTGACTGTGGGCAAGTCACTTAACCTTCTTTGCCTCAGTTTCCTCATCTGTAAAATGATCTGGAGAAGGAAATGGCAAACCATTCTAATATCTTTGCCAAGAAAACTCCAAACAGGGTCACAAAGAGTTGGTCATGACTGAACAACAATAGTACCTATATCATAGGGTTGAGGTAAAGATCAAGTGAGTTAATATCTATAAAATTCTTTGCAAACCTTAAAGTGCCAAACAAATATTAGCTGTTGCTATTAGTTTATCTGGAAAGGATCTGGGGGTTTTAGAGACCACCATCACATTATGAATCAGTGATGTGACGCTCAAGTAGTCAGATCTGTGACCTCCTTGATTTGAGTGTTCTTGTTTCCCCCAGTTAGAAAGATTGCAGCCCATCTATTCCTTCACATCCTTTGTGACTCTTGCCCTCTTCCTCATATTAAGTTCTCCTTACAGAGTCTATTCAAAGTAATGGAGGCCTTTCTCACTCTGACATCACAAAGGTACCAGGGCAACATGCTCTCTGTTCCCTTATCATGCCTTGCTTTTTGCTCATGCTCTTATTCTCCCTACATTTGCCTGATAAAATCTTTTATTCTTGTTCTTCGAAGCTTCTCATTGGTTATATGTTGAAACCCATTCACCAGGCACTTCTCCATCATTCTCTCTATGAAATTGTTTTTTATCTCTCTGGAGACTATTGTTTTCCAAGTCTAAGAAACACATAACAGCAACAGGAGAAGATTGGTATTAAAAAAAGACAAATTTTTCTGAGTGTAGATTGAAACACACTTTTTTTCATTATGTTTTTATTTTTTGCAACATGGCTAATATGGAAATATGTTTTGCATGACTTCACATGTATAATTTTTCTTTTTTCTTCTATTTTTTAATATTTTATTTTTCCCAACTACATGTAAAAACAGTTTTAACATCTGTTTTTTTTTAAATGCTGAGTTCCAAGTTCTCCTCCCCTTCCTGAGAAGGCAACTATATATATATATATATATATAGACTATACATGTACAGTCATGCAAAACATATTTCCATATTAGCCAACATGTATAATTGATATCACATTGTTTACCTTCCCAATGAGTAGGGGAGGGAGAGAGAGAATTTGGTAACGCTCTTTGGAGTAATTACTGATGCCTTTCAGGTGTCCCCAGGCTTGATGCAACCAGGAGAGTTTCATCTGTGTGTGGATGCATATAGAGGACTTCACTGTACACAGTGAATTGATCTTTAACTTAAGTTCTGAGCTGGATTTTCTCCATCATGGTAGGGAACACCTTCGGCAAGTATATTTTAAGCCTCACCTGATGTTTGTGGTCAGATAGCTGTTGAATAAATTTGTTTCTGTGGTCCTATCTTTCCAGCAATCTTGAATTAATTTTCTGTTTGGATGGGGAAAAATGGTACCTGTTAGAATAAGAGGTTTTAAGGTGGCTTTAGATCATGTGCAGCTGAATCTTGTAGAGATTTTATTTAGATGGGAAAGTAGGCATATAGGTCAGTGGTTGTTACTGTTCTCTTTTTTCAAAATTAATAAGGTCTAAAGAGTTTTTTTCATATTTTTGGTATCTTCTTCCCCTTCACATACTCTATGAATTAATTCCTAAATACATACAGAATTTTGTTACCACTGGCCCTTACTTCTGTGTTTACACTTGGGTCAATCTGGCTGTTTTTCCCATCTTAGTTCTCTTTGGTGACATTTCTACCTTCCCTCTAACGCACATATGGGACTATGATATTAGAATCCAAGTGTGATGGCTACATTGTCCTTAATGGGAAAAATAGTTTATTATAAAGATCTTTACAGATATTTTCAATTTTCATTCTGTTGTCTTCCTTTCATTTCTATCTTTTTTTTGTTTCTTTGGATGACTTTGCTTAATTGGATCCTTGCTAGGCTCTTAAACTTTGGTTTTGCCTTCCCTTACTTCTTTTTTGTTTTATGAGATTCTGCCACTGACAACCATCTATCACTTTCTATCTAAGATTTGGCAGCCATGTATATGATCTGACTCAATGTTGCCTTTGGTTGCCATCTCTCTTCTCTTGACAAGTAAGTCATGAGTTTGCGCCTTATTTTTGCTACTGGACTTTGTTGACAACTCTTTCTCCCAGTGGTTCTCCTTACTCTTCTGTATTTTCATTTTTTTTATGATTCCTTTTACCTCCATCTTTGAATTTTAGACATTCACTCATATAAATGCTTCTCTTTCTTCTTCCCCAGGGTAATGACTCCTATTCTAGTGAACATGTTCATTCTTGGGTTTTTTTTTTTTTTGTTCATCAAGATCCTAGTGAAGTAAGAATCAAGCAACCGACTTCTCATCCCTATATTAATTGGCCTCCCCTTTTCCCAATATTTACAACAGCAATAGAAGACTTGTATGATTTCTTCTTGGTTGAGGAAGAAAAGCTAATTGTGGAGAGAAGAAATGAGGAAGAAAATCTAGCGGGGTGAAGAGAAGTTAGCAGAGTAGAATTTGGAAGCTGGAGCAGAGTCTGGTTGGCTTTCTTAATGCCTTTGATATTATCTTGCTTAGATGGCTACCTCTACTCCATCTATGTCTATCATGCCATAGTGAAACAAGTACTGGAATACTTGGCTACTTTCAATCCATTTTGCTTTCTTGGCCTGTTTCCTTATCTGTAAAATAAAGGGCAAGGGTGTTGGATAACCTCTGAGATAACATCCACCTCTAAATCCTATAAGCCTAGCCCAACTATGGCAGATTAAGCTCTATCTTCTAAAGATCTTAGCAATGAGGCAGGATTGGGTTGTGATTTCCCCTTGGGATCTTTCCCAGTTTTACTTCTCTCTATAATGTAATCCCCCCTTTTTTGCATCTTTTCTCTTTTTCCTTCCTGGCAATTCTATAATTCCATAAATCCTCTTCCTGCTTTACACTCTTGTATCCATTCCCTTTTCTCTACTCACAAGGCTACCACTCTAGTTTAAATCCTCATTATTTCTCCCTAGACTATTGCAATAGACCTCTAATTGGTCTCCATGCATTAATCTATCCTGTCTTAAATCTATACAATATACATAGATACCAAAGTAATTTTCCTTCCTTCCTTTCTTTCTCTTTCTTTCTTTCTTTCTTTCTTTCTTTCTTTCTTTCTTTCTTTCTTTCTTTTTTCTTTCTTTCTTCCTTCCTTTCTTTCTTCCTTTCTTCCTTCCTTTCTTTCTTTCTTTCTTTCTTTCTTTCTTTCTTTCTTTCTTTCTTTCTTTCTTTCTTTCTTTCTTTCTTTCTTTCTTCCTGGCAAATATGGTAAAGTGGCTTGCCCAGGGTCATACAGCTAGCAAGTGTCTGATGCTGAATTTGAACCCAGGTCTTCCTGACTCCACAGCTGGTTCTCTATCCACTGTGCCACCAGGCTGTGCCCAAAGTGTTTTTCTAAAGCACAGGTCTGATTGTGTCACTCCTCTGGTCAATAAATCCCCAGCAGCTTCCTACTACTTCCAGAATCAAATATAAAGTCCTCCATTTACCACTGAAAGTCCTCAATTTGGCTTTTATGTACTCTTCCAAACCTATTATACATTGGATCCCTTCATACACTCTCTACTAGTGTACCCACACTGGTCTGCTTGCTGTTCCTCAAACATGTCCCTCTATTTCTCATCTGTATGCCTTTGACAGATTATCACACATGCCTGAAATGGAAGCCTTCTTTACCTCTTCCCCTTAGAATTCCTAGTTACCTTCAAAATGTTCAAGTGCCATCTTCTTCACAAGGCTCTTCTTGATCTCCCAAGTTTCCAGTACCCATCTCCCTGTCCTGCCTCTAAACAAACTTGTAATTATCATCTACATGCTTATAGGCATACACGTTGTCTCCAACACTATAACGCAAGCTGTCCGAGGGCAGAGATTCACATTTTTGTCTTTGTGGCCCCAGTACCTAGCACAGAGCCTGACACACAGTAGGCACTTAAAGACTGATTACAGTGGAGCTGATTGTTGTCTTTTGTCTTGGAAGAGGACCAAGAACATCATGTGTGTAATGTGTTGACTTGCATGTGAATTGGATTTGAGTGAGGCAGAGCTGTACAAAGTCATCAGCTTTTCTCTCTCTTCTAGACTCATTGGAGTCTAGTGGCAGGACAAAGGTCAAGATGACCATAGATGGCCCAGGATGCAGTAAATGACCTTGACCTTTTTAAAATTAAGATTTCTTCCCAGATCTCAGTTTGTCTGAGGCCAGCCCATTCAATGACTAAGGACTAGGTAAGAATTGATTCAAAAGATGGCCCAATTTACCATCCCAAAGATGCCAGTCTGGAAGGGGAAAGACCCTCAGAGTGTCCGGTCAGAACAGAAAACAATTGCTATTTACACTTATTCTAAGCCATCAATATCTAAATGATGAATCACAGAGGTCTGCGATGGGCCTATTATTGGCCATTCAATGAAAGCCAGAATTATATGGGTTTAAAGGTGTAGTGAAGTAGCTCCATTGAAAACACAATGGGTTTTTTTAAAGCCTGTTTTTCAGAGCTATGTTTCAAGAAATCAAAAAAGGAAAACTGCAAGACAAAGTAAATAGTCCTAGGTTTTTGGGAAGAAAAAAAGGAGGAGGAAGAGGAGGAAGAAGAGGAAGAATAGGAAGGAGGAGGAGGAGAAGGAGAAAATAACAGCATTTCCAACTTCTGTTTCAATTGGCAGGCTGGGTACCCAAAGGGCAAGCTGGTATGTATATATGTGTATATACATATATATATATAATATTTTATTTTTCCCCAATTGCACGCTAAAACAATTTTTAACTTTTTTTTTAAAGTTTTGAGCTCCAAAGTCTATCCCTCCCTCTCCCTCCCCTGAGACTGTAAACAATCAGATATAGGTCATACATGTGCAATCATGTAAAACATTTTCATATTAGTCATTTTGTATCAGAAGACTTGAATTTATAAAAAGAAAGTGAAAAATTGCCCGCTTCGGTCTGTATTCAGACAATATCAGTTCTTTCTCTAGAGGCAGACCGTGTGCTTCATCATTTGTCCCCGGGGTTATCTTGGATTATTGTGGTGTTGAGAACAGCCAAGTCATTCACAGTTCCTCGTCCTACAATACTGCTGTTACTGTATACAACATTCTCCTGGTTCTGCTCACTTCACTTTATGTCGACTCATGTAAGTCTTTTCGGGTTTTTCTGAAATCATCCTGCTCGTCATTTCTTATAGAACAATGACATCCCATCACAATCATATATCACAGCTTGTTTAGCTGTTCTCCAATTGATGGGTATCCCTTCAATTTCCAATTCTTAGCAACCACAAAAAGAGCTGCTTTAACTATTTTTGTACAAATAGCTCCTTTTTATTTCTTTATTTTTTATGTCTTTGGAGTATAGACCTAGCAGTGGTATTGCTAGATCAAAAGGTATGCACAGTTTTATAACCCTTTTGGCATAGTTCCAAATTGCCCTGCAGAATGGTTGGATCAGTTCACAACTCCACCAACAATGCATTAGTGTCCCAGTTTTCCCACATCTCCTCCAGCATCCACTATTTTCCTTTTTTGTCATATTAGCCAATATGATGGGTATGAAGTAGATGGTTAATACAAAACCTTCTCTTAAGAATCTGGTTCACTCCTTCCCACAAAGTACCCATGGGAAGAATAACCTTAAACAAAAACCATAATAGTAGCGTGGCACAGGTTTAAGAAACACGTGTGACAAGGTTTAACTCATATCATGTGCTCTGGAAGTCCTTCTCTCTGTGTAGTGTCCTACAAATGGCTGGAAGATCCTTTTCTGGCTGTTTCTGAGCATGGGCTTGAATAAGGTCTCCTTCCAGTGCCAGATTTGCAGTTCCTAAAGGCTTCCCTGGGGTCTCCTACACATATACATCCTGGATCACAAGTATCACAATGATGAGGAATCAGGCACTACCACTTTGCCTTCTATACTCTCAGATATTACCATCTACTCTCGCTATACCAGCTGGAAGATGCCTTGATCAGAGCAGACTTCAGAAGGGATAATGGCCTTGAACTGAGCCTTCAAGGACAAATAGGGCTCAGACAGGTTAGACAGAGAGGATCTAGAGAAAAGAACAGACATTCCAGGAGGTGAGAAAACAGCAGGTGCAAAGGTGGGAAAAATGGAGAAAAGAGTACACAATGCATGTTGGGGGTGGAGTAGGGTAGGGTGGGATGGGCAGACCCTGGACAGAAGACTCAGCCCATCATAGTATTTGGGAATTAAAGATTACCTCACTCACATCTTCTCCCTCCCTCTTTGAGCCAGGATTTGAACCAGTCCCCTAATTCCAAAGCAAGTATTTTCCACTCCACTCTATTAGCCAGAACTGAACTTTGCCCATGCCATAGTCTCAGCAAGGGCTAACTCTGGGTAAGAACGATCAGCGAGCCCAAACCAAAGGGACTCTCACGAGTCTACCAGTTGCTGAGTTCACCTGGGCCAATGGATAAATTCACCGTAAATGTTTCAGATATGGCCATCCCAGACACAGAGACAGCTTCCAAAGCCAAATCTTAGAGAAAGCCTTTAAAGAGTGTAAAGGATTCTGAACGTTGCTCTGGGGAAGAGATTAAATGGGTGTTTCACCCTCCTTGCTTTTCTCACTATCAGTATTAGATGACTGTCTAGCTTGGGAAATTACACACCAACGGAGGACTCTTCACAGGTTCAAACACTGACCAGAGCCTGGGGTTGGCAGGAGAACCATAGCTATTGGACACACACATAATTAGTCCATTTCCATTTAACATGTTTTAAAGGCAGCCATTACAACCCAATAAAAGGAAACAATAGCACCATAAATCCTGAGATCAATAGCCAGGAAAGCAGCCATTGTTTTTCACTGTCTTCCACCCAAATGATTCTCAGTGCTTTGCCGAGGGAGATAGAATCTCTCCTACTGAGAATGAAGGAAAATGGGGATATTTCTGGCTCCTTTGCAGCTCCCCATTATCTTAGGGAGTCATGTCTCTCCCTCTGGGCCTCAGTTTCCTCACAGGTCATTGAGCCAGAGCTGGAAGGAACCTCAAAGATCATTTAGTCCCAGTCACTCACTTTGAGCAAACTGAGGGTGAGAATAGTCTACACGTAGGTAGTAAGTGGAAGAGGCAGGATTCAAACTAAGGTCTCCAATGTGACTCATAATCTAGTCCTCTTTCCACTCTGTGATCTGTAAAGTGAAAGGGGTTGGAGAAGGTAGTGAGTTCACTGTCACTGACTCTAACTAGCCCAAACTATAGAGAAGTAACAATCTTTCTGTGTTGTTGTATGTTCAAAATCCATGTCCCTTATTAGGCATGTCCCATGCAGTGATTTGTTTGGTGAATTATCTTTGTACACCTATGTCCTGTCTCCCAACTTGAATGTAGATTGTAAACCTTGTATTATTCTCAGTCATAGTTCACATTTCTCTATAGCTTTCTAATTTACAAAGTTCTTTCTTTACACCAATCTTGCAAGGTACATACTAAAAGTGTTTTTTTTTTTCAAGGCAATCAGAGTTAAGTGACTTGCCCAGGGTCACATAGGTAGTAAGTGTCTGAGGCTGGATTTGAACTCATGTCCTTCTGACTCTACACCTAGTGATCTATTCACTGTTGCCACCTACCTGCCCTTCTACAAGTCTCATTATCCCCTGTTTTACAGGAGGGGAAACTGAGGATCAGGAAAGTTGAAAGACTCACCCAAGAACACCCAGTTAGTCGATGATAGACCAGAATTCAAACTCAGGATTCTCAGCTCCAACTCCTGTGCTCTTTTCACTGTCATGAGCCAGTTGGAGTTGGAAGGGAAGAGAGAGGATTTCGGAATCATTTCAGTGAACTCTCTGATTTTACACAAGGAGAAACCGAGGTCCAGAGAGGGAGAATTACTTTCTGGAGGATCCACAGCTAGTTAAGTGGCAGAGCTAAGGCCAACACCCAGGCCTCCTGATGCTGAGTCTAGGTTTTTTTGGTTAATGCTCAGCTCAGATGCCACCTCCACATGAGGTCCTGATCTCTCCAGCTGCTAGTGCCTTTCACCCTAAATTGCCTCTGGCTTATTCTGTATATATTTCCATCTATTTTTATGTATGTTATCTCTTCCAACACCAACTCTTAAGGATAGAGACCATTGAATACTTTTTCTTTCTATACCTAGTGTTAATTTGTTGACTGATTTTCCCATTGTTATCTCTCTGTTGCTCTTGTCTCTATTGAAGGGAACCTAGCATCGTGCAGTGCTCCAGAGATCTTGGGCCAAGAGCTAGGAGTAAGACAGCCTCCAAAAAAGCAGGTTTATACAGTCTAGGAGATCTCCTAGGAATATTGCTTTAGTCTAGAATGGTCAATATTAATAGCTAGAATTTATATTGTCCTTTAAGGTTTGCAAAGAGCTTTTCAAATATTATCTTTTTTTATCCTCACAACAACCCTGGAAGGTAGGTGTTACTATTATCTTCAGTTTACAAATGAGGAAACTGAGGTAAACACAGATTAAGTGATTTGCTCAAGGTCATACAGCTAAGAAGTTTCTGAGATTTGAACTTAGGTCTCCCTGACTCCAGGCAGCTAGGTGGCACCATAGTGCACAGAGGAAAACTCATCTTCCTGAGTTCAAATTTGACCTCAGACATTTACTGGCTGTGTGACACTGGGTCAGTCACTTAACCCTGTTTGCCTCAGTTTCCTCATCTATAAAATGAGCTGGAGAAGGAAATGGCCAATCACTCCAGTCTGTTTGCCAAGAAAACCCCAAATGGGATCACAAAGAGTCAGACATGACTGAACAACAAAACTTCCTGACTCCGCATGCAGTGTTCTCTCTAGTGAGACACTCACTGAGTTCAGTGCTAATGTAATATATATCCAATGCTAATGTGACCAATAGTAATTCCTGAACTTGGTATCTGTATGGGTCAGTTAGTTTTCCTCCACTCCCTGGCCACGGACTGACTAAACCTCTAGCTTGAGCGCATGAAAACATGATATTGGTCACAGGAAAGAAAAAGGAGAATTTAGATGGGTTTAGTGCATTTTAAACAGATTTTAAAACCCGTGTCCTGTCCTGAGTACAAATCTTCCAGCTGCACACTTCTTGGTTCTCTGTTTTCACAGGGTATCCTCCATGCTCCTTCAGAGAGCTGGCAGCCAATCCCCTCAGAGGACATCCACAGGAGGCGGCTCCTGGGATGCTCTATGGAGCCTTTTGCTTATTTGGAGGCTGGATCTGAGTGGCGACATTGTGAATCTAAAACTTGGATTTATTGCGTTGGGTAAGTTGCTCTGCACATGTTTTTCCTAAGCCTGAGGGGACACCCAAGCCCAAGTATGGTTATGTGTTTTCTGAGTCACTTGCATGATCAAGGCTTTTGCAGATGGCTAAATAATTAAAGGAGCTTCAGTTACTTCACCAAACATTATTGCTTCCATGCTATCATAAACAGGATCACATGTGGTCAGGGACAATATTTGGTGCCTTTCCCTTTTTCGGGATCTAGGGCTGGCATTGAACAAGGTCTTTCTTTGACCCTTCCCCAATTCCTTTTTTTGTTCTCCCTTCCTATCAGCTAGGTGGTGTAGTGTATAAAGTGCCTGGACTAGAGTCAGAAAGACCAGAGTTCAAATTGGCATCAGATAATAATTGTTTGATCCTGTCTGCCTCAATTTCCTCATCTGTAAAATGAACTGGGGCAGGAAATTTGCCAAGAAAACCCCAAAATCAGGTCACAGAGAGTTGGAGGTGACTGAACAATAGCAACAGCCTATCATCCCTGCTGGAGTCCAATGTGCCACCATTTTCTTTTCTTCCACCCCAGGTTGGTGGCCTTGGAACCTTTAACCTTGTCAAGGGAGAATTTCTGAGACACAGTGTTTTATGGACTTTAGAAATCATCAACTACAACTCCTTCATTTTGTGGATGAGGGAACTCAGGCCAAAGTGGTGAGGTGATTTTTTCAGGGTCTGGCAAGTAGTAAGTAGAGGAGCTCAGATTTGAACCTAGGTCCTCTGACTTCAAATTCAGTTCACTTTTCATGATACCTCACACATCCTCAAAGATTTTTTTTAGCTTATTTTTTAAATTAATTAATTAATTCATTTTTAGTTTTCAACATTCACTTCCATAAGCCTTTGAATTTTAAATTTTCTCCACCTCCCTCCCCTCCCCCTCCCCAAAATGGCATGTAGTCTGATATAGGCTCTACATATACATTCTTATTAAACTCATTAAATTTTCACATTAGTCATGTTGTAAAGAAGAATTAGAATGAATGTGAGGAATCATGAGAAAGAAAAAACAAAACAAAACAAACAAAAAAAAGGGAGAGCAAAGAGTATGCTTTGATCAGCATCCTCAAAGATCTTTTGCAACTGAGGCCACCTAGGACTTGAACCTGGAACTTTTCGCCCTCTGTGAGAGAATCATACTTTTAGACCAACAACCCGCCTCTCATAAAATGGCAAAAATGGAAAAAAAAACCCTCTTTCGGCTTTTCTATGACCCATCAGAGGGTATGACAAATAGGGTGGATTCTGTATTAGCCAGACTTGTACAAAACAGGATGCTAAGTATTTGCTGGGCATGAGGAAACTTGAGTGGCAAGTCATGTTCTATTAAAAAAAAGTAAAAGAACTAAATGAAACCTACTGATGATGGCGATCACTCCTCTGCCTATAGCACTTACTACATTTTCCAAGTAGTTTCCAATCTTTTATTTTAGTCATGAAATACAAGAGCTGGGAAAAAGGGCGTCTACGATCATCTGCTCCAACTACCTCACTTTTCAAAGAAATGAAGTGAGGCTTAGAAAGGGGACAGGATTTGCCTTAGATCACACAGCTAATAAGAGACAGAGAGTAGGGTTTGAATGCACCCATATGTCCCAACTTCCAGTCCAGAGTTCTTCTCCCCAATGCCACACTCTCCTCTCCATTACCAGTCTTGCAGACAGAGCTTCTAAAGTGAAGTGACCCTCACAGGCTGGTACCACTGTTCCCCCATCTTCTAAACTTACTTCTTCCAAGAAACTCTCCTGATCTAATCCTGCTTTGCTACTCATCACTCCATTTATTCCAACAATAGCCTCAAAACTGACACGTGTAGACCTGGGAGGCTGTAATTTGTCATGTCCTTGTTTTTATGATTGGGATTTTTTTTTCTTTTCCAACATTTATTTATCATGTATTTTTGTCTGTTCTCTTAGGCTATAAGTTCCTGGAGGTTAATAAGAATTGTAATTTCTACTTTGTGGTGGTATAGAAAGAAGAGTACATTTAGAATCAGGGTACCTAGCTTCTGGTCTTGGTTCTGAGAGGCCAAGCTGTGGGACTTTGAACAAGTTATTTCTTTTCTCTGGGCTTCAGTTCCCTCCTCCCTAGATGGGGCTTGGATGTTTAAGCTTCCTTCTGCCTCTATGATTCTCTCTTTCCCTCATGGGCTCTTTTCTCAATCCTTACTTCCACTCCTCTCCCCAACCTGGCACATCTATCCATGTAAGTGACTGTTGCTGCATTTTCCAAGAAGGGTCCCCAAAGTAGGAAGGGGTACTACTCATAGAAGAGACCAGCTCTCTACAAGAAATCTGGTTATCTGGCAACTGACAAAAGTTTAGAGTGAGGCTCTTCCTGAAAGCTTGGCTTGTGGCCCAGAGTTTAACCTCCAACCCCGACTATGGGTCTAGTTAGACTCATGGGCTCATGATGTTACTAAAATGCCTGACAAGGGAAATAGGTGAGGATTGTCAGAAGTTCTTATCTTGGGATTTATGGGACAGATAAAAGCACAGGAAATGGAACAGAGCCCAGTTCTGTCCTCCTGGAGAGAGTTTTCAGGGATTTATTTCCAGAATCTAATGAATACAGAATCATAGAATGTTAGAGCTGGAAGGAATCTGGGAGATCATCTAAAGTACGTGAAAGTACCCCTTCATTTTGCAAATGAGAAAACTGAGGCCTAGAGAGGGAAAGTGAATACCCCGGAGCACGCTGCTGATCAACAGCAACGCCAAGAGTTTCAGAACTTGGGTGTCCCCATTCCTATTCTAGTGCTTTTTTTTCCCCCTGCTATACCCTGGCTTTTGAGGTATGATTTTTAGGGAGGGAAGGTTCTCCCTTCCTGGATCGAAGTGCTGTAGTAGATAAAGCATCAGGGTTGGAATCAGAAAGAACTGGGTTTGAATACCACCCAAGACCCTAGCTAGCTAATTCTGGGTGGATCATGTGACTTTTGTGAGTGTGTCAAAAATGGGAGTGATAATGACACTTTTCTGACAGGACTGTCTTAAGGATCAAAAGTCAGCCCTTATTAAGAGCCTACTATGTGCCGGTCACTATGCTAAGCACTGGAAATACAAAGAAAAGCAAAAAAAAAAAAATCTCCATCAATACACTAAGGGAGGTTAACATGCATACAACTATGCACAAAGAAAATATACACAGGAAAGTTTGAAATAATCTCGGAGGGAAGGCACTAGCATTAAAATGAGACTGTGAAAGCTTCTTGTAGAAGGTGGGGTATTAGCTGAGACTTGAAGGAAGTCAGGGAAGCCAGCAAGTAGAGACAAGGAAGGCGAGAATTCCAGGCATAGGAGACAGCCAGTGAAAATTCATGGAGCTGGGAGATGGAGTGTCTCATGTGAGAAACAGTATCATCATCATCATCATTACTACGATTATTAATATTAGGAATAGCAAGGAAGTCAGTGTCATAGGACTGTAGAGTCCATGGCGGGGAATAAGATATAAGAAGACTGGAAAGGAGGTAAAGGACCCGCTCATGAATGACTTTGAATGCCAAACACAAGACTTAATATCTGATCCTGGAGGCAGTAGGGAAACCCTGAAGTTGATTGAATAGGGTTGGAGGTGGGGTTGACATGGTAAGATCCAAGTTTTAGGAAGATTATTTTGATAACTACATGTGATGTAAAGATTACATGTGGTCAAAACCCATTAAGGATGCTATAAAATAAGTTGTTATTATTGCTTATGACATTTTTTTTTTACTTCTATAAGGCACTTATTGTGGTCTAGTTTGCATATAGTTACTTGTGAACATTCACTACATCCCTTTTCCTTGAGAGGAAACTCCCCGAGGGTAGGGTCTACGTCTTATTTACCAATGCATCCCATGCAGTGTCTAGAATGAATCTAGTATCTAGTATCTAGGAGTCCCCTTCTGATTTTCCACAGGACACCAACCAGCCATAGAGCATAGCTAGAAGAACCACAGAAAAACCAGTGAGACTAGAGTCAGGAGCCCTGGTTTCAAGTCCTTTCTCTGCATTTGGGAGGGGCCATTTCCATTCTCTCAGGCTATTTCCTTATCTGTAAAATGGGAAGTAAGATGGCCCGCCTTACCTATTTCACAGGGTTGTGGTGAAGATCAGACAATGGATGGGAGAGTGCCTTGCCAAATGTGAAGCATTGCACAAATGCCAGATATTATTTTTGCAAGAAGATCTCCAGTGTTTTTGCTTAATTTCAATCTAATTTGCATACAGTCTGTTCTCTTGCAAATTTCAAGTTGCAGTGTTAGAAGCTCTCTCGGAAGGGCATCCTCTCCTGTTTGTTCTCTCCGTTCCTTATCTTAGCCCTTGCTTCCCACCCCTACCTACAACCTTTTGCCATGAAATAATATCCTCTGTGAGGCAGAAAGGGCAGAGTCTGAGAACGAACGGTGAAAAACAGCTATCTGCCCTGGGAGAAGTCACCACATGCTCACTGATAGAGATGCAGTTCTAGATGGCCTCAGCCTGCAGAGAGTGGGCAGTTATTATTCACTTTTTAGAGAAAAGACTTTCCTTATTTTAGATGAGTCGGTCAAGACTAGCCCTCTGTGGGACTTTGCCTGCTCCTAGCACCTTCCTGTGGAATCAAAACTAGTGATAATTATGGTAGATGATAATAATGGTGGTTATGCCTTACGTTTGACTCTTCAAAATTAATTACAGAACATTTTCATCTATGTTATCTCATTCGGTCCTCAGAAGCAGCAATGGTGTAGTCAGCAGAGGATCAGTCTTGGAGCTAAGAAGGCCTATGTGGAAGTCCCGCTTGTGACTATGGATAAGACATTTAACTTGTCAGTGCCCCCCAAGAAACCCTGGGTTTAAGGTTAAAAACTGAAGACAAGTGCCAGTGTGGGTCCAGCAAAGGGGCACGTTCCACACTGAGAGTTCCCCATACCAACAAAATCAGAAGTCCAGACCAATCAACAACAACCTCTCTGTGAGGGAGATAGAGAAGGTATTATTACCTCCCCTACTTTACAGATGAAGAAACTGAGGATAGAGAGATACTGAGACATGGGGTACACAGGGGTACACAGCTACTAAGTGTAGGGCAGGAATTTCACTGCTAACCCCAATTATCTAACTCTATTCTTCCAGGAAACTCTGCTGGTCAGACACCACTTGGAGTGAGATTTCAGTGCCAAGCTGGTTTGCATTAACTAGCCCTGAGGGGGTCTTCTTGCTCTCTACTTGAGTCCTTTCCCTCCTTTGCAGATGGTGGATTGGAGGCCCTACTGGCCTAGGCCAGATGAGCAGACCAAAGGGAGTGGGACGCCTGGCCAGGACATCCCCCCTTCACCGCTTTCACAGAGAAAAGATCTGTGGCAGGGTGGGAACCTGGGATTGTTGTCCCAATATGTGTATCCTTTCCCTTTTTCCAGTCATTACAAGTTTGGTGGCTCCCAAGTCTTCAAGGAGAAACCTGCTTTTCATTAAAGCCCAAGGGTGCCGCCGGCTTCAGTTTTCAGAAGTCATGTTACCATATGTGGTGCCCTCGCCTTTGGTCTGAGCGCATCTTGTCAGTATTAACTAACCACTTCTTGCAGTTACATCACAACAATTCTTTAGATCTTGGAAGCAGAGCTGTAGATATTTGCATATGTGTTTCTTTAGTTTTCACAGAACAGGCTGCCTGGCAGATGGAGGACCCAAACCATCCTCCAACATTTAGCTGCAAGTTAAGCCGTTTTCCTGTGTTGTTCACCACATAGGAAACTAGGCGGTTTTTAACCACACTGTGATGCTGCCAGAGCTCAACCTTAGAATATTTTCATGGGGAAAAGGAAAAAAAGGGGGGGGACTTAACATGGTTTTCCCCACCCCCTCCTGCCTTCCAACCAGATGGCAGATGGTATGGAACCAATAAAATGCAGACTCAAAAGTTTGTTTACTTAACATCCAACAGAGTATGCCTTTGTGGTCCCTGCTGTAGCAAGGCATCTGAGGTCTTTCAACCAAGGAAACAACCAGACTGAGTCAACAACTCTGTGTGGCTAGAAAGGTAATCTTCCTACGGAGGACTGCTTGTATAGTTATGAAAGAGAGAGAGAGAGAGAGAGAGAGAGAGAGAGAGAGAGAGAGAGAGAGAGAGAGAGAGAGACAGACAGAGAGAGAGAGAGACAGAGAGAGACAGAGAGAGAGAGACAGAGAGAGAGAGAGAGAGACAGACAGAGAGAGAGAGAGTCAGAGACAGACAGAGAGACACAGAGAGACAGAGACACAAAGACAGAGACAGATACATACAGAGGCAGAGATGGATACAGACAGACAGGTACAGAGAAAGGCAGAGAGGGAGAGAGAAAGAGACAGACAGACAGAGATACAGAGACAGGCAGACACAGACAGAGAGAGAGAGGGAGAGAGAGAGAGAAATACAGAGACAGACAGACAGACAAAGGTAGAGACAGACAGACAGAGAGAGACAGAGACACAGGGAGACACAGAGAGAGACACAGACACAGACAGACAGAGACAGGAATACAGAGAAGGGTAGAGAGAGAGACAGACAGACAGAGACAGAGACAGAAAAGAAGGAAGAAAGAGGAGAAAGAAAGAAAGAAGGAAAGAGAAAAAGCAAAATAAGGAAGAAAGAAAGAAAGAGAGAAAGAAAGAAAGAAAAGAAAAGAAGGGAAGGAAAGAAAGAAAGGAAGAAAGAAAGAAAAAAGAAAGAAAGGAAGGGAGGAAGAAAGAAAGGAAGAGAGAGAGAGAAAGGAAAAGAAAGGAAGGAAGGATGAAAGAAAGAAAAAGAAAGAAAGAAGGAAAGAAAGAAAGGAAGAAAGAAAGAGAGATAGAAAGAAAGAAGGAGGAGAAGGAAGGAAGGAAAGCCCATGTCATCTTCTGGGGTCTCACAGTGACCCTTGGTTTCATCTGGCTGAGGTTAGGTGGGCAGCATGGGGTAGTGACAGGATTGCTTGGATGAGGAGTCGGGGGAGCTGGGTTGAAATGTCATCTCTGACACTCAGTAGTAAGTGTGGGATATTGGGCTGGTCACTGAGCCTCTTTGAACCTGTTTCCTTTTCCACTAAACAGTGCTACTTACACCTAGCCTAGTCATCTCACAGGCTTATTATGAGGAATGGGCTTTGTAAACCTTGAAGTACTATAAAAATCTGAGTCGCTATAATAGAGAACATTTATATAGTGCTTTAAACTTTATAAAGTAGTTTATAAATATTATCTCATTTTATCATCAAAACAGCCCTGGGAAGAAGGTGCTATTATCATCCCCATTCTACAGATAAGGGAACTGAGGCAAGCAGAGACTTACCGAGGGTCACATAGCTAGTAAGTGTCTCCGGTAGGATTCAAAGTCAGATCTTATTGAGTCCAAGTCTAGCATTCAATCCAATGTGCAACCTAGTAGTTCATATGTTGTCATAATGCTTTCTGGTAGAAAATTTCCCCCACGATGTGACAGCAATAGTGTTGCTTAGTGGATAGAGAACTGGAATTAGAGTGCAGAAGATCTGGCCAAATTTTGCCTCCAACATTTATTAGCTGTGTGATCCTGGACAAGTCAGGTTCATGTCTGTGAGCCTCAATTTCACCACCTGTAAAATGAGGGTAACAGCGGCCCCCCGAGATCACCTTTTATCTATATCGTCTGTGTCTTGGATGTAAAATGTCTTCTGTCTGTTGTTGCCACCATTAGAATATGATCTCCTGGAGGGCAGGGACCCGATTTTTGCCTTTCTTTGTATTTTTTTTTTTTTTGCTTAGCATAGTGCCTGGAATGCAGTGTCAATAAATGCTTGTTGACTGAATGCCTAACCGCCCAATTCAACAGTTGTGTAATGAACTTTGTAAACTCCGAAGTTACAGAAATGTGAGCGATCCTTTTTATTTCTGGTGCCAAGTCCAGTCTAGGCTTGGGGTAGGGACTGGGCCTTGGGTGCCTGCGACTGGCAGTGTAGAAGTCTTTTTAAAAGTGGGAAAGCCCACCTCCAACTATCCTGCCACCTATCCTGCTCGTCCCCTCCCCAGTCCCCTCACACTGAAGGCTGGCCGGTCTGGCTGACCTTGAGGTGAAGGTGGACAATCAGAGAGTGACCTCCTTATTGGTCTATATAATAGCAAGAGAGGGAAAATCCCAACCCTCACCAAACCTCAAGACTCCGGCTAAGTGCAAAATCTGCCATCTATTAATGTGTTAGAAGTTGACAAAAGGGACTTTGATCATGGATTGTTTTTTCCCCCTTTCTTGAGTTTCCCGATGACACATAATAGCCCATTTCAGCTCTAGGGCCGGAAGTATAGCCATCATTCTCTGCAATAAATTCAGCCCTGGCAGCTACCCCTCACCCCCAGCCCACTCTAGCCCCGGATATTAATTGGCCTGTAAGTGGTTACATGTGTTGCTTTTATGTGTCATTCAGAATCTGGTACGTCAACTTCACAGCTATTTGGGAAAATCTAAGTTTTGTTCTAAAGTTGAGCTGGAAAATTGATCTGCTCGATTGTCCCTTGAATATGCTAACTCTTAACTCCCAGGCCTCACTCATTCCATTCCCCCTGCCCAGAATATCCACCCCACCCTCCTCCTCCTCCATCCACCTCCGGGCTTTCTGTCAAGCTCGACCTCCTCGAATCTTAGCATTTTAGAACTGAAAGGAATCTTAGAAATGACTTAGTTCAACTTTGTCACTTTTACAGAGGACAGTGAGGCCCCCAGACCTCAGGTGACTTGTCCAAAGTCACTTAACCCGGGTGATTAGAGAAGGAGCCTGGGACTGAACCCCTCCGGCCACTGCACTCCTAGTCAGTGGCTTCTCCATGATGCCATGCTACCGTGTAGAGTTGGAAATTGCTTCCAGATCACAGAGTCCAGCCTTCTCGCTTTTCAGAGGATACTAAGGCCAAGGAAGGAAGTGACTTTCCTAGGCCATACAGGTCACGAAATTGCATTTATAATGTTTTACTTGTGGAATAAAAGAGTCCCTTGGCTTTTGCTGCTGTTTCTGGTTTTTTTTTTTTTTTGCTTGAAGTTAAAGATGAAAAGAAAATTGTTCCTGTATTCCTCTTCCCGGTTGTTTACCAATCTTACACAGTCGTTGGAGATATGCTACCTAGGGCCCTCAGAGTCCCCCAGGAAGTCCAGTGTTTGATAATGTTTATTGGTTGAGAGGAGGGGGTAGGGAGGGTGGACTCAAAGACGGTCTCCGGTTTTGATTTTTGCTTTCTAGGGACTATCTCCATGCTAAAATGAAGACAATGGAACTGGGAAGTCATATGTCTTTGTAGAGGCCTAGTAAAACGGAGCTTGGACATTTCCAACTCTAAAGAAAAGTCTTCTTGTGAGAGTCAATAATTTCTACCCAGGGCTAGGGGGAAGATCAGTGTAGATAAAGAAAAGATGAAAAGGTCAAGCAGGGCACCCCATGGCAGTGCCTTTGAACCGACTGCCTCCTCGTGCCTGGACCACCGTCTTTGTTCTCCTCCGCTTCTTAGAATCCCTTGGCTTTCTTCAAGACTCAGCTCAAGCCCCGCCTTCTGAAGGAGGCCTTTTCTATTCTCCCCAGCTGCTAAAGCCACCTTTTCTAAGGTTATCTTCCCGCTACTCTACGTATCTCATACATGCCTACTTATACCTGTTGTCTTTCCCGTCAGAATATAAGCATCTTCTTCATTTCTTTTTCCCCTTTCTCTGTATCTGAAGCACTTAGGAAGTGATTAACAAATGTTTGTTGATTGATTGGGGAAAGAAATGGGGACCTGGTTGTGGAGTAGAAGGATCAAACAAGGGCAGCAACCAGATTAAAATGTAATTGGGAAATATTTTTTTAAAATACAATAGAACATAGATAATGTTAACTGTGGTTTTCTAACAAAGCCTGCAGGGATCTTTATGTACTGTTTTGCCCCAGTTTCTATTTGAGTTTGATGCTGCTGGTGCTGAGTATACATCCCAGAAAAGGCCCAGAGAAGCAGAGAAACCTGGCATGGCCCAAAAAATTGCAATAATCCTGGAAAAATGGCTAGGGAGATTCCATTTGCTTGTGTATAAGAGGATGATAATAGGCTTGGAAGGGAAGGAATATTCTCATCCTTCAAGACCAAAAGAGACTTTCTTTTCAAAGGACAGAGGAAAGGTGCAAAACATTTTCCTAAAATCAAAAAGGAAAAGGTGTTAAACAAATCCTGGCCTGGAATCATAGAGAGATTTATGATTTATAATGTGCTATCATCATAGTAACCCAGTGTAATACAATGATATCATATTTTACAGATGAGGAAACTAAAGCTAAAAAAAAGGCAGTGGGTGGGGGAGGTTAAGTGATTTATCCACAGTTAAGATTCAGAACTCGAACCCAGGTTTCCTTAGGGCCAGTTCCCTTTCTGAAGACCTGAATTCTCTTTCCTCATAGACCTACTAGCTGTGTGACCACAGTGTCCTCATTCATCAAATGCCAATATTGAACTCTATGGCCTCCAAGGTCTTATCTCTGATCTTATGATCCACCATACCATGCTCTGGGGTAGGAAAAAAGGGACATGGAGTATATTGTGGAATTTAAACTGGCCATGTCTAGGGGCAAACCCTGCCTGGAGTAAGGAGTCCCACTGCTATTCTGAGTTCTATATGTGGAGCCAGCTTCTCTCTGTAAGAAATTGCTGTTAGGCAGTGAGGTGGCCCGTTGGCTAGAGTGCTGAGCCAGGAACCAAGAAGACCCGAGTTCAAATCCAATCTCACTTATTAACTGTACGACCCTGAGCAAGTCATTTAACTTTTGTTTGCCTTAGTTTCCTCGACTGTGAAATAGGAATACAAATAGTTTCTACCTCTCAGGGTTGTTGTGATGATCAAATCAGATAAAATTTGTAAAAAATGCTTAGTCCGGTGCCTCACACATAGTACGTGCTTAGTAAATACCTATTTCCTTCCCTTCCCTTCTTACATAGTGGATAATGAAAGTCTTGCACAACCCTACTGGTCTGAGAACCTTAATTTCAAGTCTTGAAATGGAAAAACCTTTAAACTCGGATTTTTAAAGTTAAATCCTACAAATATGTTTAAAATAGATTGTAAGTACTTGGAGGACATGGATGCCAGTCTTGATGTTCCCTTCCTCAAATCCTCCTAGAGCACTTTGTCTGAATCTCTCCTCCGACGCCATCACATTCTATTTTGGATCATACTTAGCTGTACATGTCATCTTCCCCCTATTTGAGTCTAAGTTTTGTGAGGGAAGTGACTTGTTCCCTTCTTCATCTTTGTATCTAATCCAACAACGGACAGAGTACTACATATACTACTTCCCCTGTAAGGCATAGCTATGAGAGAAGTTGGTGTCTTTGTTGCTTTTGAACCTAAAACAATTTCCCCTAGGCCAACCATGTTTGGTGAGGCAGCTAGAACACGTAGAAGACAGCAAATCTTTTGTTCCTAAGGATCAGTTTGGATGACTCTGACCTTCCATGATATTATAAGAAGTATAAATGTACGGTGTATAGAATGTGGCATATAAATCCTAGCTCTCCATTAGAATGTGAGCTCCTTGAAAGGCAGGGACTGTCTTTTGACCCTTTTTGTATCCTCAGCAGTTATCGCAGTGCCTGGATCACAGCAGGTGCTTAATCGATGCTACTTGCTACCTGGGTGATCTTGGGCAGGTAATAGCTTTTCTGGGCCTCAGTTTCCTCATCTGCAAAATTAGAGGTTGGTCTAAACCCAAGGTCCCATCCCATAAATCTAAGGTCCAAACCTATGATCCTATGTCTCATTGAAATGAGCAGATTTTTTTTTCACAGCTACTGTGTTCAGCATGAGGGATAGTGGAACAGCAAAGAGAGAACATTTACTTTGTGCCAACCACACACCTCCCCTCCCGCCTCCAATCTTGAATGGAGATGCTGAGAATCTATGTGTGATGTTGTAAAATGGTCTATGTTGATTTGAATGTACCTATAAGGAACTTACGTTGCTCATAGACTGTCTTTCCTTTAGAGGAGTATATATATCTTCTTTTTCTTCTTCTTTTCCAAGCAACTATTTTCAGAAGCTGAGACCCCTTCACTGTTGGCAGAAGGAAAGTATACCCCACTTAGATGATGCAGGATGAGAAGCCAATGACCTCTTCCTAGTTGGAAGACAAGGAATTCTCAGACTGTGTCAGGTAGGAAGTTTTGCCCTGGGCCTCTAAAGTATTGGAATAAGGGAATGTTTTGTTTATTGGCTCTAAGTTGAAAGTAAGATTGGGAGGTAGTGTCATTATGCTTATTTTGTTGAGAATGACTGAAGTATAGCTAACACATATGTTTAAAGATAGGCAGCTTGATTTAGTGAAAAGAGTATTAGAATGGAACTTGAAGATCTGGGTTTGATTTCCCTGATCCATTTCTAAGTCTTGAATTTTCTCATCTGTAAAATGAGACCACTTTTATTACCTATCTCACAAGATTGTTGTGAGGAAAGTGCTTTGTAAATTGTAAAGAGACGTATATTCACACACTTGCGGGCACACACATATTTTCATTTATGTCCATATGTACATGTATAGGAGCTATTACTAATATTGTTATTATTTTAAAAACCATAGGAATGCAATTAAGGGACTTT
Source organism: Trichosurus vulpecula (assembly GCF_011100635.1). NCBI lineage: Eukaryota > Metazoa > Chordata > Mammalia > Diprotodontia > Phalangeridae > Trichosurus > Trichosurus vulpecula. The sequence goes on from NC_050580.1 coordinate 155,545,346, forward strand.
GGAAAGAACTTCACCATGTGAAGAGTCATAGAAGAGATCCTTGGGAAGCAGGAGGAGCTGGTAATTTGAGGAATTTAGAGCTGAAAGGGATTTTTGAGATTGTCTAGTGGCCTTTAATTTTACTGATAAAGAAACTGAGGCCTCAAGAAGAGAAATGAGGTCATAGAGGGTGAAAACCACACTCTGAAATTTGTCCTTGGGTCTTCTAGCATTGAATCCAGGGCTCTTTCCACCACCATCTCCAGTCAAAGAGTTTTGGACGAGTTGTGGCAAAGGTCTAGGAAGCAAGTCCTGCAAGGCACTTAGCGTCCCAGGAGACCAGGCAGCATCAGCCAAGGTCTGCCTTGGGCTACAAGACCTGCTCAACAGATGTCCAGAGAACAAAGTTGGATTTGCTCTTTGGCTTTAGTCCTTGGCACTGTCCAGTAGATTCCTTTGGTCATAGCCTTGGACTAATGACTACATTTCTGTTCTAAATTTTGACTTTTTAATGACTGATTTAGCCAACTGGGCCACAATGTTTAACTCTTCATGGTCCCAATGATTAACCTTGTGTCTATGTAACCCTTAGGTAGCACCACTCACTAAATGACCAAGGATCCAAAGTACCATGTGCACCATGGGTATTTACTATTTGTTTATTTTTATTGTTACTATATTTTCAGAGGCAATCAGGCTTAAGTGACTTACTCAGGGTCACACAGCTAGTAAGTGTCTAAGGCCAGATTTGAACTCAGGTCCTTCTGACTTCAAGGACAGTGCTCTATCTACTGTGCCTCCTAGTTGCCACTTAGTAATTGTTTATTAAGAAGCAAAGTGAAATAGAGATTATTAGTAAGTGTTTGTTGAGAAGCACAGTGGGCTTGGAGTTGGGACGTGTGAGTTTGAATCCTGATTCTACCACTTACTATCTGTGTGGCCTTGGGTAAGTCACTTAAACTGGTCATGCCAAATTCAAATAGAAATGGGGCCCACTAATCCATTATTTAAGGATCCCTGAAAGTCTTATACTGATTGTATTAAAATGTAATGTTCTCTAAGTTTTGCTGTATTTTTATCTATCTTGCTAAATATTTCTCAAATACATTTTAAAAAAAATTATAAGTTTATTTTTTCTTTTTAGTTTACAACACTCAGTTCCACAAGCTTTTGGGTTCCAAATTTTCTCTCTCTCCCTTTCTTCTTTCCCACCCCCATCCCCACAAGACAGCATGTAATCCAATGTAGATTCTACATATACCTTCACTCTCAATTACATTTTAATCTGGTTTGAGCCTCATGTAGGCCATGTGTTTGACACTATGACTTTAAAAAACAACAACCACACAGTGCCTCAGTTTCCCCTTCTGCAAAATAGTGAGAATAATAATTCATTATTTATCTGACAGGGTTTGTAAACTTTTAAAGACTCTATGTTTTCAGCAGTGCTGATAAGGAGCCTTCATCCTATCATACACAACCCACCAATCTAGTACCCTACAAAAAATAATAAAATGAAATTAATATGTTAGGACTTGCTCTTAATGAAGTTTTACTCTCCCTTTGCGAACACCACTTCCTTTTCTACATGTTTACTTACATCTAGAATACATTATAGAATTTCACCAGCGATCTCAGTCAAGTTCACTAGCCTATCATTTGCAGATGTAATTTTCTTCCCTTTTTTTGAAGATGGGAACATTTTTCCTTCTCTACTCTTGAGGCATCTCTTCCATTCTCCAGAATCTTTCAGAGATCTCTTTCAAAGTTGTTTAGCAATCACAAGCATTCAGTTGAAGCTTTAAGTCATAAAAGCTGTAATGATGACATTTCAAGCAATTGCCAATGAATGTGAGAAGATTTGGGGGTGAGTGGGAGAAGTAGAGGGCAAATAGGTTCCCTTGGTATCTCCCACATAGACAGCCTCCCACTCTGCCTGGGAACAGGGCCTTACTTGGAAAGTGGATGATTAAAAGCTTGAAAGGGACTCTGGCATCCTGTTTTGATGGTCTTGTGGCAGTAGTTACCTCAGAGCTTGCTGGCATTTTCCAAATTTGGACTCAGTAGACGCAGATGGGTGATGGGTACCCTTTCCCAGGGCAGCTGATTAGATCAAGTCAATTAGGGGAAAATAGGATTCTAATGTATTTGATTGGCTCAAATACACTAATGAATAACTGTCACCTTTCCAAAGCAGGCTGTACATTAGGGTTAGTCCTAGTCCTTGGATGAGTCCATTAAATTTGCTTAACTTCAAGAAGTATGTAATCAAATACTGAACTTTCTTTTTCTGTTTTTATTTCCTTAAAACCTTCACTAAGATCACAGATGGTAGGAATTCTGTGAAGTTTGAGAGGGATTATTAAGTGATTGTCACTTATTAAATAGTAATTATATAAATGATAATAAATATGTAAAAATAAAAATATTAATTACCCCTGCTTCCTTGGAAAAGTGCTTACCTTTTCCAAATTCTGTGAGATATGTTCTTACATTGACCATCTAATAAGGTGATCTCAAAAATAAGTTACTTTCTAAAGACAAAAAGCTTTAAAATTACAAAATTACAAAAATGTATTTGATTCTGTGAAGTACAAAGTCGTATGAGTCCAAAAATGTACTCAATATATCCATCCTTGGCTTCCATGAAATTTGAGGAATGATATTATAGAATCATAGATTGAAAGCTAAAAGGCCCTAAGAGATCATCTGGTACAACCCCGTCATTTTACAGGTAATGGAACTGAGGCACAGAGGGCAGAAGCTACACACTTAAGGCAGTAAGCAGAAGAGCTGGCTGATGAGTTCAGAAAAGGAAGATGGTAATAACCACAGTGGCAACCTTTGAACTTTGCTCTAAGTTTGGTCTGTCTCTACAGTGGCTCTCTCAGGAGTCAATCTCTTTACAACTTGCTTATAGTTACAGATCTCCTCCACCCCATGGGTCAATTCCAGACCCTGTGCCTCATTGTACTCATCTGGGTGAAGAGGCTGAACTGGGTAAACCTTAGATTCCAGCTCTTGCATCCTACAAGTCACACAACCAACAATCAGACATCATTATCATCAAATGGGAGGTGTGGTGATACTACATATGGCACAGAGAAGGGGTGCCCAGGCAGAATAGAAAAAATATTGGGGGAAACTTTTTGAAGGAGATGGCACTGGAAGAACGGGTAAGAGTTAGATCATCAAGCTCTGTGTGTGTGTGTGTGTATGTGTGTGTGTGTGTGTGTTTGTAACAACTCCTCCAGGGCTACTCCCCCAACCCCTACTTTTCATTCACAGATCAGGTTTCCAGAGGGGTAACTGTTACTCTCAAAGTTCTAGGGATAACCCTGTGGGGCTGAACTAACATTGTAGTTCCTGAGTCTCACTGACTGGCAACCAGTAGACCTAATTAGCCTCTAGCCAAGACATTTAATCAAATGACATAGCAAGAATGATTGGTATAATAAAGCATTCCCCCTGAAACCTGGAATATACTTTCCCACAGATACCCAGTGCCAATGGGAAGAGTGAGCCCTACAGTGGTAGTCAGGTGCCCAAAGAGCAACATAACCCCTGGTCTTTTATGATCTGGACATTTTTTCTTGAATCCATAGCTACCATAGCTTCTTTGGTGGAAAGGGTCACACTGCCTGTATCTGTAGCTGTATCTGTCCTCTGTGTGTCTCCCCCAGTCCTAGACAGATGCTACTGGTCCTACTGGTCTAATCTCTCTGATGTGGATACTTCCCTTCCTGTCATCTGCTGTTCTTTCTCCTTGAAGGTCTCCCAGGACCTTCAGACCTTTCAGAGCCCCAAAGGTTGCTTCCTGGAATATCTATCTTGAGGTTGCTGCTTGGTTGGGTGGAAAATGGTGTCAGTTTCCCTCCTCCAACTGGATCATGGAAGGCAGCTCAGGCCAGGCTCTTTGGGAGAAACCTTCTCTAGAATGATTATGCCTAAGTGAAAATGACTTGTACGAAAGACATCAATGGTGCAATGACTGAAGGCTGGAGATATGATTCTGGAAGCCTTGCTAGCACTCCAAATGAACATAGAAATCTGCCCAGCAGTTCTGTGGTATCTCCCTAGGTCACATCCCTCCCATTTTCAGGCCATACTGTCTACACACCAACCATTTTCCTGACCCTCCTTGTCACCGGAACCATCTGGACTCTTTTCCTGGGTCTTTGGCTCTGATAGGTGAACCCCAAACCAGTCTTATGAGTCATTTTCTGTCCATTTCCAAACAAGTTTCTGTCACACACATATCCTCTCTCTTTCTAGCTCTTCTTCCACCCCACTCACTCCTATTACCCATTAGAGTATAAACTCCCTGAGAGAAGGTTTTGTCTTGCTTCCAGGGCTTAGTATGGTACCTGGCACAGGGTAAGTCTGTAATAAATGCTCTGTGATTCATACATTCCACCCCCCTGCCCTAATACTATATTTTGTTTTGTGATGTTTTATTTTGGCCAAGCTTGGCCAAAATGTGCCCAAAGCTCCTCTTAAAATAATTTACTTTGTAGCCTAATTTGGAGACATTTCCATTTAGGAATGATTCACCTCAGGGCTTGCTTTTTGAATAGGCCAGTCAATTTGGATAGGTCAATCAACTGGCCAAATTTAATAATATGCCTACTATGTGCCAAGCACCATGCGAGGACCTGGGGGGCACAAAGGCAAACATGAAGCATATCCTGCCTTTAAGAAGCTTACATTCTTGGGTTAGGTGTGCTTATTGAAATTGATGCCAGGTGATTTGGGAGGTGGACGGGTAGAATAAATAGTGTGGCTTGAACACCATTAAGGGGGACATCACCTGATCCCTAAATACCCCAACCCCCTCCCCACTACACATACACCAACATGCCATAATTCTGGTATTAGGAATCTGGTTCTGTGGATCTCGAACTTTTTAATTTTTTCCTGCAATGTAACTGGGCAGGGGATAACAATTTAAACTATTGGCTGTCATTTTGGGGGGGGATTTTAAGAGCCAGCTGAGCGTAAGGCCCTTTGGGAACTGTGCACAGAGCTCGCTGGCTGGGAGAGCTGGGGCAGGGGGGCTGGGGGAAAGAGGCCAATGGAAAGTACTGGAGAAACAAGGAGGAGGAGGGCAGAAGGGGAAAAGGGGGAAGTGGAAAAGTTCCCAAAGGCATTTTGCTGATTTCATAATGTTTTTCCTTCACCTTGTCGGATCCTGTCACGAATGTTTCTAAACCTTTAATTATCTAAGCAGAGCTGACAGGAAGTAGAAGCAACTTAGCACATTTAAGAAAAATAGAAAGGGAAGCCCCCACCTCACATGCTAAACTTGGTCTGGTTATTTTGAAAATACCTGTGACCAGGCAGGGTTCCATTTCTCTCCATTAACCTTCCAAAATAACCCTGAGTGAAGAGATAGGTTAGGGGGAGGGGGTGGGAAACTTATTGGCAAGTTGGTGACTAATTAGGAGAAACTGTTCTGCCTCGGTGGTTCGCCCCAAATTTGTTTTGATCCTATTTCCTTATAGCATTCACACCCGTACCCCAATTTCACTCTGAGGATTAGGGTTTTCCCCAAAGTCCAGAGTGAAACACAGACAAACCAATTTTGCACAGTTGTGGGAAGAGATGGGAGGATGGGGGAGGGGGAGAAGGATGGGCATGAGGGAAGAAAGGAGGGAAGGAGAAAAGAGAAGAAAGGAGGTTGTGAAAGACAGGGAATGAAAATTATTTAGGGTTTTATTCAAGGTCTTACGGTTTTCCTGATCATTGCTGGGCACCTTCCTTAAGAGCTAGTCCAGAAACAAAAAACAAGACTGATTATCTGGGGACTCCCGGCACTTCTGTTCAATATACTCCTTTTCCCCTCCCTGGCCTTCCACTTTCCAAGGGCCTAGGAGTGTAGGTGCCTTCAGAGAACAGGCTACTAATAACCACCAGAGCCTCCCCAACAACACAAACTCCTTTTTTGGAGGGTGTGGGAATGATGAAGATGGGGGGATATAAGCATTCAGAAGTAGAGAGCCTTGAAGAGAGATGTCAATGATATTCTTACAGGCCCTGTAAAAATATTGTCAGAAGAGCTGAGCTTAGGTGAAGCATAAATGTTATATATATACATATATATGTTATATATATAAATGTTATAGATAACAAAATAAGCTCTTTTAAAAGGCAAGGGAAAGGCGAAAGAAGGAATAAGAAGACTGCTGCTTTAGGAGGATAGAATGTTGAAAATAGACAACCTCATACTGCCAAAAAGATTGGTAGATTTAATGTAGAGGATATAGGTTCAAATCCCAGCTCCGCCATTTGCTACCTCTGTATATATGACTTTGGACAATCAAATTCAATTTAATTCGAGCATCTATATCTATTAAGTGCCATTTTTTTCTTCAAAAAATCTATAAAATATTTTGTACTAAGCAAATCATTTAATCTCTGTGAACCTCAATTCCCACACCTGTAAAATGAAAGAATTGGAAGATGGTCTCTAAGGTTTCTTCTAGCTCTTAAATCCTATGATCTTGTATGAATTGGGAGGGATGGGGGCTTGGCCTGACCTCACTCATTTTGCCTTCCCTTTTACTTTAAGAGTCTTTTCCAAGTTTCATTCCCACGAAGGTACCCAGTACTCTTTACTTAGATCCAGTTAGAAGTAGAGGAGATCTAGTAAGCCACTAATATTTTAGCATAAATTAATTTAATGTATGAGTCTCCCAGCAGTTGGTAGACCTTCCACCTCCTTTCCTCTTTCTTAGTCTCTCCCCCATCCTACCTCAGATGTCTTTTATGTATTCGTCTCTTTTCCTAAGACACCTTCCCAACCAAGGGTGTACTGGAGCCAGTTCTTACCCTACAATTGTTACCTTTTTAAATGTGAGTATTTACACCTAAGAAATCAACAAATGCTACAAATCAGGGCTAATTTGTTGATTTGTTCATTGTCTAGGCTTAAGAAAATGTTAATAATGCAGATTAAACTTGAAAGTGTCTTGAGCACATCTGGAGACCCAGTTGTTAAACACCACGGTCTTGCTCCTAACTCAATCTTGCTAAGGTTAATATCTTATAAAAATAGCTTTGGTGTAATGGAAAGAGCACTGAACTAAGAATTGGCTGCTTTGACTCTACATTCTTATGTGGGCTCTCTGATTTATTAGCTGTGTGACCTTAAACAACTAACATAAATTCTCTGACCCTTACTTTCCTTATCTATAACATAGAAATAATAATAATACAGTGCATGCCTACCTCACGGGATGGTGTGAGGATTCTAAGTACAAAAAGTGCTTTTGACAGATACAGTATTATGGGAATAAAAAATATTATAATGAAAATAATGCACAAGAGGAAAAAACCATACTGCAAGGAAGGAGAAACCTAGAAAACACTGATGAGGATTTCGGAGTCCTGCATAGTGGGATACTGAAGAATTTAAGGGCAGAGGTGGGTTTTTTGTAACTGTTGTTGAATAGACGAAGAGGTGTCAGAACTAAGGGGGGAAATGGGTAGGTGCAGTAATATTGAGGTAAAAATCAGTGGAGAAAGAAATAGAAGTGATAGTGTTATAGGACTCTACTGAAGACCACCTGGGCAGAAGGAGAAATTCGATGAAGAATTTGAGGAACTAACCTGGAATGGAGGCAAAATGCAGTAATAAGGGGTGATTTCAACTATTCAAAACATCTGGTGAAGTTCTTTGTTTGCCAAAAGCAGAGAAATTAATGAGATACTATCACTGTCATTTTATCCTTCAAAAAGTAAATGAAGTAAAGAGAGAAAACTGCTCTTTTTGACTTGATTCTCTCCAAGAAAGACTAAGAAGCAAAAGTGGACTGATGGGACCATCATCAGAAGGCGAGTAACCATTCGCATCTTGGAATTCAAAATGAGGGAGAGGAAATCCAGGCCCAATCTCATGTGTGTGTGTGGGGGGGTGCATATCTCAGAGGGTTTCAATAAAGGACAGGAAGCATTTCATGGCCTAAAATTCTAGAGGAGGAATTAGCTAAAGTTTGCAAGGATGACATTGTAAAGACACAAACAGAAATTGTTCCAATAAAAGAAGGATAAAGGGACGCCACAGGAGACTCTTAAATAATTTGGATTTTTTAAAGGCACATGTAAACTAAGAACAACAGTAAGACTTTTTTTCTTCAAACAGAAACTGATATAGAAGATGGAAACAAGGATAGATAATGGATGAGGAATACAAAATGCCCTCCACAATTGTGGTCAGAAGGCTTAAAATCTAGAATGAATTTAGGCTAGTGATAAATGCTATAGTATAGATAGTAACATGAACTTTTTTTTAAGCTACATTAGACACAAGGGAAGGATGAGAGAAAGAATAAGAAGACAGCTGTTTGAGGATAGGATGATGAAAATGGGCATCTAGAGAAAAGACCAACTACTTAACTCTGATTTTACTTTTGTTTTCTCAAAGAGAATGATCTTTAGACAGGGAAAGATAGATTTAAAAAGGGTTATGAGAGAGGTGAAATCCAAGATAGTTAGAAGATGGGAAGAAAATACCTAGCTGCCTTCAATATGTTTAAGTCACCAAGCCAGGATGTGCCATATGTTGAAAAAATGAACAGAAATAATTACTGAATCACCGTTAATTTCTAAGAGATGGTGGAGAATGGGCAAAAGGCCATGGTACTAGAAAAGGGTAAATGTTTTCTTTTTTGTGGAGTTTGATTTTTTTTTGTACTGACAAAGTTCTGGAAACATATTTTTAATATGCAATATTCTTTTTCCCTAATTACACGTTAAAACAATTTTTAACTTTTTAAAAAAAGTTTTGAATTCTAAATTCTATCCCTCTCACTCTCCCCTCCCCTCACCCCACTCCAAGATAGTAAGCAGTACATGTAAAACATTTCCCTATTAGTCATTTTTGTACAAGAAGATGCAAATAAAAGAAAAAGAATGAAAGAAACTGCAGTCTGTATTCAGTCAATAGCAGTTCTTTCTCTGAAGGTGCAGAGTGTACTTCATTAGTCTTTTGAGATTGTCTTGGATCATTGTAATGCTGAGAATGGCTGTCATTCACAATTCTTCATTGTACAATGCTGCTGTTACTGTGCACGATGTTCTCTGGGTTCTGCTCGCTTTACTTTATATCAGTTCATGGAGGTCTTTCCAGGTTTTTCTGAAATCATCCTGCTTGTTATTTTTCAGAGTAAATAATATTCCATAACCATCATATACCACTGTTTGTTTAGCCTTTCCCCAATTGATGGGCATCCCTTTAATTTCCAGTTCTTAGCCATCACAAAAAGAGCTTCCATAAATATTTTTGTACAAATAGGTCCTTTCACTTTTTTTATGCCTTTGGTTTACAGACTTAGCAGTGGATCAAAGTGTATGCACAGTTTTATAGTCCTTTGGGCATAGTGGAACATATTGTTTAAAGGGATAGTTTGCGAGTTTTGAGGAAAAGAAGTGGTGAGAGCCAACATAGCTTCAGGAAGAAAAGATCACATTGATTACCCTCATTTCCTTCAGTGACAGGATCACTAAACTTGGTAGATACGGGGAGTATTGTAGACATAGTATTTCTAGACTTCAGCAAAACATCTGGGAGAAAAAAATTACTCAGTCTGCCCTTGTAGGCAAGATGGATGTGGACTAGTTCACAGTTATAATCAGGTAGATTCAGCATGAAATGACCAGACCCAACAAGCAGGGAAGTTTCCAGTGAAAGGCTCCAAGGCCTTGTCCTTTCTTCTGCATGGTTCAAAATTTTTATCAATGACTTGGATGGAGGCATAGATGGTATGCTTACCATATCTGCATTTGACATGAAGCTGGGAGGGTTAGTTAATATACTGAGTGACAAAGTCAGGGTCCGAAAGTTCTCAGCTGGCTAGAACAATGGGCTGAGCTTAAAGCAATGAGATATATTTGGAATAAATATCAAATTCTACACTTGTATTCGAATATTGGTCTCTATCCCTCCAATCTCTCCCTACTCCAGTTAATCTTCCACACTGCTGCCAAAGTGACTTTCCTCAAGGACAGATCAGAGGGTATACCTCCAGCAGCTTCCAATTGCCCCTAGGATCAAATAGAAACTCCTCTGTTTAGCTGGTAAAGCCCTTTTCAACTTGGCCCCAGCCTATCTTTTCAGCCTCATTATGCATCACTCTCCCTTCAGCATTCTGCCACCCAGCAGAACTGGCCATCTCTTTGCTCTTTCACACATGAAAATCCATCTCCCATCTCCCATCTCCCATCTCCCATCTCCCATCTCTCTGCCCTTCTACTGGCTATACCTCATTCCAAGAGTGCCCTCTGTCCTCACCTCTGTCTGACTAAATCGCTCTCTTCTTTCAAGACTCAGTTTAAGCACCACCTTATATGCGAAGCCTTACCTGATCACAATTTCTAGTAGGCTCCCTCCCAAACTACCTTCTATTTAACTACTTTGTATTTATTTTAATTTATTCTTCTGAATTTTTTTTGAAAAATGAATATACATGTACACACATATGCACCTTGTATGTGTGTATATTATATATGCATACATATAGAGATATACATATTGGGGTGTGTGTGTGTACTTGTCTCCACCATTAGAATGTGAGCTCCTGTTAAGCAGGGACTATTTCATTCTTTGTATTTTTATCCCCACCACTTGAAGCTTACTAGGTGTTTAATAAATACACATTGCTTAGTGCATGGAAAGATGTGGACTGTTTCACAGTAAGAGCCAGGTAGATTCAGCATTAAATGACCAGATCCAACAAGCAGGGAAGTCTCCAATAAAATGCCCCAAGGCTTTGTCCTTCCTTCTGCACTATTTGATAACTTTATCAATGACTTGGATGGATGATCCAGGGTTAGGGGTGGGAATTAGCTAGATGACAATCTCTTTGAATGAGATATTGATGGTTTTTAGCAAGCACTGAGCTCAATGAACCAACAGTGCATATATGACATGGCAGCCCTACACACCAGCACTAGGCTATCTTCCACTAAAGCAGGCATAGTTTCCAGGACATGGTTAATGGTAGGTGTATTGTTCCCTACCATGGACAGATCATATCCGAAATACTGTGCTCCTTTCGGGGTGCCACATTCTGAGAAGGCGTTGATAAGTTGGAGTGCATCCAGAGGAGGATGTCCAGGATGGTGAATGACCCAGAGTTTCTACTATATGAGAATGGAGTCAATGAAGTCAGAGGAAGACTAAAGGAACTGGTGATGTTTAGCATGGAGAAGAAAGACCTTAAAGGGGAACATAATAAGCTATTTTTAAATATTTTAAGGACAGTCATGTGGAAGAAGAACTTACCTTGGTCTACTTCTTCCTGCTGGGCAGATGTGAGAAAAATGGGTAGAAGATTCAGAAGAGCAGATTTTGGTTTCACATCAGGAAAAGCTTCCTAACCATTGGATCCATCCAAAGGGAGAATCAACTACTTTGTGATGGGGTTGGTTCCTGTTCCCTGGAGGTTTTCAAGTAGAGGCCTGTGGATCCTTTAGCAATAACAGGATTCTTGGTCAGATACAGGTTGGATTAGATGTCTGTTGAAGTTCTTTTCACTTCTGTCAGCTATTAACTTCTAAGAGCTGCAAAAGGGTTCCCTTCCCAGGGGTATTTGCATTTTCACAGTTGCTTCTTTTTAAACGTTCAAGAACAACAAAACCAATGTAGCCAAGATTAGAAGGAAAGTGGAAAACTGGGTGGGGGGAGGGGATTTTATAGCAAGTTTCTTTGATAAAGGCCTCATTTCTCAAATACATAGAGCACAAAGTCAAATTTATAAGAATACAACTTATTCCCCAACTGATAGTCAAAGGATATGAACAGGTAATTTTCAGATGAAGAAATCAAAATTATCTATAGTCATATAAAAATTGACTAGAGAAATGCAAAATAAAATGACTGAGAGGTACCACCTCACACCTATCATACTGGCTAACATGACAGAAAAGGAAAATGATAAATGTGGAGGGGATATGGGAAAATTGGGATACTAATGCACTGTTGGTGGAGTTGTAAACCGATCCAACCATTCTGGAGAACAATTTGGAACTATGCCCAAAGGGCTGCAAAATTCTGGGTACTCAACAATACTACTACTAGGTCTATATCCCAAAGAGATTAAAAAACAAAAAAGGAAAAGGACCCACATGTACAAAAATATTTATAGCAGCTCTTTTAGTGATGGCAAAGAACTGGAAACTGAGGGGATGCCTATTGATTGGGGAATGGCTAAACAAGTTACAGTGCTATAAGAAATGACAAGCAAGATGGTTTCAGAAAAACCTGGAGAGACATATATGAACTGAGTGAAGTGAGCAGAACCAGGAGAACATTGCACATAGTGACAGCAATATTCTATGACCAACAATTGTGAATGACTTAGCTATTCTCAGCAATACTATGATCTCAGATTCACAATGTCTTAAATTCTAAGACAATTCCGAAAGACTTACGATAAAAATGCTATTTATCTCCAGAGAAAGAACTGATGGATTCTGAATGCAGATCTAAATATACTTTTTTCTTTATTTTTCTGTGTTTTTCTTTTTTTTGTCTGTGTTTTCTTTTACAACATGACTAATATGGAATATATTTTTTTTAATTCAGGAACAGAAGGAACAAAGGAATGATAACATTCATATTTGGGGGAAAGGCTTCATATTTCCAACCTTCAGAATCATAGCCTTGTTGAGGAGGCTGCCTTCTCTTCTTGCCTATTCAAAGAATCAGCCCCATGTAGGCAGTACATTTTCTGAGGGATCTAAGAATGTCTTTCTTCCCTAGGAAGGCAAATTATCTTGTTGAAATGGGCCATACATTTCTAATGACTTAGGCCTTAAGCTGAAATTGTCTGCATTTAATTGATTATTTCCATTCGCTAAGGCTGGAAGAGAAGCCAAGTATGTGTGAATACATCTTTCTAGATATCACAGATAGAGACTGGCCACAGGACATAACATATTTCAATAAGGAGTGTTTGAAGGCATTGCCCAAATAGTGAAGCAGACACGTTTATGTTGGTCTCTTGAGAGTTCGACCTGTGGTTGCCATCACCTGTGGATAGAGCTTTGGGCCTGGAGCTTCCAACACTTATTAGCTGCATTACCCTGGGCAAGTCACTTAACCTTTGTCTACCTCAGTTTCTTCAGCCTCACAGGGTTGTCGTGAGGATTGAATGAGATAATATTTTAAAGTGCCTGGCATATGGTAAGTGCTTAATAAATGTTTCTTTCCTTCCTTGTTTTCCTCCCTTCTTCCTTCTTTCCTTCTTTCTTTTCTTCCTCCCTTCCTTCTTTTCTTCCCTTCTTCCTTCCCTCCTTCTTAGAGTCCAGCACAGTGTTATTAAATGTTAGTTATTGAAATAGGGAACAGTGAGGCAGGTGATGACCTCTCCAAGAGCTCTGCTACGGCAAGGGAAAAATAGAAAGAACAAAGTGGATGTTGTTATCTTGAATGTGAGCTGGTGGCGGGATGTGGTTCACCCTAACTTCCTGTGAATGGAGGAAAGATTAAAAAAAAAACAACAAAAAACCAGAAGACTGTGGATCCAGGGTTATTGTGTGCTCAGTGAGCATTGGCAAAGAGTTCCTTATTTCATTGAAACTCTAATTGAATAAAAGCACTGGGCTAGGAATCGGGAGACTTGTGCTGCAGGCTTGGTTCTGCTAATGATTTTTTCCTATGAGTTTAGATTAGTCCCTTTCCCTCTATGGGCCTCAGTTTTGCTTATCTGTAAAATGGGATGGTAGTCATGAATTTCAGAGTTAGAAGAGACCTTAGAGATCATCTGTTCCATACAACTTTTTCAGAGACAAGGAAACTGAGGTCCATAGGGGTCAAGTGACTCATTTAAGATCAGATAACTCATTGGTGTCAGTCACAGCTAGAACCAGGGCTTGACCTACCTATTGCAGGGGTGGTATGAAGACCAAATGAGATTAAAAGCATAAAAAAAGTGAAGAAAGGGAATAAGTATTTATACAGCACCTACTGTATGCCAGGCACTGTGCAAAGTGCTTTTTACAAATATTATCTTATATGATGCTCACAAAAACCCTAAGAGGGAGGTGCTATCATTATCTTCCATTTTGCCATTGAGAAAACTGAGGCAAACAGGGTTAAGTGACTTGCCCAGGGTCACACAGCTAGTAAGTGTCTGAGGCTGGATTTGAACTCAGGTCTTCCTGACTTCAGCCCAGAACTCTGACTACCAACTACCTCCATGGCTGTCATAATAAAAGAGATTATTATTAAACTTGCTAATGAAAAGAACTAGATAGAGCCTTTGTTTCCACCTATTTTAAGACATGGACAAGAACCGAAGAAGGAAAGGGAATATAGATGGAGTATGCTACGAACTGATGGGGCTTTGTGGTTATGATGCAAATGAGATTGCAGACCCAACAAAACAGGGAAACCTTACTTATTAATTAAGAATGCCAAGCAGACAAAAGATCCTTGCTTCTAAAGGAAAGGTGTGAATGGGGAAGAAGACGGTGATCACTCCGGGGTCCTTTTTCTTCTTTTTTTACATTAATTTTTTTCCAATTATCTTTCTTTTCCTCCCACTTCCCCTCCCCTCCCCCAAGTGGGGGGGGGCTTTCTTTTGAACATCTGGAGTTTTTGTTTTGTTTTGTTTCAAGTGGGGCACATGTTTCTTCCTTCTTACCGCAAGCATTTTGTATTACCTTGAACATATTTTGTCTTTACTTCTATCCATGTTGTATTGTCACAATTAAAACTCAGCCTCCTCAGGGACAGGGGTTGTTTTGTTCTTACATCCCCACAGCTAAATACAGTGCCTTGCACTGACCAGGGGTGGGGAAGCTGCTGCCCTCTGAGTTTGGATTCAAGTCAAAGGGCCCTGCTTGAGGACCTAGAGGGCCTGGACTAAACCTTCATCCAACTGAACTGAATTGAACTGAATTGAACAGGGAGAAGACAGTGGTTTCTAAAGAAATACTCTTCAAACTTCCTGTTTTTCATGTAGCACTCAAGGACAAAACAGATGACCTCTCATCAGAGGAGCTTTGGAAAAGATTCCTTTTCAGGTATGTGTCAGGTATGACCCTACCAGCTCTGAGACTTTGTGATCCTCTTTTTTAAATCTTTGCCTGGGATAATTAATAAATTGGCACGTATTGATTGAGTGCCTCCTTCTAGCTTCCTGTTCCTTCTCAAGGTGCTGGCCCATCATTCTGATCACACCCCCAAGTCATCAGTGTACCCTGAGGTTCTCTCCCAAGCCTCTTTCCTCTTCTCTCTTTGTACTCTTGTGGAGCTCCCATGGGTTTAATGGCCGCCTCTGTGTACACGACTCCTAGATCTACACATTCATTCATCCCTAATGTCACTTCTGAGTTCTAATGCCACAGCATCATCTACCCATTGGATATTCCAAGATAGATGTCCCACAGGTATCTCAAATTTAAGTCATGTGAAACAGAACTCATTATCTTCTCCCCAAAACTTAGCCCTGTTCTGAACTTCCCTATTTCTGTCAAGGGAACCACAATTTCTCTAGTTGTCCAGGTCCACAAATTCAACTCTTTACTCTCCCTCACTTCAAAAATCCATTCGGTCACCAAAGGTTTTGTCTTTCTCTGTGATGCCTCTTGTATCTTTCCCTTTCCCTCTGCTTACACAGCCATCACTTTAGCTCAGACTCTAATGACTACATACCACAACAGTCGTCACTAGACTCCCCGCATCAAGTGTCTCCTCTCTCTAACTGATTCTCCATATATATGGCTGTCAGTGATTTTCGGTAAAGGCAAGCTTGACTACGTCACTGTCCTGCATGAGAAAACCCTAGTGTGTCCCTTATCACCTCTAGGATCAAAAATAAACTGGCCTGTTTAGAATTTAAGGCACTTCACCACCCTTTTAGTCTTATTCCATATTACTCTCCTTCATGATCCCTGTGGACTAGTCGCACTGACCTTCTTACCATTCCTCCTACTGGTACAACATTCCATTTCCCTTCTCTCCCTTTGCCCTTTTTTCTCTCCCACGCTTAGAAGGCACTCCTCCTCATCTACTGCTGTTAGAATCCTTGTTTCCTTCAAGACTCAATTCAAGTGCTACCTTCTTCATGAGATTTTTCCTAATCTTTCCTGCTGCTAGGGTCCTGCCCCCCCACCCCCACCCCATGGCTTGAATAGTTTGTATATAGTTTTGTGTGTGTATACAAATATGTCTGTGTATGTGTGACGTCTTTCCCCTTTGAGGGCAGAGGATATTTCACTTTTGTCTGTATTCCTTAGCACCTAGTATAGTACCTGGCACGTAGTTGGGCCTTAAAAAATAAATGAATAATGGATTGAGTGGGCTTTCAGTAGTTAAAAATAGATATAAATATAGATATAAATGATACATGTCACATATATGTATGACAAGATACGAGATATACAAAAAGCTACATAACAATACAATCGAACCAAAATAGTCACCAAACAATGCAGAGCTATGTGGCATGTGATTGGAGGAAGGGGACATCCTGTAGGTTAAGTTTAATAAAGGAGGCTTCCTGGAGGAGGTAAAGGCCTTGGAGCTGAGTTGGGTGAAGGTGGGAGAGGAGGAGGGGGCATATGAAACAAGGAAAACAAATTCATGGAGGTGGTAAAGTATAAGGTGGAAAAGATAAAGAAAAAAGCTGGGTTTGGGAATGATTTAAAAAAAAAACAACCAAACCAAAAAACAAAGACTGGTCTCCCTCTGAAAAGGGAAAGAAAGCATTTTCCCTGGGGGTCATTTAACTAGTGGGATGCACTCCTGTCCTTTCCTCTATGCCTTTGTCCCTGCAGCCCCAAATCCATTTACAGCCAAATCAGAGAGCCTTCCTCCACCTTAACTCCTCCCTTCCCCCACCCATACAATCCCTTTTTTCTTTCAAAAAGTCAAAGTACAGCTGAGAAAGGAGTAGTGTGGAAGAAGTAGCTTCTTTGACTCAGAGAGAGAGCACATCAGAGAACAAAAGTGATGGTCCGGGTTTGGCATATCTATCTATCTATCTATCTATCTATCTATCTATCTGTCTGTCTGTCTGTCTGTCTGTCTGTCTGACTGTCTGTCTGTCTGTCTGTCTGTCTGTCTGTCTATCTATCTATCTATCTATCCAGCTATCTGGATGTCTGTCTGTCTATATCCATAGTTATATGTATCTCTCTATATTTCTCTATTTGTATTTCTATAATTATATGTATCTCTCTCTACATATATATGTGTATCTCTCCACAGCTATATGTTTATCTGTCTGTCTGTCCATCTACCCTTTGAGAGGATTAGGGCAGCAAGTGGTTAATTGTGGGAACTGAGTGAACCCCACTGACTCCATCTTGTGACTCAATTCTGGAGCTAGCTCAGTTCCCAGTTATGTTGCTGTTGTTCAATCATTTCGGTCATGTCCAACCCTGCTTGACCCCATTTTGGGGTTTTCTTGGCAAAGATACTGGAGGGCTTTGCCATTTCCTTCTCTAGCTTATTTTACAGTTGAGGAACTAAGGCAAACTGGGTTAAGTGACTTGTCCAGGGTCAAGCAGCTAGTAAGTACCTGGAGCCAGATTTGAACTCACGAAGATGAGTCTTCCAGATTCCAAGCCCAGTGCTCTATCCACTACACCATCTAGCTACCCCAGTTATATTTTTAAGTCCCTGTGTGGAAATTCCCTCAAAGTGACAAAAATTAATCCCCCAATGAATTAGAATTGGCTGTTTTGTCCAGTTTCTATCTTGTGAGAAAATTTAATTCAATTGTGAGAACTGGGAGAAAACTTTATTGAATTATTTGGCCCTGGCCCTGCATGGCTGGGAAGCTAGATCACCTCTACATGTTCTTAGAGACCCTTAACTAAAGACCTAGGTGATGCCGACCAGAAACCCAGTCAGATCCAAAGACTGATGCAAGGAGTTTTCTCACAACTGTACATCTCAAGTAACTTGTATGTCTAATCTGAAAACTGGCCCAGTACTGATTAATTGGTTCTTCTTTCCATGTTCCTTTGACTGTTTACAGACACGCTGGGGAGTAGGACACCTTCTTTTTTGAGTTCAGGGAATTGCACCTGTTCACTCTCCCTCTCCTAACTTGGAAAGTCTCTAATCCAGGGATGGGGAATCTGCAGCCTTGAGGCCACATGTGACCCTTTGGGTCCTGGAGTGTGACCCTTTAGGTCCTCAACTGTGGCCCTTTGAATCTAAACTTCACAGAACAAATTCCCTTAGTAAAAATATTTGTTCTGAAGAACTTGGACTCAGTCAAAAAGCTCCACCGAAGGACCTGGAGGGCCACATGTAGCCTTGAGGCTGCAGGTTCCTCACCCTTACCTAATCTTTCATCCAATTAGAAATGAGATTATCAAATGTATTAGTTCCTTTTAATTAATTGGCCTTATTTCATTAATTACTTTTAATGCATAAAAGTTTGTCTCCCCCTGTATTTGGAGTATAGCCCTAAACTGAGGAAGGGGCCTGGTCCCATTTGTTGGGCATTTGTCACGCATTGCTTAATAAATCAATATGCTTAGAAGATTGAACCTTTGTTTTCTCATTCACTTCATCTTTCACCCGCCACACTATCTTTCTCCCTCTCTTAAATCATCAGAGTTTTCTAAACCTCTTCAAATCTCTTGGACCCCTGGGAACAGCCTCCATATGGGAAGGAACAGGCAGCTTCGAAAGATCGTTTGACTCACAGCACAGAGAGGGTTTGGAAACAGAGCCATCCCTAGGGCACTGGGATCTGGGTGCTCTGACACCTCCCTCCACCACACCAACACATTGCTGTAGGAACCACGTGGCTGGCTTGTGAGTCAGGAAGGCAGCTCCGGGAAGAGAACAGTATAATGCCAGTTGATGCTAAAAGAAAAAAAATTAGTAAGAAATCTAATCAGTCCCAAGCCAAAGTGGGCGGTACTATCCCTCTCTTCTCAAGCTAGGGGAGCTGCATGGAAAGAGCCTGGACCAGGAGTCAGGAGGCCTGGCTTTAGTGTTGCCACGATTCCCCCTGTGGCCTTGAGAAAAATAATACTACCTCCAGTAGTGTTGTTAGCATTGTTAAGTGGTGTCTCACTCTTCATTACCTCATTTGGGTTTTTCTTGGCAAACGTACCAGAGTGGTTTGCCATTTCCTTCTCTAGTTCATTTTGTAGATGAGGAAACTGAGGCAAATGGGGTCAAGTGACTTGCACAGGGTCACACAGCTAGTGCCTGAGGCCACATTTGAACTCAGGTCTTCCTGACTCCAGGCCCGGTGCTCTTTCCACTATACCACCCAGCCGCTCTAATATATCCAGTACCTCACAGGATCATCATGAGGCTTAACAAAGTAAAATATTGTAAAAATTTCTTCTTCTTCTTCTTCTTCTTCTTCTTCTTCTTCTTCTTCTTCTTCTTCTTCTTCTTCTTCTTCTTCTTCTTCTTCTTCTTCTTCCTCCTCCTCCTCATCTTCTTCCTCTTCCTCTTTCTCTTAGTCTTTTCTATTATTATAAAATTTCATACAAAGGAGGCAGCAACAGGGCCTGAAGAAGTCAGGAAATGCTTCGTGGAAGAGGTCAAGATCTTACCATTTCTGACAAAGTAAACAAATGATGGCCATTTCTGGTACTAACCTCAGCCTCATTTGGGAAGGCCTTGTAATGAGGCCAGGAGAGAAAGGAGGGAAACCTTCAAGTAAAGCCATGGATTGTTAGTAGAGATTATCTAAGCTAATACCTTCATTTTTTCAGATAAGGGAAAGAAGACTAAATAATGTTCCTACGATGACACAGTTAGTTAGTTAATATTGCGTTGGGTGGTGCTTTTAAAGACCTATGCTTCATGCTGTTGTTTGGAGAGAGACATGACTCCTAATTGGCGGAGAAAATGCAAACTGTGACATTGAGAACCTGCTTTAAGAACTTTACTTCAGTTGATTGCAAGGATTGTGAGAGGGATCTCCAGGGAGGCAGTCACCAGGCAGGTGTATGGGGGTGCTCAGGGAGGACTGGCACCTCTGGTATGAGGGCTTGCCAAGCCTTTTCAGGGCTGCTCATCTACCTTTGGTGCCCAGCTGGTCAGCCGGCTCTCCCCGGTGTCTCCAAGAAGCTGTGACGTGGGTAGTGGCCATATCCTGGTAAAACTGTCTCAGCAGACAGCTAAACCAATAGGCCTCAAACCCACTGGCGAGTTACAGAGGTGACTTACCCTAAGCAGATGAGGACGAACATTCTGGCAGAATGCGCTGATGAGAACAATTTGTTCCAACATCCATGAAGGTGGTTGTGGACTGCTTGGAGCTTGGTCAAACATTGAAGATGCCAAAGTCATTCACTGCATCCTGGGCCATCGCCAGTCATCCTGACCATGTCTTGCCACTGGGCTTAATGACTCTGGAAGAGACAGAGAGGCTGATGACTTTATGCAACTTGCCTCATTTAAATCCAATTCACAAGCAAGTGATCACCCCATGATGTCACTGGTCCTCTTCAAAAATGAAGGACAAACAACAACAACACAAGAAGAGACTTTCGAAAGGTGGAATGGGGCTCTCAGAACCATGAGACTTTTTGTGGCCCATTATATTCCTTGACCTCCAGGAGGGCTTGCAACTCTAGAACTGATGAGAATAGACTTCCCTTGGGTGACATCATTCTCCTGTTGTAAACTGAGGTATTATCTCACTCTCAGATGAAGAACTCGTTTACTTTTGTGTATTTGGTATATTCTAATCCATAGAACCTCCTCCAATTTCTGTTTGCTATTTTCTCAATACATGGGTTTCCTCATTTATCCACTCTTTTTGATGATCTTTTGTGTAAACCTTGGTGTGAAGGGGCTAAGCCTCTGAGTGTCATCTAAGGGTTACCCTCTCCCTTACAAGTGATCAGGGAAGTGACTTTCCTTCTGAACCCCTAAGAATCATACTCCCATATTAAAAATATTTTGAGGGATAGCAGATAGATACAATTCTAGACTGATACCCCTCTTGGAGTGAGAGATGGTTCAGCCTTGGTCTTGTTTGTCCTTCATTCTTGAAGAAGACCAATGATATCGTCAGGGTGATGTCTTGACTTTCCGGTGAATCCTGTATCCTGCCTGCCGTTTTCCATACACTCCACCCCAAAGCTAAGCGGCTGGTCATATGGATATAGCCCTCCTCCTTTTTATAAAAGTGGGCCAAACCTCAGATCATATCTATCCATGCCACCTTCAAATCATATCTGCATATTTAAACAATCAACATACACATATAATACAGTAGCAAAACCAGAATTAGAACTTGGATCTCTTGACTCCTAATCCAGGACTTTTCCCACTATGCTATGAGGTAATGAATTCACTTCAGCTAAAATGTCCTGTTGGAATCCTTTAACAGAGTGAATATCCTCTTGGCACTTCTGGGGGGGTGGGATGGCTAAGTAGATTTGTGGTGAGGCTCTGACCACAGGTATGGCCTGACATACAAAAGAGATTCCATCTGGTTCCTGGAGAAATGGGCTAAAAGGCACTTTTCAAAAGTATCAGGTCATTTTGGCTGGCTCAGTTTTCCTCTCCCTTGGCCGACACCACTGAGTTTCTCTGTTACACCCTATGCAATTGGCAACTCAGGCTAATTTTTTTTTCCTACATCTTGGGATTCATATAAAAGCCCAAACATATTTTAAGTACTTTTCCCTCTTAAAATAGTACACAGTCAAAAGCAAATGTGCTCCATATGTTTCTAATTCACTTATGCGATGACATGAAACTGCTGTGGTTTTCAGGGCTCTTTGATAGCCAAGATACCTTTTGAGCTGTCTTAATCCATTTGGACGGGAAAGCAACCATGTTGCTCTGTTCAGGGTGCTCATCTGAGGGTGCTGATGCTATTAGGGCCCATAGAGCTGATAGTGTTCTCCGAATTTTTTTCTAAGTTTATCATTTCAACCTTCAGCCCATCTCTCCTACATTCTTCCTTCATTTCACTCCCCCAGCCACCATCCTAATTCAGGACCTCCTTGCTTCTCATCTGGTCTATAATAGCCTTCTACCTAGTCTCTCTACATCCGGTCTCTTACTGCAACATATCCTCCGCAGAACTACCAAAGGGATTTTTCTAAAGTATGACCATGTTACTTTCCCCTACAAATGACGTCCAGTAGCTCCCTATTCTTTTCAGATCAGGGAGGCTTCCAGGGACAGCCTGAACACCATTATCTGGGCAGGCTTCAGTTTGAAGGGCTGTATCATCACACCCCCTTCTTCCCTCCACCATCACCACCACTCCTACCCATTTATTTTCCCCTGGGACTAGAACTTGCTTACAGAATAGCAGAGAAGGGCGTTGGAAAGGCGGGTGGGCAGACTCAGTTTCATGGAGCTGGAGCGGCTGAAGTGTGGGAGAGAGCAGGATGTGAGAGAAGTCTACGCCTCTCAAAATTACATGGCAAATGCAGAGAGGGGGAAGATGGGAGAATCGCTGTAACTCAGCAGATGGAAGCTACAGAGAGAATTAAGAGGGCAGCACATACAAAATAAATAACTCCGGCCTCTGAAAGGCTGAGAATAATTCAACAAAACAAAGGGGGCCCTGGAATATATGCTGAAAGGATGGAGAGCAGGAGAGGAAATCAGTTCAGTTCCATCTGGGAAGTGGGATGAGAGAAGAAGAAACAGTATGCTTCTCTTTTTGTTCATCTACTTCTGTTTCCCCTGCCACCATCTTAGTCTAGGTCTTGATTGCTTCACACCTGGACTATTGCAACATCCTCCTGGATAGTCTTTTTCTATTTGAATTGATCTTGGTTGTCTCTTCGAGGCTGATTTTCCTTAAAATGACATTTTGGTCCTATTACTTGTCTGCTCAAGGATTCAGTGGTTCCCACTGTGTCTACTGCATCAAATTCAAACTTAGTTACCTTACTTTGAAGACTCCTGCATAATCTGGCCTTACCCTATCTCCCTCCTTTCTTCAGTATGGACTTTCTGGTTCTGCCAAGCAGGTCTCCTTATTGTCCTACAGATACATCCCCACCTCCTTGTTTTGACTTGTATTGCCTTCCACCTCCCACCTTTGCCATTGACCCCTTTCAATATCTAGATTTAACTCATCCTCCAAGGTCCCATTTCCTGCACAAAGCCTTCCCTCTTTCATCATTCCAACCACACAGACCTCTGCTTTCTCTGAATCCCAAGTACCCTCAGAAGAATCCCTCTGAGTCCCACTCTCTGAGGGCAGCGCTGTTGGACTAGAGCCAATAATTCAGCGAGTCAGTCAACAGGGGAGAAGGGAATCTATCTACCAGCTAGTGTTGGAAAAGAAAACCTGACACCAATGAAAACACAATCAGCCATAACTTTCCCACCCCTGGCAATATGGCATCACACAATATTGGTGAGAGATCTGAACTTGAATCCAAACGTGATTGTGGGCAGATCCTTTAACTGCTCTGAGCCTTTTCTACGAAATGGAAGGATTGGACAGGAGAGCTTGGAAGGCTGGCCATCAACACTGGTGCTGGAAGTACCTGATGGATTCACTGATGTGCTATCACAGTGCTTCACAGCTCCACGTCACGAAACAAGAAACTGGAAGACAAAGAGACCCCCATGGTGCAGCTAGAATTATTGGTTGAGGCAGATATAGCTGTAGGATTTCTGGAGAGCAAAGGTTGACCAGACTGCTGTATAGCTTCTATAAGGGTGGACAGGGGAGGGAATGCTGATAGGCATTTTCTACTCTTGATGCTTTTCTCCAGGAATGGAAGCTATGGACGACTTAGCACCAGTCACTGTCTCTCTCCATTATCAGGGAATGAGGCTGGCTATTTAAGGCTACAATACAACTTGCTTCATTATGTATCATGACTGTCCACATTTCTAACCTTGTTGAAAAGACTTTATGACATTGGCTTCCTTGTCATTCCTCTCACTAGACAGTCCAATCTCCTATACCTTTTCCTAGAATTTTCCCTTACTATCCCCTCTGCTGGGAATCTCTCCCTCTTCATCCCTACTTTTTGACTTCCCTAAAATCCTATCTTGTGCAAGAAAAACTTCCCACCCCCCCTTAATGCCAGTACTTTTGCTTTGTTGATGATTTCCAATTTATCCTGTTTATATCTCCTTTATAAGCAGTTGTTTGCATGTTGTCTGCCCTATTAGGTTGTGAGCTCTTTGAGGGCAGGGATTGTCTTTTACATTTCTTTGTATCCCAGTGCTTAGCATAGTTCCTGGCAAAGAGGAGGTGTTTAATAAATGTTTGTTGACTCACTGGCTGACTAATAAAGCACCTCAGCATCACCTTGACTTCAGTCCTGTGATAGTGTTTTAGTGGTACACAAAAGAAATCACTCGGACCTAGGCTCTTTCTTCTACATTTATCGTTGTTTAGGTGTTTTTTTCTTGGCAAAGATAGTGGAGTGGTTTGCCATTTCATTCTCCAGCTCATTTTACAGATGAAGACACTGAGGCAAACAGGGTTAAATGACTTGCCCAGGGTCACACAGTTAGTATGTGTCTGAGGCTGAATTTGAACTCAGATACTGGAATGGTTTGCCATTTCCTTCTCCAGCTTCTTTCTTCGAGACACTTTCCATTCCGAGCCAGACATTGGGGGATTCACTGTGGCACAATAGAAGAAACGGAGGTCAGAAGCCAGTGTTCTAGTCCTGGCCTTAGACATCAATAACTAAGGGAGTCTAGAAAGTCATTCCACCAGCCTCCCTCTGCTTACCTGTAAAATGAAGGGGGCCAGGCTAGTTATTTGTTGGTCAAAGCTTGTTTAGCTCTTCAGAGAGTTTGACACTGATTCCAGTAAAAGATTCCATACAACCCACTCTGAGGCTGTAAGCCCATATGTTCCAGAGAAGGCAGGTAAACATATTTATCTTGGTGGAATGTTTACTAGTATTTATAGCACTTTCTGGTAGCACACAGCTACACTTTTGCTCAGCTGTATCAATGGGAATAGTCATCCAATAGAACAAACAATTTTAATGGCCCCAAAAGAGGCAGAATGGTGTTTGGATGGAGGGCCAGTTCTGGAGACAGGAAGACTTGGGATCAAGTCTGTCCTTTATCACATTCTTGCTGGGTGACCATGGGTATGTCCACTAAATATCAGTGTTCTAGACAACTCTTGAAGACCAGTAGTTGTTCTGCATGGCTGGAGGGAGTTTCTATGCTGGAAGCAGAGAAACCATGGATGGAAGCACAGATCTGAAGCATAGTCATGACAACAACAACAATAACAAAAACCCAGAAAAACTCATGTTCTAAATCAAGTCCACAGCCTGTGTGAAGCGTCCAGAGAAATAGGAAATATGACCCCTACCCTAAAGCCAATTTAAAATCAATATTAGGTGACCGCTATACATGAAAAGATAAACAGCATTACAAGGCAACTGATGCTAGGTGAGTTGTGCAAACAATCAAAACTATAGAAAACAGAAAGATATCCTCTAAGAAGCGGCGGTATACTGAGTATTCAGGTATCTGGGGTCCCTTAGAAAGGCTTCATAGACAAGGCGCCATGTGAGCTGTGTCCTGAAGGATCCAATGGCTTATGGTATGGGACTTGGTAAATTGGTTCCACAGAGTAAAGAAAGAACCCCCAGTAAGTAAAAGGAACACAATCAATCCGATCCAATAGAATCCATTCTAAAAAATGTCTCTTAAGTACCGGGAATTCTGTTGACTGTATGTATGTATGTATTAATCTATCGTTAGTCTAAGGGGCATGATCAGGTCCAATCTAACTTCTGCTTGCTGTTTTTCATCATGAGGGCGAGGTGGGAACCCAAACTACAGGCTCTATATCCAAGGTTGATCTCTTTTCTACCAAATACCACTTCCACAGTGAACACACAGCAAATAGCAAAGAACCCATTTATCAAACTCATAGCAAAACAAAAACCAGAGAAGGTATACATAGGAGAACACATACCAGACAATACAGAATGAAGGAAATCTCCCATTGGGAGCAAGATAACTCAGCTTAACAGAGAGAGAGAAAGAGGGGTGGGGGGAGAGAGAGACGAGGAGAGACCAGAGAGAGAGAGAGAGGAGAGAGAGGAGAGAGAGAGAGATAGAGAGAGAGAGAGGCGAGAGAGGAGAGAGAGAGAGAGAGAGAGAGAAGAGAGGAGAGAGAGAGAGAGAGAATTAGTTCTAGATCATGCCCCACAGTCTCTAATGTAGCAAGCTGGGGATAGGGACATAATGGAGAATTCCAGCTCCTCTCAAGTCTTCCCGAGTCTTTTCCTTCAGCAAACTCAACTGGAGTTGGCCTTTTCCATCTTTTCCTCTTGAAGCTGGAAGCCAGAAGCACCTGAAGTGACTCAGTGCTTGAAGTATCTCAAAGATGACTGAAGAAGGCTGAAGCTTTCCTGCTCTCACAAACTCTCCCTCACACAGGGCAAGGCCTTCATCTCTACCAATTGGAAGAGAATCCCATGCCAATGGGCTTTGGGACAGGGGTTACATTTGCTTTCAAGTACCTCAAGTAAAAGGCCTTTCTGCATCGTCCTTTTGCATGCATACTGGAGAGGGGCTACTCAGTGTTGATTGACTTCCCTGCTTAGAAATAGTTGGAGTCAAGGCTAAATTCACTCCTTACAGGTGAAATGGATACAGTACTGGACCTGGAGTCAGGAAAACTCGTCTTCCTGAGTTCAAATCTTGACATTTACTAGCTGTTTGACCCTGGGCAAGTCACTTAACACTATTTTGGCTCAGTTTCCACATGAGTAAAATGAGCTGGAGAAGGAAATGGCAAACCACTCCAGTGTCTGCCAAGAATATCTGAAATGAAGTCGTGAAGAGTCAGACACAACTGAAACTACTGAACAACAACAGGTGAAGTAGGGACAGAAGCAAGTCTTCATAAAGCAGATGGAAGAATAAATAAAGCCAGCTTTATGACTTCTGGGGCATGGATGGATGTTCTTAGATAGTGTGTGGTCTATGAGAGGACTAGGGGCAGGATGGAGAAAAGGACAGGAATATTTTTTAAGGCAATAGGATGGCATCAAAATGCTTCAACTTCATTATGAATATTCATAACTTCTTTTGATTCATAGCTTTTCAATAAATTGAATGCCAGCTAGCTATCACGGGGATTGGCCTGCTTATGAATCTGGTAGAAGATCAAAACCCTCATTGAAGGAAGCAAAGAGATTTTTTTTCCTTGCTCCGCATGCAAGGGAAAGGATAAGAAGTCAGTTAGTTTTACTGTAGGCTCCTCCACTCCCCCACAGGTTATATTAGCTTTTTCCCCAATTGTATTACTCATTGATTATTTTGGTTTGTGATGATCAACCTGTAGCTACCAAAATGAAATATCTCATCTTTTCTTTGTCCTTCAAAGTCCACCTTAGGTGTCACAGCCTCCATGAAGGCTCCCCTGGATTCCACCTCCCACATATACACACATTCGAAACTCAAACACTCCTTTCTTAGTGAGAGGCAGCTGTTGTCATTGTTTGTCCTTCGTTCTCAAGAGGACCATGACGTCAGGAAGATGATGCCTTGGCTTGTAAGTGAATTGGATTTAAGTGAGGGAGGGCTGTAGAAAGTCACCAGCCTCACTTTCTCCTCCGGAGCCATCTGGGTCCAGTGACTGGATACAGATCAGGACGACCAGAGATGGCCCTGGATGCAGTGTGCAACCATGCAGCATGGGATAATGAGGAGCAAACTCACCTCTCTGCTCTGATACTTGCAAGCCATTTAACTACCGGCAAGTTGTTCACTTAACTTTTTGTGATCCTCAATTTCCTTCCCTGTAAAATGGGCAGACATGGATGGGCTGGAGGGAATTTCTAATCGATGAGATCATGGACCTATTTAAGTAGTTGCGAACAATAATCTTGTACTACCTATCTCCCAGGGTTGAGTACTTAAATGAGCTCCTTTTAGTCTGTGACTCCATCTGTGTGTCTTCCATGTCTTTAGGGGCTTTAAAATTGTCATTTTAATTCATTAGACATCAGATTCCTCTTCATATAGATGAGGCAGTATCTTCTCTGGTCCCCTTGAATGATTCTTCATTCCCAATAGGAAAAAAGTTTAATTTCTTTAACCCAGCATTTAAGGCCTTTCAAAGTTTTGTACCAAGCGACTTTTCAGCCTTCTCTCTTTGGGGAGGAAGTGTGATATAATGGATAGAATGCCAAATTTGGAGTCAGGCAAGCCTGCCTGCTCTGGCAAATCCTGCCTCTGACCCCTGTGTGATCACGAGTCTATCATTCTTTGCTGCTTTAAGTCTCAGTTACTCAACTATAGAATGGAGATAGGCTCAAATGAGATGATACGCGTTAAGTGCTTTGCATCCTTCAAAATGCTTTATAAACGCCAGTGACTTTTATATCCCAGTATTAAATGAAACGGTTCATACCAGCCAATCTGGCTTCCTTACTGTGCCTCTAAGGTGCCTTTTTCTCTTCCTGCCTTTGCTCATGGTATTCCTCACTACCGTGAATGCCAAACCTACTCACTTCTACTGGTCTCGATCCTATTTCTTCTTCAAGGAGCATATGTGTGTGTACATGTATGCATGCACGTGCTTGCATGTGTCCGGTGTATCAAGTAGTCTAGTTTGTACAGCAGAAAAAAAAGTGGTTTTCCCCTTGGGCTTTGTAACCTGAAGACCCACGTTCAAATTCTAACTCCAGTGCTTATGCCTGTATGATCTTAACGAGTCACTTAACTTCATGAAAGGGCACCATATAATATTAAAAGGTCAGACTAGATGTGTTCTGAGATCCTTTCCAGTTCCTGATCTCTGATGCTAAGTGCTCTACATAAAGCTAAGAAGGAAGGTTTGGGGACAGAGCAGGGAGGGCCTAGAATGCCAGTCTTGGAGCAAATTTGCTGAACAATGAGAAGTCACTCAGAATTTGAAAATTAGGGTTCCTAATAATTTCTATTCTTTCTGGAGTTGATAGGCAGAAGGAGCCAGACCCCTAGGATCCACTTCCCCTGTGCTGTTCCTCATCCTCCCCACCTCAATCTGACAGCTGGCTTTCAGGTCTAGCTGGGGGAAGGGAAAGCTCTTTCCTTCTCTGGGGCTGTGGTCCTCTCCCATTTCACCAGGGAGGCAGGAGAATATCAGCAGCCATTGTAATTAAGACCTCTTTGAAAGTGTCAGTGGAAAGAGGATGCATGCAGAGCCAGAGTTCAGTAACACGCTGCTCCTTTCTCTGGCTGTCTCTAGGAAATTACAGAGGTTGGCAATCCTGTTGTTAACCCAGCAATGCTGAAGTGATGGGCACTGCATTGCCTTCAGGGAGGAGAGAGGTGGAGGGGGGTGATGGAGAGGAATGCATGGAGCGGGGGCTGTGAGTAGAATGAGAGGCAAGTCTGGGGCCTTTCTCTGTCCACCTGTTCATAGACTAAGATAAACTATTTTAATGACAGGACCCTTGGAAAAACACTATGTGGTACAAGTGCCTCAGGAGACAAATGATCCAGGTTCAAACCCTTCCCCCCTCTTGAGACTTATTCTCTATATGATCTTAGGTGAGATATTTAATCTCAATTACCCTTTACTCACCCCTTGTTTTTTGGATTAGATCGTGATTCTATCTAATATAGCAGTTAGCAGGTGCATTGCATAGAGCAGGGGCCTGGGAATCAGGAAGACCTGTGTTCAATTCAGCCTCAGCTCCTTACCAGCTGTGTGACCCTAGAAAAAGTCACAGATTCAGTTTCCTTGTTATAATAACAATGAATAATACAGCACCACTGCCCAGAGCTGGGCAGCTAGGTGACGCAGTTGGGAGTCAGGAAGACTCATCTTCTTAAATTCAAAATCTGACCTCAGCACTTCCTAGCTGTGTGACCCTGGGCAAGTCACTTAACCCTGTTTGCCTCCGTTTCCTCATCTGTAAAATGAGAAGGAAGTGGTACATCACTCCAGTATCTTTGCCAAGAAAATCCCAAATGGGGTCATGACAGAAGTCAGATGTGACTGAAAAAACAATTAACAACACAAACCACTCAAATGAGATAATATTTAAAAGTGCTTGGCCCAGTGTCTGTCACTATACTATGTAAATGCTTCCTCTCTTTTCCTTCCCTCAATTAGTCCCACCTACATCTGAGCAGGATAAGCACAGGGATTGAATCTGTGATTTTATTCTACAGGGAAATTTCAAGTGAGGAAACGCCCTCTGCTAATGCAGGTTGGCAACTCCTTTGAAACATATATAGAAGGCATCTGAATGCAGATCTTTACTTTATTTTTCTTGGATTTTTTTTGTCTGTATTTTCTTTCACAGCCTAACACAGGAATACGGTTTGCATGACTGCACATGTATAACCTATATCAAATTGCTTGCCTTCTCAATGAGGGGGAAAGGAGAGGGAAGGAAGGAGAGAATTTGGAACTGAAAAAGATTTTAAATGAATGTTTAAAATTGTTTTCATGTATAACTGGGGGGAAAATAAAATATTAAGTTTAAAATAAAAAAAGAGATGTGTGAAAAAGAGAAATTTATGTATAGTGCTTAGGTCACTAAAGCACTGAAGATATTGACTGACTTGCCCTGAGCCGCATGGTCAGTATGTGTCAGAGTTTCAGGCTCAAACTCAGCTCTTCTTGGCTCCAAGGACAAGCTCTTTATCCATTATGGGATACTGCCTCTCCCCTGAGGAGGAATCCCCTCTAGAATATTCCCAAATAGAGTCATCTAGACTTTGATGGAAGGCCTCACCTGATAGGAAACCGGCTGCCTCCAAGAGCATCCTTTGCCTGCTTTTTTTTTTTTTGCAGTTCTTTACATATTGACCTCTAATTGCTAGGATGTGTTTGTTCTGCCCTCTGGGGGCAACGCCAACTCTTTTCTCTCTAACAGTCTCAAAAATCTCCTCAGCTCCCACGAATCCAAGGGTCATCTCTATGCAGATGACTCCTCACTCTGTGTATCCAGTCCTGAGGTCTAGTCCTACAGCTCCGCCTGGATATCCAGTAGGCATATCAAGGACCATATGTTCAACACAGAATTCATTGTCTCTCCCCCTAAATGCACCCATTTCTCCGACTTTCCCATTTTTATTGAGGGCACTATTCTCAGTGACCCAAGTTCACAACCCAGGGAACATCCTTACTTCTTCACTTCTAGCCCTTCTTATCCAATCAGCTGCTAAGTTTTCTAGATTCTTCTTCCTTAACACCTCTCTAATACATTCAGTCAATTAATAAGCATTTATTTACATCTATCCTCTTCTCCTTCCTCCCACCACAACTATACTAGCCTAGTCTTTTATCCCTCCTACCCTGGCCTATGCAATTGCTTCTTAACTGACCTCCCGGAATCCAATATCTCCCTTTTCTAATGACTTAACTAAATTAATATTCCTGCCAAATTGATATTCTTAAAGCACAGGTCTGATCAAGTCACTCTTGTGCTCAAGAAGCTTCAGTGGTTTCCCACTCATTTTAAGATAAAATACAAACCTCCCTTTTTGGTATTTAAATCCCTTCATGATTAGCTCCAGTTTATCTTTCCAGTCAGATTACATGTTAATCTCCTTTGTGTACTCTGCGCTTCAGCCAAACTAGATGACTTGCCGTTCCCACTGTAAGACATCTAATTTCCTGTGTCTGTACCTTTGAAATGGTGGTTCCCTGTGCCTGGAATTCTCTCTCTCTCCTCGGCCTCAATTCTAACTTCCTTCCATGCTAATTAACTCAGGTCTGTCACCTCCTTCAAAAGACTCTTCCTAATTCCCCTAGCTAGCATTACTGCTCCCATGACTGTATATTTGTTTTGTATATATCCTCTAGGAAGCTGGGTGATATAAATTATAGAGAGTAGAATCTGAAGTCAGGAATACCAGAGTTCAAATCCAGTCTTAGATACTTACCAGCCATGTAACCCTGAGTTTAAGTTGTCTTGCTTCAGTTTTGTCATCCACAAAATCAGGATAATAGTAACGACTTTATAGGGTTATTATGAAGACATAATGAGATAATATCTGTAAAGCATTTTGTAAACCTTAGGATCCTGTAGAACACTAGAGATTACTGTTATTATTATCATTTTTTTATCCGTGACCATGCTGTATTTTCCCAGTAGAATATAAGCATCCAGAAGAGGTAGACAAAACAAGATAATGACATTAGAGATCATGTTATAGGATAATCAAGTATGGAAACAAACGAGGTATGTTTACTTGGTATATTGTACTGGAGAAGTACATCCTGGTTATGGATAAGTGAAGAAGAAGAAGAAGAAGGAGGAGGAGGAGGAGGAGAAGGAGGAGGAGAAGGAGGAGGAGGAGGAGGTATAAGAAGAGGAAGAAGAGGCAGAGGAAGAGGAAAAAGAAGAAGATGAAGATGAAGAAGAGGAAGAAGAAGGAGGAGGAGGAGGAGGAGGAGAAGTAGTAGTAGTATTAGTAGTGGTGGTGGTGGTGGTGGTTGTAGTAGTAGTAGTAGTGGTAGTGGTAGTAGTAGTAATATTGCCATTGGTAATACTCCATCTTGAAATGGAGTGGATATCCATCAAGACCCAAAAAGGTAAGTTATTGGAGGAAAGATTGCAGAATGAAAGCATACTGACATCCAATAGAATAGAGGATAATGTCTCTTTGGAAGGAATATTTATGTATCTAGCTACCGTGATAACTAGCTCTCAGCTATCTATCTACTTTATTTATCTAGCTACCTCTTTTATCTAATTATCTATCTTTCCTTCTATCTTCCTACTCATTAATTTTTGTCATCTGGAGACTCCAAAGAAGTCATACCACCAGTGCCTCCTCATGGCTTCTGATTAATTCATCTATGCCAACAGAGTATGAACTCTGGCCAATCTGGCTAAGCTGGACAGGTTTTGAGCATAGACCTAGCCACTGGCCATTTATGCTTTTCAAGGACCAGGCTAGCTACCAACAGAGAGACTCATCATTAGTAAGTCAGCCACCAGGTGGTGAAAAAAAATACAAAATGATCCTTAGTCCTATAGGACCCCCTTCTTCTTCCATAGCAAGGCTGTGGAGTAGCTGGAAAAGCAACAGAGAAGGCGAAGAATCAAATGATTAATTTAAGCCACAGTAATCTCAGTGTGATATCTTTGTCCAATGATGCAAGGATTGACCTGCTGCTAAAAAAATGGAATCACGCCGATACGGCCATTCTTCCTATAATCAGGGTGTGTGTGTGTGTGTGTATGTGTGTGTGTGTGTGTGTGTGTGTCCCTGTGTGTGTGATGGACCTCTTTGGCAGTCTGGTGGAGCTTATGATCTCCTTAGAAAAAGGTTTTGTCAGTTGCATTTATAATTGAAGGACATACTAAATTTCAGTAAGATGCTATAATTTTCTTCCCATCCAAATTCAATAGATCCTTTGACATCCTGGGTCTGTGGACCCCAGGTTAAAACCATGAAACCAGAAGATAATCAGAAAAGAAGGTATGCCAAACATGTGGCTAGAGCAAGGGATGTACTTTTGTTGTTATTTGGTTGTTTCCATTGTGTCTGACTCTTTGTGACCCCATTTGAGGTTTTCTTGGCAAGGATAATGGAGTGGTTTGCTATTTCCTTCGCCAGCTCATTTGACAGATGAACTGAGGCAAATTGGGTTAAGTGACCTGCCCAGGGTCACACAGCTAACAAGGATCTGAGGCCAGATTTGAACTCAGGAAGATGAGTCTTCCTGACTTTCAGGCCCGATGCTCTATCTGCTGGGCTGCCTACCTGCCTCAAAGGATGCATTATTACCCATTAAATGACAAAAGACATAGAAAAAAGCTTCTGGCATGGTGGATATATTTTCTGAGGGAAGATTATGGAAGAAGTTAGACAAAAATTGGACAGGAGGCAAAGGCAAGGTAGATGGTGATTTGCACTGGTAGATAGAGTGTCTGCATCCATGAGATGAGGGATCCATCAAAATACTGAACTGAGTCATTAGGAGGTCAAGCCTGAGCTCCGGATGACTTTCAAAGATCTTGTCAAATCTCTTAACAGCCAAAGGCCGAGACCTTGCTCTAGGTTGGCAGGCAGCTGTGTGACTAATGAGCAGGACCATTTGGCTCTGCTCATCCATCATTCAACAAGTGAGCAAAGAAAAGAATCTAAAATGGTGAATCAGCAAGTCACAGAATAACTGAATGTAAAAATTGGCAGGAACCTCAGATGTCATCATTTCCAGGCCATGCTCAAGAACTGAGGCTATGACACTGATAAGTGTTTAGGCAGTCTCTACCCTCCTTCATTTGAGAAGCAAAAGAAAAGGGAACATGTTTTGGATGGGAGGCATCAGGGTGCACCAGTGGGTGTTTTGGATTTGGAGTCAGAAGACTTGGGTTCAAATGATCTTTTTGACCTTACTACCTCTTTGACCTTGGGTAACTAACTCTGCTTCTCTGGGCTCCAGTTTCTTAATTCCTAATAAGAATGGGTTGGAACAAATGATAAGTAAGGTTTCTTTCAATTCTAAGGGGGTAAAAGGAAAGGTTGTTTGTTAATAATGATGATGATGATGATGATGATATGACCTAACATTAGTACAATACTTAATGTTTTTCAGAGTGTTTTCACACGGACTCATTCAAACAATCAATTAACAAGCATTTTAAAAAATGCCTATCACGTGCCATACACAGTGCTAGGTGCTAGGGATGTAAATACCAAGAATTTGATCCACACAAAACCCCTCTGAGGTAGGCAGGATAGGGCAAGGGTTATGGTGCCCAGTTTCATAGAGTAGGAACCTGAGAGTCAGAAGGTTCTAGAAATCTTAGGATTCTGGACCTGGAAGGAAGCTTAGAGGTCAACAAGTTTAAGTATCTTCTGAGTACCAACTGTGTGCTCACTCTGTGCTTGGGTGCTGTGAGAGGCACTGACAGGAAGACACGGTCCCTGCCTTCAAGGAGCTTTTTGACTAGTTAAGGAAGACTAGAAATGAACACCTAGAGAATGGTTAGGTGCCAAGCTATGTGGTGAAACATACTAGAATTAGCAGATGTCAGAATGGAGATTGCTTTGAATCATTGTTTGATGGGAAAGGTGGGCCATGAGGATGGGTAGGATTAAGCTGGGCAGAGAGGAGAGGGGAAGGAGTACCAGGGAAGACTGATTGGATTCACCGTTGTGTCTTCAGAGTTATCCATCTCTGGCAGTAAATGTTAGCATCTCCTAACTGCCAATCATTTCCACTCCTACAGGGGCCATTCCTGCATTGCTGGAAGCTATGTTATCTGTAAGCTTTCTTTAACCACATCTGGATAGATGACTAGTTCAGTCTGGCCTACAGATCACCTTCCATAGGATGCCCATTTCAGGCAGAGATGCCCTGGACTTGAATCTCTAATAACGGAAATGGAAATTTAAGGCCATTGACCCAGACACAAGTTGATTTGGATTTTGCATCCCTCATGGTCAGGGGCCAGTTTCATGATATAATTTGTGGTTGTTGTGTTTGTCCCTCATTTCTGAAGAAGACCATGACATCAGGGACATGATGACATGACTTGCAGTTGACTTTGATTTGAGTGAGGGAGGGCTGTGCAAGGTCACCAGCCTCACTTTCTCCTCCACAGCCATGTAGGGCCAGTGGCCTGATAGTCATCAGGATGATTGGAGATGGCCCAGGATGCAATGGAGACCCTGGCCCTTGTAGGCTAAGGTCTCAAAGTCATCTTATAATTTAAAGAATATGGGAAGGCCCCACCACCATTATGCTGCTAGGTGCCTGAAATTCCCATCATACATGGGTAAAGTCCCTGTTAAAAAAGCAAATACTCATCCTGAGAGGAGGAATCCCTGAGTTCCTTAGCACTCTTTAGCTGAGATTCCCTTACAAGACGGATTCTTACTTTTTTCTTGTATCATTAACCTCTTTAATAGTCTGATGAAACTTATGGCCCTCTACTCAGGAAAATGTTTTTAAATGCATAAAATAAAATTCCTATGATCACAAAGGAAACCAGTGGTTAGTGAAAAATAAAGATGTAATTTTTTCCCATACAAGTTCTTGGACCCCTTGCAGTATATCCATGGACTCTTTGGGGGTCTGTGAACCTCAGGTTAAGAACCCCTGCTTCATAGAATGGTTTCCTAGAAAGTAGGGTCCTGGGATTGGATGGCACACAAGATGGTAAAGAAGGTTGGGAAGGATCTGAGGTTCACATCCTAGAAGGTCGAGCTGGTTGGGGTCATGCCTTGGAAGTCAGCCAGGGGATGAGTAATGGGGTGCAGATAATAAAGGCCCTGGGGGAGGGAGAAAAGCCAGAAGCCAGAGGCACTCAAAAAGTTTCAGGGAAACTTAGACAAGGATGGGGAAGATCAGATTCATTATTAGTCATTCTTGTACCTGGGGTGGGGATGGGAAGGACCTTGGGAAAGGTGATAGTGAGAAGAGACCCTGGAACCCAACAGGACAATTGCTGCTGTGGGAGGTGGGAAGATCAGGACAAGATTAGTCTAAGGAAGAGGCATTGGTGTTGTTGGAAGGCTTTAGGATCTCACCTCAACCCCAGCACAGGGAGAGTGTTTTATCTTCATTGAGCCACAATCCTATGGGTGCATAAGGCAGTGTGGGCCAGGTATGTCAGTACACCCTGGAGAGTATTCGCATTGGCTCTTCCCATGCCCAGTCAATGGTCTATGCATGCGTATGGCCATAGTCGGCCATGCCTCTACCAAGAAGTCTTGTATGCTTAAAACCCTAGGGAGGGGAGGGAAGAGTAGGGGAAGAGAGAAGAGGGGGAGAAGAGGAGTGGAGAGGCCATCTGCCTCAGTTCACCCAACTGTAAAATGGGGCTAATAATACCACCTACCTCTCAGAGTTATTGTGAAGCTCAAATGAGGCAATGCCTGGTGCATAGTAGGTATTTAATAAATGCTTGTTTCTTTCCTTCCCATAAAATTAGTTTGGTCCCAGAAAATCTGGGTTCTAGCCTTGGCTCATCTACTAACTAACTGGTTTAAACTTGGCTGAATGACCCAAGCAACTCCATATCTTCTCTTTGTTTCAGTTAACATGTCTTTATGATGTTGATTAAAGTTCTGGCCCCTTGGGTGTCCCAGGGGGTCTTCAGATGATGGGGTAACATAATAGATGGTCTCAAATGGCACCACCCAGCCAGAAGGGAACACAACTATTATTCTCCCCCGTTGGAATGTGAACTGTCTCAGAGCAGGGGCTATTTGGCTTGTTCTATTTGCATCCCCAGTGCTTTGCCTATAATAAGTGCTTAATAAATGCTTTTTCATTCATTCATTTAGGTCAGATTTACCTCCTCAATATCTCACCAGCATGCCCTGCTTATTCCCATTTTTCTCACTCTTTTCCTCTGCTCTGGAACACCTCCTCCTCCCCCTCTCTACCTACCCAAATCCTACCCACACTTCAAGGTCTGAATCCAATCAATCCCTCTCTATTCCTTTGTCTCAGCGATTCCTCCCTTCTCCAGTCTCCTCCATCCCTCATTATTCATACCGGACAGCTCAGCATATATCTCTTGTCTCTCCCAACTAGGATAGACTCTTTCCAGTGGTAGGGAATTTTGTGTGACTTTTCTCATGTTCCCTCACCTCACTTAGCACAGGGCTGGTCAGGAGCAATAAAGACTTGTTGATGGAATAGCTTGTTGAGGGATTCAATTTCCCTGGTGATAGCCATGATCTCATCTTCCCCATTTGCTGACATGTTCTTAATTCAACTTTATGGGCTCCTTCTAAAGCTGTCAGCTGCCTTGTTTTGAGGAGGGCAGCAAAGTGCAGAATGTCCAGAGTCGAGAGGAATGGCATGTTGGAATGGCACAGGAGGAGGCGGAGGGATGACCATGGGGCCCTAGGATTTACATGCCGAGGAATGAGTTTTTGGACAGGGTAGCTAAGTCAGAAAAAAAAATCCACTGGGTACAGAATTTGAGACATGGTCTATGTGGGTCTGAGATGTCAGTCAGTACTGTAAGAGGTGGTTGAGGGTGGAAGAGCATGTTTTCCATATTTTAATTCCAGAAACACACACACACACACACACACACACACACACACACACACACACATCTTAACCTTAACTCCATTTTGGAAGATCATAGGACTATAGTGTTTAGACATAGAAGCAATATCAGAGATCATCTAACCTTCATTTTAAATAGAGAGAAACTGAGGCCTATAAGGCACACTGTACAGTAGCAAGTAGCAGAAGGAACCCAGGTCCATGAACTTTTAAAAGAATTTAATAACTTTATTTTAATATAATTAATTTCCTTTTAATCCTATGTGTTTTGTGTATTTAAAGTCATTATTTTGTGAAAGGCTTGACCAGAATGCTAAAGGGCTCAGTGACAAAAAAAGGATTAAGAATCCCTGATCTGGAATTGAAGATGGAATTTTCTCCACCTTCAACTAAAATGAAGTTTTTTCCCTCGACTACCAGTTGTTGCTTTTTTTTTTTTTAATCTGCCAGCCAACTTTCCACCACGCTAGCTACTGAGGGAGAAGGGGACACACTCCAGAAGCCCTCAGAACTGCTTCGAAGGACTGACTTGGCTATGGTCGGGGGTGTGCCCAAGTCACCTCCAACAGACTCCCTAGAGTGGATTGTTTGGTTTTCAATGTGAGAATTTACACTTCAGAAATCTGCAAACACTACAAATCAGGCCTTGATCTACTGTTTTGTGGATTGCCTAGACTTTTAAAAAGTGATGGAAAAAAATGCTAATAATACAGATTAAACTTACGAGTGTGTTCTACATATGTTCCCTCCTCCCCTTTTCCCCCAGCTGGTTGTTAAACATTCACCAGCACATGCCTGGCTAGTGTGTTTTCCAATATTAAGCAACCTCTTCATTCAACATAATTTAATAACCATTTATTAAGCAGCTATTATGTATAAGACATATTCATCACATTGGACTTGGAGTCAGGAAGACCTGGGTTGAAATTCCTCTTCAGACACTCACTAGCCTTATGAGGCAGGCCACGTCGCTTCTTTCAATCTCAGTTTCCTTTATGTAAAATACGGATAATAATAACCACTAACATTTACATAATACCTACTATGTGCCAGGCATTGAGCTAAGTGTTTCACGAATATTATTGCATTTAATTCTCACAACAACCCTGGAAGGTAGGTGCTGTTATCCCCAATTTACATATGGGGAAACTGAGGCAGAAGTTGAATGACTTGCCCAGGGTCTCACAGCTAGTAAGTGTCTGAATTCAATCTTGAACTTAAATTCTCCTGACTCCAGGCCCAGCACTCTCTCTGCTGCACCACCTAGCTGCCCCTAGGTAAGAGCATCGACCTCACTGAGTGGCTAGGAGGATTGAATGAGAAGATATATGTAAAGAACTTTGCAAACCTATGGAAATATTAGCTAATACTATCATCATCTAGGAAGAGGAAGAGGAGTTGTTTGCTTCATTGAAAGATTCATTATAGAATCCTCTAATTATTGAGGTCCTCTGGTACAATGAAAACGTAGTTTTACTTATGTCCAACTTTAACAACAAAGACTAATGGACAGTTTATTGTTGGAGAAAGAGTTTTGGACTGGGAGTCGAGACACCCCCCTCCCCAAACACACACACACACACACACACACACACACACACACAGAGTCTCTCTCTCCCTCCCTCCTTTCTTCTTCTTCTCTCTCTCTCTCTCTCTCTCTCTTTCTCTCTCTCTCTCTCACACACACACACACACACACACACACACATCTCTCTCTCTGTCTCTCTCTGTCTCTGTCTCTCTCTGTCTCTGTCTCTCTCTGGCTCTGTCTCTGTGTGTCTCTCTCTGTCACTCTCTCTGTCACTCTCTCTGTCTCTCTGTCTCTCTCTGTCTCTCTCTGTTTCTGTCTGTCTCTGTCATCTCTCTCTCTCTCTCTCTCTCTCTCTCTCTCTCTGTCTCTGTCTCTCTCTCTCTCTTTCTCTCTCTCTGTCTCTCTCTCTCTCTCTCTGTCTCTGTCTCTCTCTCTCTCTCTCTCTCTCTCTCTCTGTCTCTCTCCTCTTGTTACTTTGGTCAAATCACTTCAGCTTTCTGGGTCTTAATTTGTGAACTTGTAAAATGAGAAAGTTGAACCAGTTGCTTCCTGAGTAAATGGAGGTCTGTCTGTAGCATGATTTAAACTATGGTTTCCTTGATGTGAGTGTTCCTTCCACAAATGGAGATCACAGTCCCTCCATGCCTTAGTAGAAAATTTAATGAATCGTTGTGGCCAGAGGACTTGGTGGTCAGACTTCTAGAGATGAACTTTTATAGACTTAGGTTAGTCCTCAGAGAACCAACTCAAAACCTGTCCAGTTTTGTAGGATCTACCCCAGGCTCATAGGATTCTAGATTTAGAGCTAGAAGGGACCCTAGAGGCCATCTAATACAATCCATTTTACAAATGAAGAAACTGAGACCAAGGGAAGTGAAGTGATTTGGCCAAGGTCACACAAGTGAGGTGAGGTGAGACTTGAACCCAGATCCTCCAACTCCAGACCAAGTGTTCTTTCCACTGTGCCTCCAGTTGGTGTGTATTTGACTGACATAGCCTTTGGGAATCCAGTGTTATTGGCACTCCAGGATAGAGCATTGGAGGGAGGTGGTTGGTTTCAAGTGTTTTAAACACTGGGCACTGATAGTATTTTCCTTTTGGTCACTGCCTTGAATGACGTGATTCTAGGGCAGCGGGAAGGAGGAGTGGAAGGGAAATATTAGGGGAATGTTAGTTTGAGGACCCAAGTATGTGAGAAGATCTATGAAACATGACCCTGTGGTGGAGACAACTGCTTTTGAAATCCTCTCTGCATTCTGAGGAATCAGATTCTTTCCTGGTCAGTCCCTTGGAATCTGGCCCCATCTCCCCTCTTCTGTAGCCCTGGGCCCTAGACTGCCAGAGGTTCTATAAACTGAGCTTTGGGTCTAGTCCCTACAGAGTCAGATTTGTCATTTCTAAGCAATCATAACTTCCCATGCCTAGGAATACATTGATGTTCATGCAATCCCATTATGGTGTCTTCGAGGGCAAGCCACTTCTGTTTTCTGTGCCTCAGTTTCTCTATCTGTTATATGAGGAGACTAACCACCGCCTTGTATCATGAGGATAAAATAAGAGAGTGAATGTGAATGTATTTAGGAAAGGTAAAAAGCAAAATCGAGAGAAGAAGGGCAGATACCCAAAGGTGCAAAACTGAGGGTTTGGGGGAAGAATTTTTTCCATAGTTCCATATTATGCTTTCTCTGGGACCCTATCGTTTGCATAGTAACTTTAATTGCTCTCCAGGTCTAGCTAAGTTATAAACATTTCCCTCCTGAGTGCTTACAATCAATTAAATCTCTCTAAACTAGCTGGAGCCCTGAAGAAGGATTTGTAGTCCAGCAGCACCTTGGGAGCTGAATCGAGCCCTGTGAAATAGTTGATTCAATCACCCTAATTTCACTTGGCTTCTCAGCTTGCCTCTGCTTACCTGCCTAAAGATCTTTCGGCTACAAAGACCCCAGGAGTCCTTATCAAGGGGATGAGAGGGAGACAGCGACCATTTCTGTCTTTAGAAAATAAAGGGAAATTCCCAAATCCCGAGAAGGAGAGACACGTCACTTCAACAAGCTATTAAGCTGTGTAGAATCAGAAGATTTGGGATGGAATGCAGATTCTGCTACTTGAATGTGCCTCTCTTGGCTTTACTTTCCTCATCTATAAAATGAAGGGTTTGGAGTAGATGGCCTCTAAGGTCTAGGATGGAGTGGGGAACCTGGGGCCTCGAGGCCACAGGTGGCCCTCGAGGTCCTCAAGTGTGGTCCTTTGAATAGAGCTCCACTTGAGGACCTACAGGGTTACTTGTGGCCTTGAGGCCGCAGGTTCCCCACCCCTGGTCTAGGGGTAAATCTATGGTCCTCCGATCCTTTACATTGTGATGTGGGGAAGATAAGAGAAAAGCAAAAGATTTAATCTCATATCCATGAACTGGGGAATGGCCAAACTATGGCACCTGAACGTAATGGGATATATTGTATTGTAAGAAATAATTATGAAGAAAAAACGAGGAGACATATGTGAACTGCTACAGAAAGACATAATGAGCCAGAAAAACGATATATACAATGACCACAGGTTAAATGCCAAGAACGAGGATGACAAAAAGCACATTTTCTGAATACTGTGTAATTCTAATGCAAAGCTTGGCCCTAGAGAAAGGTTAAGAAAATAGCCCTGCCTTCCCCCCACCCCACTGTCAGAGATGAGGGACTATATGTATGAAATACTGCATGGATGGCAGACACGGCTGGTGTGATCATTAGTTTTGCTGAAGCGTTCTTTTTCTCCTGCTTTTAAAATCTTTGTTAGAAGGAATGATTCCCTGGATGGGAGGATTCTTTTTGAAATGAATATGCTGTGAAAGCAAAAATATATCAATAAAAATGAGATTTTAAAAAAAGATACAGTCTCAGCCTTCGGAGTTTACCGTCTCGCTAGTGAGATCCATGAAACAAGAGAATGATTGTAGTTCAGACTTAATCAAAAGTAGAGCTGTATAGTGTAGATGCTAAATTTGGTAATGACACAGGGCCCTGGAGTCAGAAAGACCTGAGTTCAAATCCAGCCTCAGACACTTACTAACCTACCTGAGCAAGCCGCTTAACCCTGTTTGACTCAGTTTCCTCAGCTGTAAAATAATCTGGAGAAAGAAATAGCAAACCACTCCAGTATCTTTGCCAAGAAAACCCCAAATGGGGTCATGAAAAATCAGACACAGCTGAACAACAGCAAATGATTTGAGAGAAGAAAGGGAAGCTATTACTGAGGAGCTGAATAATTAGGGAGCGCTCTATGGAGGAAGAGATGTTTGAACTAGGCCGTGAAGGATGGCTGAGTTATGGATAGAAGGAGAAGACACAGGTGACGTTTGTGAGCTATGTAGCTCACACTGAAGCCCTGGGCTTGACACCTTTGTGTGGTCTGGCCTGGTCTTAGGTTAGGTGGGCCAGCCCTCTCTGTTGGATGAGAATCAGAGGCTGGACCTTAGTGACCACTTAGGAACTGCTTCATTTTACAGATGAGGAAACCGAGGTACAGAAAACTGACGTACCTAATCACTGATGCAGATAATGCAAGTGGCAGAGGGTTCCCAGACCAGTAGTGTTTCCACCATGCCATGCAATTTCCTCATATGAAGGAAGGGAGGACTTTGTAAAAAGTGGATGATAATGCTTCAGATGTTCCCTTCATATTTCCTTCCATTTACCCCTGAACCATCCCTCTTCCTGATGTTCTGAGTCCGAGGGTCCAAGTGAAACACTGTGTGGTTCATTGATTTTCAAATTAGATTCTGAAAATATGTTTGAGGCCATGGGGGGGTACATCTAGCCAGGTAATTGGCCAAGGAACCTGGGTAGCAATGGAAGAAGTGATTCAGAAAACACCGACCACAGTGGATGAACCTAGAACTGGGCAAGTGCCCTGCTGGCTTCCGGGTAGTCCCTAAACCTGCTCTGCTCCAATACCTTGGCCCCACCTTTCCTTCCTAGCTTTGATGGGCTCTTTATAAATGTGAGACAGCTTGACAAAGTGCATAGAGGGCTAGGTTTAGAATAAGGAAAATCTGGGTTCAAATCCTGCCTCTGACATTTAGTAACTATGTAACCCTGGGCAAATCACTTAACCCTGTTTGCCTCAGTTTCCTTATTTGGAAAATGAGCTGGAGAAAGAAATGGCAAACTACTCCATCATTTTTGCCAAGGAAACCCCAAATGGAGTCACAAAGAGTCAGACTCGACTGAGAAATGACTGAACAACAAGAATCACTTAACCCTTCTGTGCCTCAGTTATCCTCATCAAAAAAAAAATCAGGTAATTGGGTTAAATGGTCACCAAGGTTCCTTCTGGCCTATGACTTTCATATCCTGCTATAGTCTCTCAACCTGGAATCCATAAACTTGTTTTTTAAAACATACATATTTTGATAATGATGTTTGAATATATGTCCTTAGTAATCCTATATATTTTATTCTACACACTTAAAACCACTATTCTGAGAAGGGCTCCACAGTTTTTACCAGCCTGCCAAAGGGGTCTCTTACACACAAAAATGTTAAGCATCCTCCACTAATCTAAGATCAGGATGATGGCCTCTGGGATCCTTTCTGGCTCTATGATCCTATAACCGGACCCTCTGATGATGGGCAAGTGACTTAATTTTGCTGACCCTCAGTTTCTCTCTCTGTAAAATGTAGATAATTATACCTCAGAGTTGTGGGGAGGCTCTAAGGAGATATAAAGTACCTTGCACACCTTAACATACTTTGTTATGTCAGATGTTGCTGTTGTGGTTGTCATCAGCGTTGGCATCATCACCATCCTGATCATTACCACTATTAGTACCCATCTTGGTTTCCCACCCTGTCTTTACAATCTTCTGTCGCCAAGGATTCTGGGAAGAGAATTAGGACCTTGGACCTGTCTTCCATGATCTCTAAAAAATGAGGGGAAGGTTGTCAGGCTGCTGGGAGGCCAGGCTCAGGGTCCTCTGTATATATCCCATATTCAAAGGTAATTAGATTGGGTATCCTCCCAAATGACCCTGTGGCAGCTGGATTCTCACACCCAGAGTTATGTCATCAGAAACTGGTACAAGCCCTTCCTGAGGTCACTGAAATGTAAGGATAACAACCCAAGATTTATGTCTAAGCCTCCCACTTGGCAGCTTCTCAAAGGTC
The DNA here is from genome assembly GCF_011100635.1 of Trichosurus vulpecula. NCBI lineage: Eukaryota > Metazoa > Chordata > Mammalia > Diprotodontia > Phalangeridae > Trichosurus > Trichosurus vulpecula. Next base: position 155,589,922 of record NC_050580.1, read on the forward strand.
AAGATACGCCAATAAGGTTATAGCTGTCAATCCCCATACAGAATTCCTTAAGCCTGAGCTTAAGCTCCTTGCATGCTGGCCTCTGGGGAGAAGCACTTGGGTGGTGTCAGGAGCCCCTCTTGTGGGAGACAATAGGGCTTCTTCCAATCCCACTTTGTTATCCAGTGGACTCAAACTGGCAATGAATCATGAGAGTCTCCAGCCTATGGCGTTTCATGGGGTAATTCTGTCACTGAGAACATCCTCCCTTGTGGAGGCCTCATGCCAACAAAAACACAAGAGCCGTGGGCCAGCATGGGGTGGATGCAGTATGTGCGGGTAGGGGGACCAGCTGCATGATCTATGACCACTATTTTTTAGGACCCCACATTCCTGCTAAGGGACTTGCGCTGATCTATTCCATCTTGCCTGTTCCTTCCGTGCCAGGCACCCTGGCAACCAGAACAGGACCCCCCTCTACCCTCCCAAGCTTTAGCATCTGTCTCTAGGTCTGTCTGCTGCTGAAAACAGAAGCAAGATAATTGACTTCTTGAGTTACAGAGATTTGTCACAGCTCTGAAGGGTGGCTGAGGCCTGCCGGCTGGCTGGCTAAGACAGTAACTCATGCTGGAAGAGGAGACTCGGTGGGCGGTGGAGGGAAATGAGTGTTGAGAAGTGTCACTAACCCAGGGCCTGACTCCAAGGCAGTCACACGGGGGAGGGGATGGGGGCAGGGATTAGGACCCCAGCAGGTGGCCAGACGGGAGGAGGCCTCGGGAGGGAATGTGCCCTTTTGCCACGTAATGGGAGTTGAACAGACTTATTAGGCAGTAGTGGGCATAGTGACCTTTGTGGTGGGAGGGGTAGGGAGGTAGAAAGGGTGGGTGAGCTCATGTGAGAGATTTATTACCCAGGCCTGGATTTCTCTGTGTGAAAATTAACACGGTGATTCACTGGGGGAAAGGGAGACGTTTTGTACAGTTGGTAGTTGTTTTTTCATGCATGTGTTTTTAAAGGAGGGAGAAAAATTAAAATTAGATTATATCAACTCAGCTTAAAACTTCATCCAATATCTCCCGTATGCCCAGCAGTACTGTACCGTGTAAGAGAACACTACAGCCTCTAAGGTCAGAGGGCCTGGGTTCAAATTCTGCCTCTGATTCTTCCCTTTGACAAGTCACTTAATTTTTCTGGGCCTCAGTTTCCTCATTTGTGAAGTAAGAGGGTTGGATTAAATGATCTTCAAGATCTCTCCCAGCTATAAATTCATGGTCTTATGATCATAGACGCTTTGTAGAATACAAAGAGATGAGTCAAGCTCCCTTATTCTGAGGGATTTGTGGCCCGGCTGGGAAGGAAAGATTTTTATGAAGGTGCATGTCTTCTAACATTGTGAACTGGTTCCCAAAAAACAAAATGACATTACAAGATGCAGTTGGTTAGGTAGGAATGACCTCAGAAATGTTTTAAATGAGCAGTTGCTGGCTGAACAAAGCTTTCTAATGTTATAGTCAAGTTTGGTTATAATGATAATAGTAATTGTTGGGGAGGCATTTCAGTCACTTCTGACTCTTGGGCATCTGGTCCTCACAGCAACCCTAAAAGGTAGGTGCCCATTGTTATCCCCACTTTATAGATGAGAAAACTGAGGCAGACAGAGGTTGAGTGTCTGAAATAATATAATGTGGTAATAAAACCATTCAGGGCAAGGTTATGTGAGGTGTATCTATCTGTACATGGTCTACTAAAGGCGTGATCCAGACTCTCCAGGGAATAAGGAGTCAGCAAAAGAAGAGATTAGTATGGGCTGGAGTGTTGGGAGAAGGCTCCATGGGGGTGGAAGGCTTTCATCTGGGATCTTAAGTATATATTGGATTTGAATAAGCGCATGGAGGAAGGGGAAGCAAGGAGGATGAAGAGGCAGAGCAAGACAAAAAAAAATGAAGCCGACTCCCTTCTCACCTAGAACTCAAGCAGAAAGCAACCAATTAGAATCTCTCTGATTCTCAAGAAAAGTCTACTGGGAAATGATGGATCCAGAGCTGGAAGGGACCCTCAAGAGCTGTCTAGTCCAACCCTCACATCTAACGTATGAAGAAAGTAAAGCCCAGGGAGCCCCACATCACAAAAGTAATAAGCATCAAAGGTGGGATTTGAATCCAGATCCTTTAACTCCAGAGCCAGGGCTCTTCGTACTGGGCCTCACTGCCACCCGAGTTATCAGAGGCCAGATAGTGGATGAAACAACACTCTCATATGTTCAGAGGAAAACACACTGGACCCAGAGTCAAGACGCTTGTGTCTGAATCCTTGCTCTGCTGTGTGACTTTGGGCAAGTTATTAACCTTCTCTGGGCTTCAATTTCCTTCGTAAAATGAGGGGATCAGACTAGATGACCTTCTAAGGTCTTTCCCAGCTCTAAATTTGTGATGATCTATGAAATCACACCAGATACCCACCACCTAAGGCTGAACTTGACCAAAACTGTTGGGGGCAAAGGTGGGCAGCTGAAGGTCAGTCTCATCATCGCCCTTCTTAGACTAGATGCTGTGGCTTTGCTCAGTCTGTTTAATGCACACTTACTTTCGGTTATTTAAGTTATATCTATCCTGGATGCCAAAAGGAAATGAAAGGAATGAAATGCAGTGGAAGGAACATGAAATTTGGAATCGGGGACCTGGGTTTGAATCTTAGCTCTGCTCCTTCTTACCTGAGTGACCTTAGACAAGTCATTCAACTTTTCTAGGCTTTTGAGCCTTCATCTCTAAAATAGAAGAGTTTGGCTAGATGGTCCTTAAGGCCCCTTCCAGCTCCAAAGCCTATGAGCCTAGTAGGATTACAGCACTCTGCTTGACTCCATCCATCAATGTGTTTGCCCAGTGGATTAAGTTCTACCCCAGAGACTTTCAAAATCTCGACTGTTTATGTGTTAGGCTGACTCAGGCCAGGCCAGTGTGGGTCTCAGAAAGCTTGATTTGTTTGTTTTCACTAACTGGCCACTGGTTTCCTAGTGTGTCAATTAGTGAGGCGACGGGGAAGGTGACCTTGGCTCTAGCCAACCCTTCTTGTGGAGTCCTGGGAGAAATTCAAAATACTGATTCCTATCGGACTGCAACATGACCAGGATGTGAAGTCTGGGCAAAGATTCAGGGATAGCAAATTGGAGGGGTTAAGGTTACTGCGCTTGGCAGGGACCTGAAAAAATTAGAGGTCTGGAATCCAGGAGGTCAAGATAGAAGGAAGAATGTTCAGAGTATCAGCTGTGAGGACCGATGTCTAAAATGCAACTTGTTGTGTTTCCCCCAAGTCCTTCCTTCTTCCAAACTTCTCTGTTACTTTCAAGGGCATCACCATTCTCCCAATCACTCAGGCTGGCAATCTAGGTGTCATCCTCAACTCATCACTCTCTGTCATCTTCCATATTGGATCTGTTGCCAAGTCCTGTCCATTCTACCTGCTCAGCGTCTCATGGATTGGACCTTTCTGTATTCAGACATTGCCAGCACCCTGCCAATCTCCTCACTTCTAGACAGAAGCCTTGGTTGGTCTGTCTTCCTCAAGTCTCTCCCCACTCCAGTCCATTCTCCACTTAGCTATTAAAGTAATCCTCATTAAGCACGGGTCTGACCATGTTGCTCCCCTACTCAATAAATGCCAGCAGCTCACTATTACTTTCAGGATCAAATACAAAAATCCTCTGTTCAGTTTTAATAGCTTAGCCCCTTCCTGCCATTCCATTTCTTACACCCCATTCCCTTCCAATTATCCTACCATACAAAGACACCACCTTTCATACTGTTCCTTGAACAAGAAACTGCTGTCCCTCTACTGAAAGGTTTTCCCTCCTCATCTCCACCTCCTGAATTCCCTGGCTTCCTTCAAGTCTCAGTAAAATCCCACCTGTTGTGAGAAGCCTTTCCCAGTACCCTTTAATATAATCTCTTCCTTCTGAGATTATCTTTCATTTATATTGTATATATCTTATGTGTACATAGTTCCATGTTATTTCCTAACTTATACACAACTTGCATGTTGTTTCCTACATTACACACATACATGCCCACCCCTGTGTGTGTGTGTGTGTGTGTGTGTGTGTGTGTGTGTGTGTGTTTCTAGAGGGCAAGAAGCATTTTTTTGCTTTTCATTGTATCTCCAACCTTAATGCCCGCCGCATAGTAGACACTTCCTAGATATTTGCTGACTTGCCTCAAGGAGCAAGCCAAAGTTCCGGGAACCAGGAAGTTAAAGCAAAGGAGGGAAGGGTCTTAGAAACCAAGGAAGTTAAAGATCCAGAATCCAGGTCAGGTTATTGTTTTTGAGTCATTTTTCGGTTACTCTTTGTGACTCCATTTGGGGTTTTCTTGGCAAAGATACAAGAATGGTTTGACATTTCCTCCTCCAGTTCATTTGGCAGATGAGGAAACTGCGGCTAACACAATTAAGTGACTTGCCCAGGGTCCCACAGCTAGTAAGTGTCTGAGATAGGAGTAATTATGAAGTCACAGAATCTCAGTGTAGGAATGGCCCCCAGAAGCCATCTAATCTAAGCTTTACTTGAAGAATAATCGATTCTATAACATACCCACAAGGGCCAACGCCTCCAAGACCTCTTGTGAAGAACAACCCACTCCTTCCCGAGTCCACTGTGAGGTGGATCTAGTTGCTTGGAAAGTTTTTATATCAACTCTAAATTTGCCTTTTTACAACATTCCCCCACCCCTAATATTTCTTCTAATTCTACCCAAACACACACCAGCTGCATTCTTTTTCATTTACAGGTTTCCAGCATAGACAATTTTTCATAATTCTAAAGAAAATGTCATCACCTTGGTGGCTAACATATATCATCTCAGAGACCATCTAGTCCAGCATTTCAGATGCAGAAAATCGATGCACAAATTCAGGGTAAAAGATTTGGTAATTGTTCAAGTGAAAAAAAATACATAGGAGTTAAAATTCCTAGGCTCAAACATACTTTTATAGTTTGAAGGGAACTTTGATGTTATGTTGCTCAACCTCTTCATTCTATAAATAAGGAGACTGAAATCCAGAAAGAGAAATCCATTTACCTAAGGTCATACTGAGATTCAAACCCAGGTCCTGGGGGAGCTCTTTGAGAGTAAGCACTGTCTTCTGCCTTTCTTTGCATTCCCAATGCTAAATGGTGCCTGACACATAGTAGGTGCTTAATAAATGTTTATTGACTGCCTGATTCAAATCCATTATACTTTACTTGGCCCACTGCTACCAGTTTGTTATGGAAAGGTGACAGTCTTGGGCTACATCAGGATTATGGATTTAGAATCTGAAAGGGACTTTTGGGTTCCTCTAATCCTACCCTTTTCCTTTTACAGGGAAGGATGTTGAATGATTTTTAGAAAGATTAAGTGACTTGCTGAAAATCGCATTGGTAGTGTGTAAGAGCGCTGGGATTTGAATCTATTCAATCACATTGATCAGAAAAAAGGAGGCAATAGTCTTAATGTACTCTGCACTGGTCAGACCACATCCACAGTATTGTATTCAGCTTAAGCTAGAGCCACGGTCTCTGGAGTCATAAGACCCCATTTCAAATCCTATGGTTGACACTTATTATCTGAGTGACTGGGAGCTGATCATCTGACCTCCTTGAGCTTTGGTTCCCTCAGCTATAAAACGAGAGTCTTGGACTACATGGTCACTTCCAGGTCTAGATTTAAGACCCTATTAATTTAAGGCCATTGACAAATTGTAGCCTATCAAAAGGGAAAAGACCCAGTATGGTGGGGGAGCCTGGAAACCAGCCTGATAGGAGAAGCAGTTAAAGAAATTAGGGACATCTAGGTATTGCAGTGTTAGTGATTACAGACAGTGACCACAGTATTGGACTTGGAGTCAGACCTGAGTTCAAATCCTCCCTCAGGCGCTAATTAGATGGGACCTTGGCCAGATCACTTAACCTCTCTCAGCCTCAGTCTCTCTATCTGTAACACAAGGGGGGTTGGATTCCATGCCCTCTAAATCTATGATCTTATGACAATGGTGTCATTGGGAGAGGACTTGGAATTATAGGAATTATAGAAAATGAACAAGTTTATTTGGGAAAAGGAAGAGTTTTACTCTTTCTGTTAGAGAAGCCTTTCTGGAGGAAGTAAGTTCTAAACCTTAGCCCATGAGACCCTGGGTTTGATGAAATTCCTCTTATTGTGATGAAGCCACTTCTATTTTCCTCAGATTGATGTAAGTGTATATACCAGAAAAGTGATGCGAATGGAAACTGAGGAATTTCTATTCATGCTGACCACTGAAGTAAAGATAAGGGGGTGGATATGCCACATTTTTAGAAGTCCTTGGTCTAGGAATTTAAGGCAAGAGGAAATGGCCCAGAAAATCCAGGAGTACAGAAAAAGAGAGAACATCAGCCACTCCCTACAGGAAATGGGATGGAATCTCCTTCCCAAGAGATACTCAAACATATGACAAACAACTAGCAGTTTGGTACAGACTTAGGTACTGACTCCCCTTAAGCCAGGGAGTTGGTCCCAATGATACCCAGAGGGGCGTTTTAGTCCAATTCCATAAGTGGGTGTGAGAACATTATTCTAGTTCAGTCCAGTCCTGCTCTTCCTGACTTGATTTGGGATTTTCTTGACAAAGATACTGGAGTGGCTTGACATTTCCTTCTCCATTTCATTTGACAAATGAGGGATTGAGGCAAACAGGATTAAGTGACTTGCCCAGGATCACACAGCTAGCAAGTGTCTGAGGCCAGATTTGAACTCAGGAAAAAAGGAGTCTTTCTCACTCCAGGCCTGGCTCTTTATCCACTGTGCCAACTAGCAGGGAGCAATAATACCCAGCAGAGACGATACATCCAACAGCTATTATAAAACTTCTAGAATCTAGAGGAGTAGCACCTACCTTAGATTATATGTTAAGCACTTTCTGAGGACTATCTCCAGTCATCCTGATCTATATCTGACCCACTAGACCCAGATGACTCTGGAGGAGAAACTGAGGCTAGTGACTTTGCACAGTCCAATTAAATTCAATTCACTTGAAAGTTATGACATCACCTTCCTGATGTCATGGTCCTCTTCCAGAATGAAAGACAAACAAGAACAATAAGAAGCACTCTCCACAAGTCAACAAATCAAATAAACAAGCATTTATTAAGTACTTACTATGTGCCAAGCACTGTGCTAAATGCTGGGAGTATAGAGACAAGTGAAAAATAAAAAGACATTCCCTGCCCTCAAAGAGTTTACATTCTAATGGAAAAGATAACTTAAAAAAAGATGAAATGTACTTGGTGGAGGAGAACATGTATACGTACAGAATATATAGTAGGCGCTTAATAAATGTTTATTGACTGCCTGATTCAAATCCATTATGCTTTCCTTGGCACCATGCTACCAGCTCGTGACAAAAAGGTGACACAGTCTTGGGCTACATCAGGATTACAGATTTAGAACTCAGAGAGACTTTAGAGCTCACCGAGTCGCACCCTTCTCCTTTTACAGGGGAGGACATTGAATGATTCCTACCTACGGAAGGATAGGATAAAGAAAGTTAAGAGAGTCAAGAGTGACACCCATAGAGGACCAGTGGACTAACAAGCCAAATGACTCACTGAAGGGCCTTCCCAACAGGGAAGCATGAGAGCAGTGTGATGACATCACCAGAATAACCATTCATGTCCCCTGCCAGATGTGTTCTCTATATGTGTGACCTTCATAGGCAATCCTTATGCATGCCCACTCTCCCCACTTAGAATGTGTGTATATTTGTGGAAGAGTGTGCTCCAGGTTCAAGAGGAGAATGTTTTATTACGACTCTTCTTACTATGCCATTCTATGAAATGTTTTTGCTTTGAACTACAGAAAAAAACAAACTCATTTGAGCTATTAAAGCTCATTTGAGCTGCATCAAGACTTTTGGGACATGCTGCTCTAAGCCTTTTGGGATACACGGTTTATTGTATTTATTAAAAGAAAGATGAGAGAGAATCGATGCCAACTCAGGAGGTCTATGTTCTATGGTGCTTGGAGATGACTGGGGCCACATGAGGAAGTTGAACAAGTCAAATGAAATCAACACCCAATCATGTGGGATTCATCTCAGATCAGCTGCATTTCTACTCCTCCCAAATTATGTGAGTTCATCAACCCACAATGGGCTTGACAGAATGGCTGAATTTTCTGATCTAACAAATCTTTGTTTGCCCAAATTGTTCTCAATGTGTTCCAGGAAAAGTGGAAACCAGCTACAGAGTGTTAATTTCCCCTCATCAACTATTACAACATGGCACCATCCTTGGAAAAATTATGAAGGAGTTTGTCTTTAATTCTTCCTTTTTGACTCTACTATTCCTTGTCATTCTCTTTCTTCCAGGTGCTCAATGAGGTCATGATACAATTAGTCAGACTAGCCTTCTCAATCTACTTTCTTGGCCTATTCTCTTTCTCCTATGCCCCAAAATACTCCTCTCCAGAAAAGCTCCTATCCTCCATTAGGAGAAAAGTAATCTGGTTGAATTTATTCAAAGGGAGTTTTGAATGACTCATGTAGCGTTGAGGCCACAGGTTCCCCAACTCTGGTGTACACTGAATGTTACCTATTTTACATAAATACAGTATCCTGAGAAACCATGCTCTTGGATCTAGAAGGAACCTTAGAGGTCATTTAGTCCAAATCCATTTTGCATTGAGGACTAAGACCTAGAGAGGTTAAGTGATTTACCTCCAGTTAATCAGGCAATACATAGCAGGGCTAGGATTTGAATCCATACCCTCTGATTCCAAGGGCAGCTAGATGGCACAGTGGATAGAGTGCCAGGGCTGGAGTCAGGAAGACTCATCTTCCTAGGTTCAAATCTAATCTCAGACACTTACTAGCTGAGTGACACTGGGCAAATCATTTAACTCAGTTTCCTCGTCTGTCAAATGAACCGGAGAAGGAAATGGCAAACCACTCTAGTATCTGTGCCAAGAAAACCTCAAATGGGGTCATGAAGTGTCAGATATGACTGAACAACAACAACATCTGACTCCAAACCTTTCAACTTTTCCCACCTTACCATATTGTCTACGAGATTTACTTCAGAAAGCCATTATTGGCTAGCTTTGTTATTTAAATTCAGCTAGTTACATTTGGAATCAGAATCACAGACTTTTAGCGTTAGGAATTACCTTACAAATCATCTAATCTGGGCCACTAATTTTTCAGATTGAGAAACTGAGGCCCAGAAATAAGTGACTTGGCCAAGGCCATACAACCAACCAATAATGGAACCAGTACTTACACCCAAGTGCAATGATTTTAGGTCTAGCACTGTTTCTGTCTCCCAGAGTCCAAAAGCAGTTGCATCACCTACCCATATGACACTCATTTTGTAGTTTATAGTACTACATTGTTCATAGCCCATTGAACTATGAAATGTTCCTGAAATCTTCAACACTGAACAGTTAGCCAAGAGTAAACTATACCAGACTTATTCTTGTAAAAGAACTTTCACCCAGTACAAGATGAAAATATTATCCCTTTTTATTTATTATTATTTTTTTCCTTCTCCTTGATGTTTTGATATGGTCTTTGAGACAGCTAGTGCCTTCTCTAACATTTCAGTTAACTGTGCTAAGGGAGCAGGGTCATACGTCTACACAGATTATTAGGAGAGCTGGCCCAGTAGGCAGAGTGGGCAGCTGTCTGGGTAATAAAATTTCAGGGGGCCCTCAAGGGCCCCAGAATCTAAAAATATCTTCCCCACCTGTTCCCTAGTGCCTGCATTCCACAATGAATACTTCATTCCTTTGGCTAAAGGCTTTGTTCAGTATTAAAGTGCAAATGGTGGTTAACACATTAAACCAATGTTGGTCATTTACACTTCAGTGTGAATGAGTTGATAAAATCCTTTCCTGAATTTAGGTTTCTATCCAAGAGATTAGAAAGAGAGATTGAACAGACTGCTCAACCAATACAAGGGGCAAGCTATGCAAGGAGACCTGGGGACTATAGGACAAAGAATACAGAAAGAAGAGAGTGGGGACAGGCAGAGAAAAAAACTTCACCAATGTCACCACTATGCCTGAAACTGGTCCTGATTAAGATTTACCTAGGTTTGTTTCCAATTGCTTGCTATTGTATGTATTTGTGACTTTGTGTGTGTGGGTGTGTGTGGGGGGTGGTTATTCTAGAGGCAGCTCAAATGCTAAGACCTGGAATCAGGAAGACCTGAATTCAAATCAGGCCTCAGACTCTTACTAACTGTATAGCCCTTGTCAAGTCACTTAACCTCTGTCTGCCTCAGTTTTCTCATCGGTTCAATGAGGATAGTAACAACCTCCCAGGGTTGGTATGAGAATCAAATGAGGTAATATTTGTAAAGCACTTTGTAAACCTCAAAGCTACATTGTTTTATTTGTACAAAACCTAATTAATTTAACATAAACGTAACTTCTTTCTATCTTGTTTAATCATAAATTGTTCACCTACCCATAAGTCTGATAGGTAATGGATCATGATGGAACACTACTGTGCTGTAAGAAATGATGAGCTCAATGATCTTAGAAAAACATGGAAGACTTGCATGAAATAATGAAGAGAGAAATAAGCAGAACCAAGAAAACACTGTATACAGTGACAGCAATACTGTTTTAAGGACAACTTTGATAGACTAAGTCATTTTGACTATTATAGATACCCAAATTAACTGCAAAGGACATATGAAGGAAGATGCTATCTGCATTCAGAGAAAGAGCTGATAAATAGAAGTATGTATAAAATGATTTTACATATTTACACATTTGTGTCTAATGGTAGCCTTCTCTAGGGCAAGGGTGGAGGTAGGGAAGAAAAAAGGAAGTTAAGTGATAATTTTATTACATATTTGAAAGGAATAGCAAGTCATTGTAATGGCAAACAAAGTGGAACTTTTCACTGTTTTTTTTTCTTTTGGAGCGCTTCTCAGCACTAAGGCAATCAAGTGCCTTTGATTGAATCTTGCCTTTGTTTCAATCAAGAGTCTTTGATTGAATCAAGAGTCTTTGATGACCTGCTTAAGTCACAAGAAAGCCTGGGTCACATGAGTGTGAGTCGCATGGTTGTGATGCCCTCTGACCCTGAATAACTGTATATATATTCTGAGGTTAGCATTTTGCTTTGGGGGCTCACTCATCGGAAGAGTGTTCGTGTGGAGACTCTGAGTAGCCATTAAGGAGGCCCCCAGCTTTGAAAACCCAGATATTGGTGCTTCTTTCTCTGGTAACTATGTATGTATTGCTATGGACAGACAGAAGCCCTGTCTGCTAATTTGTGTTATTTGCTCTCTTTATACAATTTCTACTTACAATTTTTTTTTGTGTTTTCTCTGAAGTTGAAGGTGGTGACTCTTTCCCTGAACTAAGTGAATGATAGATGTATGTTTAATTAAAGTAAGATTGCAAACCCCCAAAGTTGCTTTCCTTTAGAAAAGCAATCAAAGAAACTGTGCTAGCAGCCTTCCTGTGTGCTGGTGTTATTTGCCTTACACCTTCACAGCAGCTGCAAGCAGCATTGTTGTTACAGTCACACTAATAATAAATTTGCAGTTTCATGTACAAATATCTTTTTTTATTCTCCTATGTTATAGAAATACTTGTTTTATTTCATAAATTAAAAATAAAATAAAATTTTTAAAAAAACACCTTAAAGCTCTCTACATAAATGCTAACCAGTAATCTCTGTTAAGTAGGAAAGCAACACCATATGGTAGGAAGTGCATTAATTTGAGACTTAGACTATATGGATTCAAAACCCACCTCTGATTGCTACTAGCTAGACCACATGACCTTGGGAAAATGACTTAACTTCCCTGATCCTTATCTATGAAAAATGAAGGGGTTGAACCAGATCATCCTTGAAGGCATTTCTAGATCTAAGATCCTAATGTGTGCACTACTTGGTTCCATAACATGACAGTAACAAGTTTTGCTTCTTAAATCAGCTGCATGTAGGCAGCTAGGAGGCAGAAGATCATCCATTTAGAACTGGAAGGAACTTTAGAGGCCATTTGGTCTAGGAATAATGTTGATGATGACGATGATGATGACAACTAGCATTTATATGGTGCCTTAAGGTTTGCATAGCATTTTACAAATATCTCAAGTGCTTTCTACGTGAATTCTTCCCTGACATCTCCAGATGCTAGTGTCCTCCCTCCTTGTACTATCTTCCATTCATACTTGTTCTTCTTTAGTTGTTTCAGTCACGTTTGACTCTTTGTGACCCCATTTGGAGTTTTCTTGGCAAAGATGCTAGACTGGTTTGCCATTTCCTTCCCCAGTTCATTTTACAGATGAGAAAACTGAGGCAAACAGGGTTAAGTGACTTGCCCAGGGTCACACAGCTAACAAGTGTCTAAAGCCAGATTTGAACTCAGGAAGATGAGCTTTCCGACTCCAGACCCAGTGCTCTATCCAACGTACCACCTAGTGGCCCCTAGTAATTAGAAGCAGTGCTGAGTTCAGGAGTTCTGGTCCATGCCTTTCTTGTTTCTAAAGGGGTCTGTAACTCTGGACCCAAGTATATGGACCAGGTTCAAATTGGCTCCCTAAAGTGAGTTTTCTCAAACTCTTTGGCTCTTCATTTAAGGCTTGGGATTGTCTTATCTCTAGTGTTTCCTTAAAAAGGGAGTAGAAAGGTATTCAGTTCACAGTGTAGTTCTGATACAGGACAGCTATTTATTTTCTCCTTCAAAAAAACAAAAACAAAAATGCAAAGACCTACAAATACACATTGATGAAGTTGTACTTATGAAAGTGATTTTTTTATACTCTTCCAGAGGTTGATACTTAAACAGTAAATTAAGAAAAATTTTGCAAGTCAGCTTGAATAAGCATGTCCCTCTCATCTGGGCACCACCCATATAGATCCCTCAAGTTAGACATCTGACAAGCCAGGCAAGGGATTAGGTCCCTCATCCTATTGGCTCTTGTGTTATCAAAGAAACATTGGAGTAGGGGCAAGGAACTACTCTCAAAGTACAGGTAGCACTGACTGAGAGAGCCAGAAATGCCTAGATTCCTGAGGCCACTCCCCAAAAGTCCATCTCTCAATAATCACTCTTTGGTCACCTATGCTCAGGAAAAGAAACATAAAGCAGAAAAGTCAACCGGGGTCCCAACACCCCAAATCAGGGTGCCTAGGCATCCTTAATGTCTGAAGCTTCCATAATTGCCAGAGGTGGAGGAGGACCAATCCAATTAGCATTTATTACATGCCTACTATGTGCCAGACGCCATGCTGAGCCCCTGGGGATACAGTTAATAAAGAGAAAGTCCCTGCCCTCAAGGAGCTAACAATCTTAAGGGGGAGACAACACACAGAAGGAAGCAGGAAAGGGGGAGGGAGGGTATTCAGTGTGGTAGCATCTTGTTCTTTGGAGTTGAAAGGAGTTAGAGCAGCAGATGCAGAGTGCGCTGAGTTGAATCCAGTTTCTGCTCCCTTAAAGGAAGGCATTGGGGAGAGGAGGCTGAGGGGTGGTGTCAATCCAGGCTTGAGTTAACAGCCTGGTGGTAACTTTAGACTGTTGCTGTTTAGTCATTTCAGTCATATACAACTCTTCACGACATTTGGGGTTTTCTTGACAAAGATATTGGAGTGGTTTGTCATTTCCTTCTCCAGCTCATTTGACAGGTGAGGAAACTGAGGCAAACAGGATTAAGTGACTTGTCCAGGGTCACACAGATAGTATGTCTGAGGCTGGATTTGAACTCAGGAAGATGAGTCTTCCTGACTTTCAGGCCTTGTACTCTATCCACTGTGCCACCTAGCTGTCTCTAGTAAATTTAGAAGCAGTGAGCTTATCTTGAGAGTTGCATCTTTTTCCTTGGAGTTGAAACCAGGCAGGACAGCAGATGCAAAGTGAAATGAGACTGTCACCCACAGTTTGTAGTGTCATCCCAAAGCACTAAGTGTTTCAGTGCCGCTCCAGAGTACATGCAGCCCTCTAGCTGTGGCCCAAGACAGGGCAGACAGAGAGGTTCTTCTTTTTGCCCCCATTACATTATGTACAAGTTTTCTGCCTCTTCCCACTGTCTTAGAATGCAAGTTCCTTGAGGACAAATACCCTCTTCCTTCTGTTTGTAGCCTCAGAGGTTAACACAGCATTTAGCACACAGAACGGATTAATATGCAGTTGTTGACTAATAGAAAGAAGAGCCAGGAAAAAGTGAGTTGTGATAAATATGGAGGAGAGATCACTTTCACTTAAGTGGATTGGGGAAGGCTCTGTGGACTAGGTGACACCAGAGTTGAGCCTCTAAAAATAAGAAGGGATTTCAACAGAGTTGGGGCTGTAAACTTCCTATCTTCTTCTGAGATCTGTGGCTGGTAGATGCTTAATAAATGTTTGTAGAATGAATGAGTAAATAATGTGTTTAATTCATTTCAACAAACATTTATTTGGTGCCTATTATTTGCAAAACACCACTGTAGGATCTGGCGATGCTTGCATATGTTCTTACACATAGCCTATGTGCTCCTTCTCCCAGGCGTTCCATGGGGCATATGGCCTGCAGTTGTGTAAGTTACTACACACACCAATTAGGAGTTTGAGGTATTGTTCCAGGTTGGGTCACCTAATAAATTTATTGCGTATGATTCTGATCCAAGAGAAAATTTACGGAAAGGATGAACCAGTGGAGAATGGAACTGAGATGTGGAATGGGGAATCTGAGGAAAGCCTAGAAAGGGAAGCATCACACCCTGCCTGGGCTCTTTATAGCCTGAGGCTTACAACTGCCATCTTTAAAATACTTAAACCCCTGATTGGGTCAATCCCAAGGTCTGTTGTTGCTGTTTGCCCTTAGTTCTGAAAGAGGACCAGTACTTCAGGAGGCTGATGACTTGCAAGCGAATTGGGTTTAAGTGAGGTAGAACTGTGCAAAGTCATCAGACTCACTCTCTCCTCCAGAGTCATCAGAGGAGTGGCAAGATGTAGGTCTGGACAACTGGTGATGGCCTCAGATGCTGTGGGAGACCTTGGCCTTTTTAAGCTGAAGTCTTTCCTGGGTCTCATTTTCTCTGAAGCAACACCCATTCAGTAGTTAAAGGCTAGGTAAGAACTGAGGCAAAAGATGCCCTACTTTGCCTTCACAAAAGAATCAGTCTGGGAGGGAAAGTCCCTCAGAGTTTCTGGTCAAAACAGAAACAATTGCTAGTTACACTCACTCTGAGCCATCAGAACCCAAACAATGTATGTGCAAGTGAAACTTGGGCTGTGACCAATTATTAGTCAACCTGTGAGAGCCAGAGTGATTTGGGTTTAAAGACATAGTCAAGTAGCTCCATTTGGATCCCAATAGGCTTTATCAAAGCCTGGTTTACCGGAGGTATATTTCAAGAAATCATAAATGAAACTACAAGAGATAAAAGAGTTAATCATTCCAGTTTTTAAAAAAAATATAGAAGAAATAGATAGGAAGAAAGAAAAATCTAACCCCCAAACCCCAAGATATCTTGAGAAGTATAAGAGACCAACATTTATATTCCTTTGGAAAGAGTGTACACATGTAAGAGTTTGACTTCCCATTTGGACAGAGAGACAAGAGGAGGGAGGAGGGGAGAAATGGAAAAGGAGGAAGAGAGGGAGGAGGAGAAGGGAAGAAATAGCAGCATTACCCAACTGGCAAGATGGGTCCTCAGGGGGCAGCTACTACTACTCAGAGATTGTTGTTCGTCCTTCATTCTGGAAGAGGACCAATGACACCAAGAAGGTGATATCTTGACTTGTGAGTGAATTGGTTTTAAGTGAGGCAGGGCTGTGTAAAGTCATCAGCCTCACTTTTCCTCCAGAGTCATTGTAGTCCAGTAGCAAGATGTAGGTCAGGACGTGACTCCCCAAGGTCTATGTAGCAGCAGAAGACATCTCATTGAAATTCCAGTATTCCCTGAGTTTGAGGATATGGCTAGCCACTGAATTAGAGCAAGGGCCAATTTTCTTTGTGCATTTTTGAGGGAAATTCTGGAGACCATAAGGAATTTCATCAATCCCCATATGATATTATTCACACAGAGATATAAATAGCTATAGATATGCATATGGATCTAGATAGAGATATGTATATAGATACAGATATAGCTATCTTATGGCCCAGCACTCCAAAGTCTGGGTTCGCAAGGACCAGGTCCGATCTTATGGGCTAGTCTTCAAATAACCCTATTTGAAAACTATATTTGTTTTCTCTGTTTACAGGCACCTGTAATTTGCAAGCCTTTTTGAGTCTTCTGCATTTTCTTTAAGGTAAAATAACATCTTCCTTTTATTACTTTGAGTGTTGTGCTCACATCAGGGGAAACCTAGACTAGGGCTACACCTAAGTAATATTAGGAGACTATCCTAGAGCAACATCCACAAGGGGGTAATAAGCCAGAAGGAAAGATATTGACCCTCTTGTGGAGGGATAGGGAACCTGCAGCCTCGAGGTCACATGTGGCCTTCTAGGTCCTTGGGTATGGCCTTTTGACTGAGTCTAAGTTTTCCAAAACAAACCCTTTTATTAAGGGGATTTGTTCTATGAAGTTTGGATTCAGTCAAAGGGCTGAACTTGAGGACCTAGAGGGCCACGTGTGGCCTCAAGGCTGCAGGTTCTCCACCCCTGCTCTTGGGTCAGCTCTCAATACTATGCCTGATCCATGACAGCCTTAGAGTAGGGAGAGCTAGACCACATCTGACGAAGAATTCATAAGAGCTAATAAACAGATACAGAAAATATATATGGTATTCAAATAACCTATTAACTCCCCTTGGTGGAAAATTTAACTTAGGGTTGTTGTTAGGCCATTCCTTTTATATTCTGGTGAATTTGTCCGTTCCATATTTCCCCCTAGACTTGTATTATCGCCCTGTGTTTTAAAGCCTACTTCCCTTCCTCTCCCCATAAGGTAAATATGCCTTGAGGGTTACTAAATGATGAATTCTTCTTCTGGTCAGATCTGCATGGTTCCCTCTGACCTTGGTTCTTTAGCTGCAGGAGCTAAGTGGGCAATCTTCTTCTTTGTACCAGGCTAAATGATGTCCGGGGACTCTTTGGGCTGACTTCTTTCTTTTGTGGTTGTTTTTTGCTTAGACATTTTCCAGTCATGGACAAGTCTCCATGACCTCATTTGGGGTTTTCTTGGCAAAGATACTGGAGTGGTTTGCCATTTCCTTCTCCAGCTCCTTTTACAGATGAGGAACTGAGGCGAACAGGGTGAAGTGACTTGCCCAGGGTCACACAGCTAGTAAGTGTCTGATGCCAGATTTGAACTCAGCAAGATGAGTCTTTCTGATTTCAGACCCAGCACTCTGTCCAGTGTACCACCTAGCTGTCCCTCTTCTTTCTTTAGAAGGTCCTAATCTCTGAACTCTTAACTTGAGGATTCTCAAATTTTGGGTCACCCATATGCTAATTCTTTTTTTTTTTCTTTTTGGCAATCAGGGTTAAGTGATTGCCCAGGGTCACACAGTTAATAAGTGTTTGATATAAAATTTGAACTCAGATCCTACTTACTTCTGGGCTCATGCTCCATCCACTGCACCACTTAGGTTCTTCTCCATATGGTAATTCTTAAGACTGATACTACCCAGGAAATCTCCCAATAGCTAAGAGGCTAGATTCTGGGATCATGCTACTTGGATGACCAAAACTCCTCCCCATAGGAGGTTGGAGTTCATGTTGTCCATAAGCATCTCTCTTATACCTATGGGCATGGATGTATCTGATTCTGCCATGTGCTGCTACAGAAAATCTTTCTCTTGGGCTGATAAAGACACAGCTCCAGTTTCTCATCTCTGAGAATGCTTAGTTGCTGTGGCAACTATGTAACTCCCACCTACACTGCCAGTTCCAGGGGTGAGAGGCTGTCCTTCTCCAAAGCCAGGTCTCCTTTGCTGCCCCTTATTTTTTCTGAAGAAGAATCCAACAGAGCCAAACAGATCTGCCAGCTTGCTTTTGTATGACTTGGAGGGGAGCAGTTCCTCTGACAAGAGTCCCTCCTCCTAACACAGTCAGATAACACATCTAATAGATCAGGGGCTCCTCCCCTCCCTCCTTACAAGGTGTAGTTGTGGTGCAAGTTATTCCTCAAGGTTGGAATATATTTTCCCTTTATCCCTTCCTCAATGCTCAGTTCAGACTGCCTCCAGTGAAGCCTTTCCTAATCCTCTCATTTGCTAATGAGGGCTCCTCTTTCTCTCCTCCCCCTCTCATTCTCTCTCTCTCTCTCTCTCTCTCTCTCTCTCTCTCTCTGTCTCTCTCTCTCTCATTCTCTCTCTCTCCCTCTCATTCTCTGTCTCTCTCTCTGTTTCTCTGTCTCTCTCTGTCTCTGTCTCTGTCTGTCTCTCTATCCCTGTCTCTCTGTCTCTGTCTCTCTCTGTCTTTCTCTCTCTCTCTCTCTCTCTCTCTCTCTCTCTCTCTCTCTCTCTCTCCTTAAATTACTCAGAGGCATCATGCAAAGAGTTCTGTTCTCAGAGTTAGGAAGACCTGGATTTGGATCCTGCTTCAGATACTTATCAGCTGTGTGACCTTGGCAAAGTCTCTAAGTCTCAGTTTATTCATCTGTAAAACAGGTCATTTGGCTTCAATGGCATCTACAATCCCACCAAACTATAAATCCACAGTTTTATAGTCTTACTTATCTTTTTAGCTGCTATGTTTCCCTGTAGGGCTCAGCAGGCGTATGCTAGTAAATGCTTATTAACTGGTTCTCTGGGGGTGGGGTGGGGGGGTGGGTGCCAGGGGTGAGGAAGGAATGTAGTCACAACACACTTTTAAGTTTTACAGTATTAACATTTTCTCCATAGCTTTCGTAAGTCTAGAAACCAATAGACAATAAATCAAGCCTTGATTTTTAGTTTCTGATGATTTTCTGAAGTGTATATGCTCACACTGAAATTTTAGCGGTTGGCCTTCTGGATTGAGCTGGCTCCTGCACACCCTTGGACGCAGGGGAGGCATTGTTTTGATCTTCTCCTTAGTTCAAATCCAAACCCTTCAATACCTAATGCTGCCTTTATATAGTGGGTATTTAATAAATGCTTATTTAATTAAATCAAGTTGAAAAGCAGAATCTCAGAAATTCCATGTGTGATTCTACAAATTATGCCTTTTAAAAATTAAAAAAAAAAACTGTATTAGCTTGATGGGCAGAGCAACTAGTTCTCAGGCTCTAATTACAAAGTGTTGGAAGTGTCTTAAATAAGAAGCTTAAGCTTAGACGCTAGAGATGTGGCAAAGGCTACAGAGGGTGGGGGAGAGCAGGAGCTTGGCATTTCCATACTTCAAATTCTGCAGTATCAGCTCGGTTGGTACAGGCTGCCCTGAGGCTGCCCTCTGGGGACTTCTCTAAATCAGATACCAGACCTGTTCTCCATCACCGATTTGGCCCACTGGCCCTCCCTCCCTCTTTGGAGAGAAGTTTTAGGCCCTAAGGAGGGATGCATGGGAAAATATGGCACATACTCCTGTGACTTATCTCCTGGGATGTTCTCATAGAAGCCACCTCAGGGAAAGGGAGGGGATTCTGTGACAAGAAGAACATGGCTTATCTTGTTTCTAGGATGGACCTTCTTAAGTTGAGGCTGAATGGTATGTGTCTAACATGCCAGGGATTATGGACTCACACCTTCTGATCCATGCCATGGGTTTCTGCAGACCTCCAGACCCCAGAGGGCAGTTGGAGGTGGGGCAGCGAATTAGAGAGTTGGGCCAGGAGTCAGAAAGACTCATCTTCCTGAGTTCAAATCTAGCCTTGGACACTTACTAGCTATGTGATCCTGGGCAAGTCACTTAGCTCTGTTTACCTCAGTTTCCCTCATCTATAAAATGAGCTGGAGAAGGAAATGCCAAGCCACTCTAGTATCTTTGCCAAGAAAATCCCAAAAATCTGGTCAGAAAGAGTCAGACACAACAGAAATAAATTAACAACAAATTAAAATGCCAACCAAAACTATTTATTCATATCATTTATTCATAATCTCTATAAATCACATAAGACACAATTCGGGGAAAAGTTTAATGAAATATAAACTCTTAGGTACAAGTGAAGGACTTTCCTCACTGAACTTTATAGTCACTCTTTAACCTTCACTGTTAGCTGTCCCTACCTAACTCTTACCCTCACTCACTTTAAACTTAAGACATTAGAAGCTTAGCAGTTATTGTTTATTGTGACTGGCATTTCTAGGAAGATTACTTGTTCTGTTTTGTTCCTTTTTTTCTTTTTCTTGGTTCTATCTTTGGGTTTTGACTATGTTTCTTCAAGAACAATCTGGTGTGTGTGTGTGTGTGTGTGTGTGTGTGTGTGCCTATGAGTATTTTGACAATCCCTCATTCCAGTCTCCTTGGGCAGACAGGTGGCACAGTGGATAGAGTGCCAGGCTTAGAGTCAAGAAGACTGATCTTCCTGAGTTCAAATCTGGCCTTAGACACTTACTAGCTGTGTGCCCCTGGGCAAGTCACTTAACCCTGTCTGCCTCAGTTTCCTCATTTGTCAAATGAGCTGGAGAAGGAAATGGCAAACCACTCCAGTATCTTTTCCAAGAAAACCCCAAATAGGGTCAAGAAGAGTCAGACACAATTGGAAGCACCGAACAACAATAAATTATAGTCTATTATCATCTTAGTGGTAGAAAAGCACAGGCCAGGAAGTGAGAAGGCTAAATTCTAGTCAGTGCGATCCTGACTCTGAAATGTGACTTTGGAAAAATTGCTTAACCTTGCTGGGTTTTCTTTCACACTCATCTGTAAGATGGGAACATAATCCCTCTGCTCTATTCATCCCATGGGGCTAGGGCTGTTGGGAACTATAATGGGGATCAAATGTGAAAAGGGATGGCTAAGTATTCTGAAAAGCCTGAACTTCATAGAGGCCCAAGGAATGGCCCAACCAAAGAAGACATGGAAAACTGAAAAGCAATCAGCCTTTCACTGTTTCCCAAGGAAGCAGCCCTGGAGGATTGGCTGCAGTAAAAGACGCCGGGGCTTCTGTCAGGACACTGAAAGCTGATCTCTTGATGAGCTCATGACATTCATTTGTCAGTTATTCCAAGATCTACCCAGATTAGCATGGCAGTAATTCATCCAAAGAGCAGTAACCAATGTGAGAGATTAGTCAGAGAGCTGATGGGCCTTTCTAATTGAATGCCTATTCAAACCTCCATAAACCAGGACACCGACTAATCAGATCCCTTCAATTAACAGGATTTGACTTTGAGGGGAAAAAGAAAAACCACAGGGAAGCCAGCTGGTATGATAGAGGGTATTTTATACAGTCTGTCCTGGGCTCTGCACATTCATCCCAGTCCTTCACACTTCCTCCCCCCACACCCCACCCCTGCCAGAATAGAGAAGTATTCCTATTCATGATAATGGCCTGGGGGCTCTGCATGATCACCATTCACCAAAGAAACAGTCAGACTTAACTAGATTTTCCTAACTCAGGCAGAAAAAGAGCCTCAGGCACTTCAGAAAGATTTGTAACAAAAAGAGTTGAAACAAAAATGAAATTTGGGTCAGTACCCAGTTACCTAGGGCAGCTAGGTAAAGCATTAGGCCTGGAGACCGAAAGACTCATCTTTGCGAGTTCACATCCGACCCTAGACACTTACTTGCAGTGTGACCCTGGGCAAGTCACTTAACCTGGTTTGCCTCCTTTCCTCATCTGTAAAGTGAGCTGGAAAAGGAAATAGGAAACCAGTATCTTTGCCAAGAAACCCCACCAATGGGGTCACAAAGAATAGGACATGACTGAAAAATGACTGAATTACAACACCCAGTTACCTAGAATATTAAATGAACCAGAATGTTCCAATCCCTGAGCATTCCAGTTAATCTGGGAGCCCAAATAGTACCTTCTGTGGCAAATGGGAAAAGAAGGGACATATGCTTCTTAAAACAACCTGCCATGCTGTATTTTATTTTTTTATAGACCTTTGGGTCCAGAGAATTTCCCAGAATCTCTCTGGTATCAGTTTTCCTTTCAACTCCTGGCTTCCTACTGTGAGTAATCATAAAATCCTGGTGTCTGCTGTGAGCTCCTGTTAATCCCAGTAATGACTGAGTAGTGGCTTAATTCAGGGGCACCAGCCAAGAGGGCAGATGTGCCCTTGGAATTGAATGATCTGGTTTCACTCACTCTGAATTCATAGGATCTAAGTCTGGGAAGGACAGTAGGAGCCACCAGGCTCAACATGAGGCACCCCCCCCCCCCATTTTACAGATGAGGAAACTAAGACTCAAGAAGTTAAGTGGCCCCTGGGCATACAACATCCTGTAGGATATAAACCAGGTCCTCTGGTTCCAGTCAGTGTTCTTGCCCCATACTATACTTCACAGGTGGACGGGGGTCCATCCAATAGGGATAAATTCTCTGGGTTCAGGCCCAAAACACTCTTCTGACTCTGCAGCATACTTTGAGTTTTAATAGGATCAGAAAAGAGACCTGGATTTGGCCTTCAGGGAATTATCTTCCAAGATGAGATCATGGCTATAAACAGACCCTCTTTCCTCATCCCTCCCCATCTCTACCCTTCCCCTAATCCCTGACCATTGAGAGGCAACTCCAGCATGGATTTATGTCAATGGTTCTCCATCTGAAATTCTAGCATGGCCTCATGTGCACGTAAGTATTATAAAGTAATTTGATATTCTGACATACATACCAGGACTTATAAGTCCATCCAAATGAGCTCTGTCACCTTCGGTGATTATATACTTATTACAGTGATACCACCCTAGATTAAACCCCGTCCTGAGAAATTTAAGAGTCTAGGCACACAGAATAAAACCAGAATTTTAGAGCTGGCCATTTTGATCATATGAACTCTTGTCTCTTTAAGTTTTGCAAAAAACCCTCCCCAACCATGGCCTTGGGAGGTAGACAGTGCAAGGACTGTTATCACCACTTTACACACAAGTTTCTTCAGACTATGCCTGTGGTTTGCTGGGTACTGTGTAGCACCACCCCCACCCTCCCACCTAAAGGAGCCTCTATTCTGGGGAGGAGGGTGGATAAAATCTTCACTCATAGAGTCACAGATTTAGAGTTGGAAGAGACTTGGCTGACCACTCTAATCCAGACCAACCCCCTCATTTCATAGAGGAGGGAGCTGAGACCCAGGGAGGGGAACTGATTTGTCCAATGTCAAGAAGGTAGTCGATAGCAGGCCAGCATTGGAACCCAAGTCCTCTGAGGCTAACCAGCAGGCTTTCCACTACACCTGAATTCTGACTTGCAGTCTCCTGACCCTAGGTTTTGTGTTCTCTCCATGCCACCATACTTAATGCCTCTTTGACAGACCATCTAATTTAACCCTCTCAACTTTTTGGAGAGGAAACTGAGGTCCAAGGGGGAAATTATTATGTATGGCCATACAAAGATAAACAAGACAGAGTCTCCGTTGAATGACAAACTGATAATAATAGTAATCAATAGCATTAACATAGGGCTTTAAGGTTCACAAGGTGCCTTATACATATTATATTATTTTATCTTCACAACTCAGGGAAGTAGGCGCTATTATTATGCCCCTTTTACAGAGGAGGAAACTGAGGCTGAGAAGGGTTAAGTAACTTGTTCAGGATCTCACAGCTAAGTAAGTGCCTGAGGTGGGATTTGAACCAAGGTCTTCTTGACTCTAGGTATTTCTTCCCATAGGCTACCTGGTAAGGAGATAAAATATACATGAGAAAAAGTAACTCAGCTAGTGACAGAACCCAGGCTAGATCCCAGTTCTAGTCCAAGGCACCTTACATTACAATAGCACCTCATCCTTTCGAACAACTTCAGTGGTCTGAAGAAACTTTTGTCCTCATAAGGTATATTTGATGCTTTGGAGATAGTCAAAAGTCATTCAGGGCCAAGTCTGCTGAATGAAGCTGGGAAATACCATTTGAAGTTAAAATGTCAAGTGTGACTCTAAAATAATTAGATTGTTTTTCTTGCCTGGCTGGTAAACTGTTGCCTAAGGAAAGTTCCCCTCCCCCTGTCAAAAAAAAAAAAAGCTTTGGGAGCAATGGTAGATAGCACTGCTAGGACAAACTAGTGGCTAAGGAACACTCAAATGAATGGGCGAACTCTGGTATGTTTGTTAAATGAGCAGTCTCCTTACTTTATTGTCAAACCCGATACGGGATTTGCAATTAGTGTTTCTGTGCATTCTAATGGGATCCTTGCTTTTCCCTGAGTAGGATTCTGTCAGACATAAAGGGCACTTTGTTTTGCCTCAGTATTTATTGAACTGTAGTTCTGATTTTACTGCTTAAAAGCAAGTCTCTAGGGAAGAGAAGATATTTTCCAGAAGAGTGAGAGAGGAGGAGTAGAAGGGGATGGGGCATAGAGGGGTAGGAGACACAAGGAAAAGGAGAGAGAGACAGAGAGACAGAAAGAAACAGAGAGACAGTGAGAGAGAGAGAGAGAGAGAGAGAGAGAGAGAGAGAGAGAGAGAGAGAGAGAGAGAGAGAGAGAGAGAGAGAGAGAGAGAGAGAGAGGAAAGAGGGGGAAGAGAGAAGAAAGGAGGGAAGGAGAAGAGGAGAGAAGGGAATCAGGCAAGAAGGAGTGATGATCAGGAAAGGGAAGGGAAGGAGAGGGGATTGAGAAGAAGAGATAGAAAATGAGAGAGAGGAGAAGGATAGCTATAAGGGAAGACAGGGAGAGGAGGAAAGAAAGGAGAAAGGAGGAGGTGAGAGAAAAGGAAGAAGGGAAGAGAGTGGAAAGGATTTGGGAAGGAGAAGGAAATGGAGGAAAAGCTAGGAAGAGGGAAAAAGAAGAGAAGGAAGAGGAGGGGAGGGGAGAGTAGAGGAGAAGACAGAGGGTGTTAGGAAGGAGCAGAAGACAGAGAGGGAGAGGTAAAGCAGAAGTGTCAGGGCAAGGACAGAAAGAGGAAAGAGGAGAGGGAGGGGGGCTCAGAGTAATTTCAGCTGCTCCTTCTCCCTTGTTTGACTCGGTGGCATTATTTGCCCAGGGTAACCAACAGCACGTATTCTTAACCTGAGTGTGCTATCTGAAATGTCAGCAGAAATAAATCTGGCTAATCCTCAGGAATGACCCGCCACATTAATATCCCTGAAATTCCAAGCGGATTAAAATAAACTCGAGCATGACACCATTTGGAAGGCCCTAAATTTACTTGGAAGCAGCTCAGCATTGGTGAGCATTCCTCTAATTGCTGCTTTGTATAAATAGAGTGTTCTTTAATATCTCCGGGAGCCCCTGGCTGACA
Organism: Trichosurus vulpecula; assembly: GCF_011100635.1. Lineage (NCBI taxonomy): Eukaryota > Metazoa > Chordata > Mammalia > Diprotodontia > Phalangeridae > Trichosurus > Trichosurus vulpecula. The sequence goes on from NC_050580.1 coordinate 155,615,120, forward strand.
GATTTAGATCGGGGCTGTTGAAGTCATTAGTGCCTGAGCCATGGTAAACCGAGGCTCGGTTAGTGCTGCAAATGGGATTCTCACAGGCCAATCAATCTCACCAAAGCCGCAAGGGTTGCCTGTTGATCCACTGGGCCCTGAGTGGATACAGCTTCCCAGAAATGTGCTTGCATCTGTCAGAATTATATGCAGCTAGAAGCCTACACAAAGGTCATATTTGCTGCTAGTGTGGAAATAAAATCTCCCCAGTACACAAAATGCTACTTAGCAGCGTATCAATTGTGGGGTCATTGTTAGAAGAGCCATTGAAGGACGGATGTACTGAGTTCAGTGTCTGTTAACTGGAGTCCACCACTCTTGCGGACCACCTCTACACCTTCCCCAGCACGGGGCTAGGCACAAAGCAGTGGCTTGATAAATACATCCTGCATGAAGCTGAATTATAATGTAGGCAGACCCTAGCTTTCCAGTCTTTGCCTTCAGTACTGCCTCTCCACAGCCACCCTGGTCTGCTCCCTGTACTCTCGGATGTGATTTATTCATACCCACCCTGGTATCTTTACTCAAGTTGTCCCCTCCCCCTCTTCCATGAAATCGTCTCTGACTACCCCAGCTCACAGTGACCTTTGACTTCTCAGAACTCCTTATGCCCCTAATATAACTCTTTTAATCTGCCTCTTAGTAGTAATTAGTATGTGTGTCTGATCTCTCTCCTAGACTAGGGGCTACCTGAAAACAGGGAGTGTATCTGATTTGCCTTTGCATTCCCAGTGTCCTATACATAAAACATGTTCAATATATATCTGTGAGTGATTGAAATTAGCCAAAGCTTGTTTCTGTCATCTAATATGAGGGATTCATAAGAACACAGACAACTCCCAGGGCCTATCCTGGGCTTGGTGCCCATCATATCTTCTCCATCTACATCCATAGGACCAGATGGCGATGCCCTGGGATTCAGTAGGATTCCTATTCAGAAAACAAAGCAATCAGCATTCTGTCATGGTCACTCAACTTGGTTGAACAAGGCAGACGAGTGCTTCAAGCATTTTATAAAAAACAAATAAACAAAAAACCTATCTTGGCGGCAATCTCCAGTCACTCTATCCCTCCCTGCTTTCCCAGGTCATCATCCCCCTCTCTCTCTAATTTTCAACCTCATCTCCTGCTCTGATTGTTTCCTTGATGATGATAAACATACCCAGGTTCTTTGCAAGTTCATCGTCCTTGTTCGACAATCTTTGCAGTCTTTTCCTCTTCTCCCTTTATATTCTCTTAGTGATCTCATTGGCTTTCATGGATTCAATTAACAACACTTGGCAGACGATTTCCAGATCTATATATCTAGCTCCCCCTAAACTCTAGGCCTATAAGAACCCACTGAACATAATCTAGAATACTCAAATTCAAGATGTCCAAACCAGAATTCATTATCTTTCCTCCTAGACATACTTCTAACTCCTTGATTATCAAGAATACTGCCATTTTTCCTAGGTTGCAGGTTTGTGTTCTAGGTTTCATCCACAACTCTTTACTTTCATTTATTCCCCTCCCCTGCCACATCCAATCAGTTGTTGCTTCCCCCTCCTCAACACCTTTCACTTTCATCTGTTTTCTGTACTTCCAACATGACCACCCTAGTGCAGGCCTTTATCCTCCCTCACCTGGACTATTTCAAGAGCGTCCTAATTGCTCTCCCTATGTCAAATCTCTAATGCCTCCAATTCATCCTTCACCTTCCTCCTAAATTGGCATTCCCTAAAGCACAGAATTGATAATGTCACTTCTTAGCTCAAGAAACTTCACAAGCCCCCTTTGCCTTTAGGATAAAATCTGAACTTCTCTCTTTGGTGGAGCTCTTCCCAGGGGGTTCCAGTATATCTTTCCAGGCTGATGAAACATTTCTCCCCTTCATACGCTCTATGCTGTAGTCAGACTGGGCTCCCCATACATGGCCTTCATTCTCTTGCTTCTTTGCTTTTGCACAGACTATTCCCATACCTGGAATGCTCTTCTACCTCACCTCTGCCTCTTGGAATCCTGAGCTCAATTCAAATGACACCTCCTTTTTAAAAAATTTTTTTATTTTAAATTTATGAAACAAAACAAGACATTCCATAATATCATATAATAAAAAAGATGATTGCGTGTGAAACCGAAAATCTATTACACACAACTTGCTATCCTTTTAAATATATAATAAAGTTATCATGTAAATTTCTTTTTTCCCCTTTTTTCTTCCCTCTCCCCTACCCTAGAGATAGTTACCATGTGACACAAATAGATATATATATGTAAAATTATTTTATACGTATTTCTATTTATAAATTCTTTCTCTAGCATAGCATCTTTCTTCATATGTCCTTTATAGTTAATTGGGGTATTTATAATAGTCAAAATAACTTAGTGTCTCAAAGTCATTCTTAAAGCAATATTGCTGTTACTATATGCAATGTTCTCTTGGTTCTGCTCATTTATCTCTGCATTATTTTGTGCAAGTCTTTCCATGCTTTTCTAAGATCACTGATTAATGATAAGAATATGATCCTAGAGAGATGGGCTGAACACTTCCATAGTGTTCTCAACAGACCATCATCAATCAATGCTGAAGTCACTGACCATTTACCCCAGGTTGAAGTCAATCTCTCCCTAGCTGAAGCTCCAACGGAAGAAGAGGTTTTTAATGCCATTGGGTTCCTTTTGTGTGGCAAAGCACCTGGTGCTGATTCTATCCCAGCTGAGATTTACAAGGCAGGAGGTCCATTGCTCATAAAAAAAACTGACTGAAAATTTCAAGGTTGCATGGCAAGAGGAGGTCATCCCCCAGAAGTTCAAGGATGCCTCCATTGTCCATCTCTATAAAGGTTAAGGAAATAGATTGTCCTGTGACAATCACAGGGGCATCTCTCTCTTAGTCATTGCTGGAGAGATTCTTGCCAGAGTCCTCCTTAATAGGCTGATCCTTCACCTGGAAGATGGTCATCTACCTGAGAGCCAGTGTGGCTTCAGAATGGGATGAGGAATGGTTGATATGGTGTTTGTTGCCTAACAACTCCAGGAAAAATGGCAAGAGTAAAACAGAGGTCTGTACACATTTGTAGATCAGACCAAAGTCTTTGATACTGTCAGTTGGGAGGGCTTATGGAAAATTATGTCAAAATTTGGATGCCTGGATAAGTTTATCAGCATCGTATGTCAATTTCATGATGGCCTGCTTTCCTGGCTTCTGGATAATGGACAATGCTCTCGTGCTTTCCTAGTCACCAATGGAGTGAAACAAGACTGTGTGCTTGATGTTTTCAGCCATGTTGTCAAATGTCTTCAGTGAGGATGAACACTGCATCAAGGTCAGCTATTGCACTGATGGTAAATTCTTCAACTTGAAAAGGCTACAGGCCAAGACCAAAGCGGATGGAGTGTTGGTACATGATTTTCTGTTTGCAGATGATTGTGTACTCAATGCAGCCTCTGAAGCTGAGATGCAACAAAGTATAGATCACTTCTCTGCTGCTTGTGCTAATTTTGGCCTAACAACACCAGGAAAACACAGGTGCTTCATCAGTCACCACCACACCATCCATAGGTGGAACCATCAGTTACAGCAAATGAAGAAGTTCTGAATGCTGTGGATAAGTTCACTTGCTGGTAGTGTACTTTCCAGGGATGTACACATTGATAATGAGGTTGACACATGCATTGCCAGAGCTAGCTCAGTGTTTGGGAGGCTCCCAAGGAAGGTGTGGAAGAGAAGAAGTATTAGACTGACCACCGAACTGAAAGTCTACAGAGCCATTGGGCTGACCTCATTGTTGTTTGCTTGTGAAACCCAGAGAGTCCACCAGCATCATTCCAGGAAACTGAATCGCTTCCATTTGAATTGTCTTAGGAAGATTCTGAAGATCACCTGGCAGGATTAGGCACCAGACAGTGAGGTCCTTACTTGAACTAAACTGCCAAGCATTCAAACTCTACTTCACAGAGAGCACAACTCCCATGGGCTGGCAATGTTGTTCAAATGCAAAATGTACACTCGAGAAAAAGACTATTTTATGGAGAACTCACACATTCACATGGTGGTCAGAAAAAGTAATACAAGGACTCTCTCAAAGTCTCCCTTAAGAACTTTGGAATTGGGGGGCAGAGCCAAGATGGTGGCTCCCCCCCCCAGGTCCCTCCAAACACTTATAAAAATGGCTCTGAATGAATTGTAGAGTTGCAGAACCCACGAAGTAGCAAAGGGAAGCAGGGCTCCAGCCCAGGAGAGCCTGGATGGTCACTGGGAAGTGTCTATCACATGGAGCTGGGAGCGGAGCAGAGCAGAGCCCAGCATGGGCCATGCCAGAACCAACTAGACCAGGAGCCGGGTGGAACAGGTGTAGTGCCCTGAATCAGTAAGCTGTGGCAATTACCAGACTTCTCAACCCACAAATGCCAAAGACAAAAGAGAAGGTTAGTGGGAAAAGCTGCTGGGACAGAATGAAAGGAGTTTGTGGTTGGCTGCCTCCCCAGGGATGGTGCAGCTTGGAGGTTGCTTCCAGAGCTACAGCTGCAGTTGCTTCTGGCCCCAGGCCCACCTGGTAGGAGCGATTAAGCAGTGGATTAGAGTGGGAGTGAAAAGGCTGCTTTGCCCTGCCTGGATCTGGGCTGCAATCCTGGTTCTTGGAGGAGAAGGAGCACTGGTGTGGCAGAGCTTGCTGTGTAGAAGTAGCTCTGAAAATAGCAGCACAGCCCCTCAACCTTGGGACAAAGTACTCTCTACTTACAAGCAGTTGTACCCCGACAAAAAGCTCAAGGGCCAAGTAGTTGACTGGGAGCATGAACAGGCAGTTAAAATGGTCTCAGATTCAGACTCAGACTTTGGAATCTTTTTTTGGTGACAAAGAAGACCAAAACATACAGCCAGAAGAAGTCAACAAAGTCAAAGAGCCTACATCAAAAGCCTCCAAGAAAAATATGAATTGGTCTCAGGCCATGGAAGAACTCAAAAAAGATTTGGAAAAGCAAGTAAGAGAAGTGGAGGAAAAATTGGGATGAGAAATGAGAGTGATGCAAGAAAACCATGAAAAACAAGTCAATGACTTGCTAAAGGAGACCCCAAAAAATACTGAAGGAAACAACATCTTAAAAAAATAGACTAACCCAAATGGCAAAAGAGCTCCAAAAAGCCAATGAGGAGAAGAATACCTTGAAAGGCAGAATTAGCCAAATGGAAAAGGAGGTCCAAAAGACCACTGAAGAAAATAGTACCTTAAAAATTAGATTGGAACAAATGGAAGCTAATGACTTTATGAGAAATCAAGATATTATAAAACAGAACCAAAGGAATGAAAAAAATGGAAGAAAGTGTGGAATATCTCATTGGAAAAACCACTGACCAGGAAAATAGATTCAGGAGAGATAATTTAAAAATTATTGGATTACCTGAAAGCCATGATCAAAAAAAGAGCCTAGATATCATCTCTCAAGAAATTATCAAGAATTGCCCTTATATTCTAGAACCAGAAGGTAAAATAGAAATTGAAAGAATCTACCGATCACCTCCTGAAAAAGATCCCCAAAAGAAAATTCCTAGGAATATTGTTGCCAAATTCCAGAGCTCCCAGATCAAGGAGAAAATACTGCAGGCAGGTAGAAAGAAACAATTTGAGTATTGTGGGAACACAATCAGGATAATACAAGATCTAGCATCTTCTACATTAAGGGAACAAAGGGCTTGGAATATGATATTCTGCAGGTCCATGGAGCTAGGATTAAAAACAAGAATCACCTACCCAGCAAAACTGAGCTTAATGCTCCAAGGCAAAATATGGATTTTCAATAAAATAGAGGACTTTCAAGCTTTCTCAGTGAAAACACCAGAGCTGAATAGAAAATTTGACTTTCAAACACAAGAATCAAGAGAAGCATGAAAAGGTAAACAAGAAAGAGAAATCACAAGGGACTTACTAAAGTTGAACTGTTTTGCTTACATTCCTACATGGAAAGATGGTGTGTGTAATTCATAAGACCTTAGTATTAGGGTAGCTGAAGGGAATATACACATATATGTATGGTGAGGGGTGAGTTGAATATGAAGGGATCATATCTAAAAAAATCAAATCAAATTAAGGGATGAGAGAAGAATATATTGAGAGAGGGAGAAAGGAAGAGATAGAATGGGGTAAATTATCTCACATAAATGTGGCAAGAAAAAGCAGTTCATTGGAAGGGAAGAGGGGGCAGGTAAGGGGGAATGAATGAATCTTGCTCTCATCAGATTTGACTTGAGGAGGGAATAACATACACACTCAATTGGGTATCTTACCCCACAGGAAAGAGGGAGGAAGGGGATAAAAAGGAGGGGGGAATGACAGAAGGGAGGGTAGATAGGGGGAGGAGGTAATCAAAAGCAAACACTTTCAAAAAGGGACAGGGTCAAGGGAGAAAATTGAATAAAGGGGACAGGATAGGAGGGAGCAAAATATAGTTATTCTTTCACAACATGAGTATTGTGGAAGGGTTTTACATAATGATACATGTGTGGCCTCTTTTGAATTTCTTGCCTTCTTAGGGAGGGTGGGTTGGGGAGGGAAGAGGGGAGAGAATTTGGAACTCAAAGTTTTAAAAGCAGATGTTCAAAAAAAAAGGTTGTTTTTGCATGCAACTAGGAAATAAGATATATAGGCAAAGGGGCATAGAAATCCATCTTGCCCTACAAGAAAGTAAGGGAAAAGGGGATGGGGGGGAGTGGGGTGACAGAAGGGAGGGCTGACTGGGGAATGGGGCAATCAGAATATATGCCATCTTGGGGTGGGGGGCAGAGTAGAAATGGGGAGAAAATTTGTAATTCAAAATCTTGTGGAAATGAATGCTGAAAACTAAAAATATTAAACAAATAAAATAAAGATCCTTCCCCCCCCCCCCAAAAAAAAGAACTTTGGAATTGATTGTGTGACATGGGAGACACTGCCACAGAACCACTCAGCATGGCAGAGAAGGTGCTGTATTGTATGAGCAAAGAAGAATTCAAGTAGCTCAAAAGAAACGTGAGATGCATAAATTTAGAGAATCCACCCCAAATGTTCACATGGACTATCTGCGCCCAACCTATGGTGGAACATTCTCAGCTTATATTGGTCTGATCAGCCACAGTTGGACACATTGTAATTTGACTCTAACATAGTGATATCATTTTGGTCCTTTTCGAGAATGAAGGACAACTACCATGGTCCCTCCCCAAATCACTGTATGTTGGTTTTTAACACATCCTACATTCGCTTATCTGTGGACACGTTGCATTCCTCCCTGAAGAATGGAAACTCCTTGAGCATCCCAGGATCATAAATTTAGAGCTAGTAAGGACCTTAGAGGTCACCTAGTCCAAACAACTTGCCCAAGATTGCATAAGTTGTAAGAGACAAAGCCAGAATTCAGGCTTCCTGGATTTTGGTTTTGTTGTTGCTTTCAACTCCCCCCCACCTTTAGTTGGAGTTTCAAAGGGAATTCCTTCATCCTAGCAATCAAAAAGCACTAATTAAATGACTACTCTGTGCCAGGCATTGAACTGGTTTTTCAGGGTTTACCATGCCCACATCAGTTAGATTTTTATGGCTTTGGATGATGCTTTGCCTGGAGCCTTTACCATTTCAGCTCTAAAGTTGGGATATTTGCACTTTCAAAAGACCTCAAGCGAGTGCCTGGAGATGCAACCCAAATGAACAAAGGCTTAATTTTAAGAATACCTTTTGTCAGGACAATGGGGAAGATATTTGGGGATACCAAGCTTCCTGTTACCTCATTACCTCACATTTTCTCGTCCTTTGGGTCCATCTAACCCTATTTGTTTTTTTTAAAAAAAATTTATTTAATTTTTCATTTGTGGAATAAAACAAATATTTCCATTACACAGTATAATTAAAAAAAAGATGAATATGCATGAAACCATAAATCTGTTATGTACAACTTACTATTCCTTTTAAATACATAATAAAGTTATCATGTAAATTTCTTTTTTTTTCCTCTTTTTTCCCCCTCCTCTGCACCACACCCTAGCTATGGCTACCATTAGACACAAATAGATATATAAATGTAAAATTATTCTATACAGCCTTCTATTTATCAGTTCTTTCTCTGGAGAAAGAGAGCTTCTTTTTTCATATGTCCTTCAGTTTTCATTTGTGTATTTATAATAGTCCGTGACTTAGTTGTTCAAAGCCATTCTTAAAACAGTACAGCTGTTACTCTATACAGCATACTCTTGGTTCAGCTCAGTCCACTCTTCACTGTTTCATGTAAGTCTTTCCATGACTTCCCAAGATCATTGAGCTCACCATTTCTTATAACATAGTCATATTCCATCACAACCATACACCACAACTTGTTCAGCTATTCGCCAGTTGATAGGGATCCCTACAATTCCCAGTTTATTTGTATATATCTTCCTAATGTGGGTTCAAATCAGTCTCAGAAACTCGCTGTGTGACCTTGGGCAAATCACTTAACAGCTGTCTGCCTCAGTTTCCTCATCTGTAATACAAGTATCTTAACTGTACCTACCTCACAGGGTTTTTGTTTTTGTGAGAATCAAATGGGGTAATATTTGTGAAGCACCCAGTCCAGTACCTGGTGTAAAGTAGTTGCTTGACAGATGCTTATCCCCTTCCTCCCTCCCTCCCTAATCAAGTGGTTATGGTTACCTCCATTTTCTGTTATCTGGGTTTAAGTTGGAATGTTGGGAATCTCATGGTAAACCATCTGGGAGGGGTTGAGTCAGAGGGTTTTATTACTGTTTTAAGATCCTCTGGACAATTCCTTCTGGAAATAATGTTCAATTTGGGCAGGAATGGAGCATTTTGCTGAATGTTTCAGGAAACAAGGAGGAACACATGGTTGGACTTTAATGATTAGCTGCTCAAACGCCATGGTGGGCCAGGATCTAAATTTCCATGTCCTCCCCCCAACCTTCTCCTAATCTCTGTTAACTCCATCTTCTGGTGCAAGGAGCCTCTTTGAAATTGGGATGGCGGGGGGAAGGGGTAGAGTAAGGCCAAGAACAAACTCATCCCATCCTTTCGTTTCAGATGTCAAACGACCCTTCAATCAATCAGCCAAAATGTAAGATATAGCATAGCAGATTTAAATCTAGAAGGGGCTTTTTAGAAGGTAATTTAGTCAATTCCCTCAGTTCACAGGAAGAACTGAGACCTAGAGAGGTAAGATAATGTGCCCAAGGTCATGCAGGTAGTAAGTGGAAGAACTGCGATTTGAATCCAGGGGCTCTGACTTAAAACCCTAGCACTCTGTCCAAGCATATAGTGGAGTGGGAAGAGTGTTGGTTCTCTGATCTTTTGACTCTAGGATCCCTGGCCTGAAGAAGCTTACAGCTCAACTGGAGAAACAAGACAAGCACACACACACACACACACACACACACACACACACACAATGAAAATTGTACATCATGGACCACAAGTGGCAGAGGAAGATTGGGGGGCGAGGGGTGGGGTGGGGGCTGTCAGGAGTTACCAGAGAAGGCTCAGTGGAAGACCTTGACACATATTGGTTTTCTAAGGAGGGTAGGAGGGAGGGAGGAAAGCATTTCAGTGATGGGAAGGAAAAGGGCAATGGGGTGGAGGCAAAAGATTCTATGTGTGAGATAGATGAAGATTTGAGCCTCTGGGAGGGTAGGCAAAGCAGAGTTTAGTTTTTTTTGCTTATTGAAGGGAAATGATTTTGAGAAAAGCAAGTGACTAGAAATCTTAAAAGAGGAAATCTGAAGAGAAGAAAGCCCACATTTTAAGACAAGTCTCTAGAATTGAGATTCAACATCATAGGATTTACGGTTGGATGATGTCTTTGAAATCATCTAATCCCATCCCCTCTTATGTTTTTGTTCAGTCATATTTTTCAGTCACATCTGACTTTTCATGACCCCATTTTGGGGTTTTCTTGGCAAAGATACTGAAGTGGTTTGCCATTTCCTTCTCCAGCTCATTTTGTGGATGGGGAAACTGAGGCAAATGGGGTTATAGTGACTTGCCCAGGGCCATACAGCTAGTAAGTGTCTGTGGCCAGATTTGAACTCAGGTCTTCTGATTCCAGGCCCAGCGCTCTATACACAAGGCTGCCTAGCTGTCCCTCTTTTTACAGATGAGAAAACTGAGGCTGAGAGAGATGCCATCATTATTCCAGTGTCCCACAGGAGAGCTCTTGGCTCTGAACCTGGAAGTGTGTATGGAAGGGCTTTCCTCTACACAAAATATCTACCACTTCTTGTGGAGTCTGAAGAATGCCAGCTTGGTCACTCTACTAAGTGTGTGACCTCAGACAAGAATCTGAACTTCTCCCAGCCTCAATTTCCTTGCGTGTCAAAGACAGGGTGGTTTCTAAAGCCTCTTCCATCTCAAAATCTTATGACCAGATGAAGGGCTTGTGTTAGGATCACTCAGAAAGTCATTTACTCCTTTCCTGTCAATCCCAGCTTGGTGACCCAGAAATTCTCCCTTTGCCCTTCTCTAGTTTCAACCAATTGAGCTCTGTCTTGGGTGTCCCTGTCAGCACTCCTTTATTTTCCAGAGCTAGCAAATGTTTTGAAGATGGGGATCTTCAGCATCATCCAAAACATTAATCCAATTTCCTGCCTTTTCTCCTTATTCAACCTCATGAGAAAGCCCTGCTCACCTAATGCTCCTTCACGAACTCCTACCATCCCCACCCCAACACAATTTAATTGTTTCTTTTTAATCCTTTTGATTTTTCTTATCTCTATTTTCCCATTCAGGGGAAAGGTATTTTTCCTACCCTTTCTTTAAGCCAAAGAATACTGGATTTGGTATGAAAAACCTGGGGCCTGAGTCTCCTGCTCTTTCCCTCCCAGCTGTGTGACCTTGGGCAAAATCTCTTTGGACCCATTTCCTCAAGTGTAAAATGAAAGGATCAGAGCAGATGATCCCTAAGGCCCTTCCAGTTCCAACATTGCGTGATTCTGCTCTCTATATGACAAACAGGGGGCAACATGGTGGCTCAGCCATTCAATTACTTGAGAAGAGCTGATGGGAGAAGTAGTGCATGTGAGCTGTCTCCATTAGCCGAGGGAGCTGTCTAATTTCAGCGCAGGGAATGTGACAAAAGTGATTATTCTAACCTCTGGCTCTTGAGAGAGCTGACCCTCCCAGCGAGAACATCATTTGAATTGCATGAAAACTGGCTCTTAAAAGAGCAGAAAACATGGCTTGTTTGTGTATGCCTCCGGTCTGAGTTCAACCCCCTTTCTTTGGCAAAGGGGAGGGGGAGGAATGTGTCAGTATCTCCTTCCACGAGGGCCTTTCATGTTAACATGACTCTCTCTCTCTCTCTCTCTCTCTCTCTCTCTCTCTCTCTCTCTCTCTCTCTCTCTCTCTCTCTCTCTCTCTCTCTCTCTCTCTCCCTCTCCCTCTCCCTTTCTCTTTCCCTCTCCCTGTCCCTCTCCCTCCTTCCTTCCCTCTCTCCCCCCTCTCTCTCCCTCCCCCTCTCCCCCTCCCTCATTCTCTCCCTCGCTCTCTCCCTGTTTTCTCCTCTTTTCTCCCCTATTTTCTTTTTTCTTCCCTCCCCCTTTTCTCCCCTCTCTCTCACCCCTTATCTCCTTTCCTCTCTCCCTTCCCCTTCCCTCCCTCCTCTCTCCTCTTTTCCTTCCTGCCTCTCTCCCTTGCTCCATCTTCCTCCCATCTCTCCCTCCACTCCTTCTCTCCCCTTTTCTTTTTCCTTCCCTCTCCCTTTCCTCCCCTCTCTCACTCCCTCTCTCCTTCTCCCTCTCTCTTTCTTTCTCTCTTTCCCTTCCCTCCTTCCTCTCTCTCCCCCTTCTCTCCCCTCTCCTCCCTCTCCCCACTCCCTTCCTCTCTCTTTCTTCTCCTTCTGAGCTGAAAGGACTACCAAGCAGGCTGTAGGGAGAGTGGCAAGTGACAAATTGAAAAGGCCCTTGGTCACACAGTCCCTCACCCTTTGAGTTTTTCAGCTGGAGTTTGCCCTTAATAAAATCAGATCTGCTTAAGTAACACTTAGCTCATGAGCAAAACCAGACAGTGTGGAACACTATTAGTTCCATGTGGGGGATATGTTTTTTAAATCACTTGGAAAGGCTCAGTTGGAGAAACCTGTGTAAAAACCAGTTTCTTTCCCAGTGGAAAGTTTAGAGCCCATGGAGAGGGTAAGGGAGGATGTGCCAGCCCCCAAACAGACAAAGACAGCTCACTGAAGCTTGGGAATTCCAGCCGGAACAAAGAGATGGAAACTCATTATAGGGATGGAGACTTTGAAGAATCTAACATAAGTAAATGGGGCAGGGTGGAAAGGAGGTGGGAAAAGAGAGAGGGAGGAGAGAAGAGATAAATAAATTAATCCCACTTTTCCTCCGAAGGGTACAAAGAAAAAAGTCTTCTTTAGATTCCTTCCCCTCCATACCACCCCCTGCCCCCAAAATTCCAAGATCTTGTAAAAGGAAAGATTGTTAAAAGCAGGAAATGCTTTATTGGATTATGCCACAGCCTCCTATAGACTTAATAAGGAGATGAAACAGTTTTCTATATGTCTGTGGGACAGATTGGGGTTGAGAAAAAGAACTTTGGGCTTTCAGTCAGGAGACATGGGTTGGAGTCCAGACAAAATCAGTTACTCTTAAACCCTTGCTATGACCCTGATTAAGGCATTTAATCTCTTTGACCCTCAGTTTTCCCATCTGCAAAATGGGTATAATTCTTGTAGTCCAGGGGTGTGCTGGTAAATGTTTTAACAACCAACAGGGGAGGTGAGGAATATAGATTCTACACAGATTTCAATTTAATCTGCATTATTAACATCTCTCCCATTTACTTCTTAAGTCTAGGGTAGACAATCAAGAAAACAATAAATCAAGCCCTGATTTAGGATTGCACATTTCTGTGGCAAAAATGCTCACACTGAAAATTTAACTCTAGGGCAAGCTGGCCTCTGGCACACCCCTGCTGTTATCCCTCTAACTCACAGGGTGGTTGTAAGGATCAAATGAATCAGTGCATAGGAAGCTCTATACAAGCTTCAGAGTGTCATGCAGACCTCAGCTAGTTTTTCTAGTCACATGACCTTGGGAAAATCACTTAGCCTCTCTGGGTTTCATTTTCCTCATTTGAAAAATGAGGCTGTTCATAGTGGAACTACTTTCTTCATTGTCTCCAAAGAATTAAAGTTGTGGGCCACACACAGAGAAGTGTGTGATGGGAATTAGTGGCCTGCAACATATAACCCAAGAAGAGCTATGCGGAAGACGTGGAATAAAGGGCATCACTGAGAGATGTATGAGCAGGAAGCCGGGAGGTCTGTTCATGGAGGGAGAGGCAGGGATCACTGAGGGCCAGTCTGAATGCTCTGTTGGTATTCTTGCGAAGTCAAGAGTTCTACAAGAAAGCCCCAGGCACACTGGGGAAGGCCCCCCGGGGAAAATTTATGGGAGGACAGAGACAAAACAAAAGTCACACAGTATGTGAAAGCATGGTTGGGTCGCTATCTGGAGGGCACACAGAGCATCTAAGGATCAAAAGAAGTGTTTCCCTCACAAAGTCATTTCCAGAAAAATACTTTGGGGTCAGAAAGACATGAGTTCAAATCCCAACCTATCAGTTGGGAGACACTGGACAAGTCATTTAAATCTCTATCTGTAAAATGATCATAATAACAGCACCTACCTTACAGTTGTGAGGATTAAATGAGATGACATTTGTAAAGTGCTTTGCATAACTTAAAGGTCTATATAAATGCTAATAATTTATTACTAGCTCTTGTAATGAGAACAAATATAAAATGTGAGTAAATGTTACTTATTCTCTTAATTCTGACTGTATTTCCTCCTTCAACTTCCACATAGAGAGAATTGTATCTTGTCAGAGCTGGAAGGTAATTCAAAGGTTCCTCCAAACCCCTCGTTTTACAGATAAACTAAGACCCAGAGAACTGAAGTTCTTGTCCAAAGTTGCATAGTCAGTGGCAGATTCAGGACTAGAATTCAGTTCTTAATACTGTTCTCCTTCATTGCTATTTGCAATAGAGGTTTTGCACGAGATCCCCCTTCTGATCATCTCCTATATCTGTGCACTATTGGAATTCTCAGACCTTTGGGATTTGTCTCTGAGTGTCTGAGAGCTGGCATAGCCACTAGAAGGGACCTTAGAGACCCCCAAGTCTCACCCTCTCATTTTGTAAATAAGGAAATAGCCTCAGAGAAGTGGACTGACTTACCCAAGGTCACAGAGCAGAATGCCTCTCCCCTTCCCACATTAGTTCTTTTGGTTTCAAGACCAGCACTCTGATTTAAAGAAATGGGGAAAATGATTCCATCTGGAAGGATGGACAGGAAAGGATGTTTCCCAAACAGGAAAGTAGAGACCAAAGATTCTTGAGGGTAGGATCCTATGCTTTAATTTCTTAAACTATCCTCTCTACCTTGATCAGCAGAGTAGGCACAGAACTCTCCCATCTGTTGACCCAGGCCTCCCAGCCAGTGGGGGTGGCCCTTATCTCAGCAGGGCCTAGAACTGCTCTCAAGGCTCCAAAGGGCTCTTCCTTACCACCCCCCCTTGCCTAAGGCATCTCAGGATTCTTTGTGTGGTCAGCCCTGGTGCTGACTTGCCACCAGGTAAGGTTCTCCCCTATCTTTCCAGATCTCACTAGACCTGGAAAGAAGGCCATCTCTAGTCATCCTGATCTATATCTGGCCACTGGACACAGATGCCAGGGCTCCCAACAGCTCTTCCTCACCACCCCCATTGCCCAGGGCATCTCAGGATTCTTTGTGTGGTCAGCCCTGGTGCTGACTTGCCACCAGGTAAGGTTCTCCCCTGTCTTTCCAGATCTCCCTAGACCTGGAAAGAAGGCCATCTCTGGTCATCCTGATCTATATCTTGCCATTGGACCCAGATGGCTCCAGAGGAGAAAGTGAGGCTGGTGACTTTGCACGGCCCTCCCTCACTTAAGTCCAATTCACTTGCACGTCATAGCATCACCTTCCTGATGTCAGAAAGGACCAACAACAGCAATGAGAAGGCACTGAAGGTAGGTTAAGTGTGAAAACATGCTGATCTAAGTGCTTTGGGGATATTATGGTACTGGATGTGACCACTTAGGAATGACTCTTTACCAGTTTAAAAATTTACTTCCCAGAAATAGCGAAAAGGAAAGAATTTTTTCCAGGATATGTTCAGGGGCAGGTAGGTGGCACAATGGATAGCATTCCAGGATTGGCTTCAGAAAGACCTGAGTTCAAATCTGACCTCAAACAATTGCTAGCTTCAAGTGATCCTGGGCAATTCACTTAACCTATTTGTCTCAGATTTCCCACCTGTAAATGGGGATAGCAATAGCTCCTACTTCCCAAGGCTGTTGTGAGGATCAAGCGAGACGATAATTAAAAAGCGCCTAGCACAATGCCTGGCAATAGGAAGCTTTATATATAAATGTTAGCTATAATTATGGTCATTTTCAGTCTATTTGTCATACACATGTGACTATGTCACAGTTGCCAATTTCAGATTATAAGCTCTCCAAAGTCTTTATGTAGTATCCCAGTGCCGAGACCAATACGCTGTCTTAATAAGTTACTTAAAAAAGGTGTCAAAAAAAATTTCCATACTTACAATAGCTCTCTCCCTATCTCTTCTTCCAAGCAGACCAAATTCCACCTCTTTGAAGCCCCCTAGACCACCCCAGCTGCATGTCTTCTGTCTTTGCTTGGATTCTTATCTTTCTTACTTTTTCAGAACTTAGCAAAAGAGTAATAACTAATGTTCATAACTCATTTTAAGGTTTACTAAATGCTATATATGTGTGTGTATCACACATGTATATACACATTACATATACATATATATATAATATCACATTTGATTCTCAAAACAACTCTGTGAGATAGGCGCCACTATTATTCCCACTTTACGGATGAGAAAATTGAGGCTGAAAGTTAAGTGAATTGCCCAGGACTACATAATTTGTAAGTGTCTAAGGCAGGATTTAAAACTAAATTTTCCTGACTTCAGACTCAGTGCTTCTATCCATTAAGTTACCTAGTTGCCGACAGTATGGTTCATTATCTTTTCCATTGATGTATATCTTATGTTTACAGCTTATCTTTCACTTCTTTTTCCCACCCAGAGCACCTGGCTTAATAAAAATAGGTGCTTAATGAATATTTATTAATTGTTTAATGATAGAAGTATTAGTTTTATTTGAATATATTTTTAAATAAACTTTAAATAGTGTTTTCTTTTGTGCTAAATTTCCTTTGTCTACCTAGCAGAGGTTCTTAACACGAGGACCGTGAGTTTTTAGTTTTTCATATTTTGACGACTGATTTCCTTTGCGATCCTATGTATTTTATTTTAATCTTTTAAAACCATTCTTCTGAGGAAGAGTCATATGTTCCACCAGACCAGCAAATGGATCCTTGACATAAAAAATGTTTAAAAGAACCCCTGCCCTAGAAGGATGACCCTGTCCTACCAAAAATATTGGTCTGGGTTTCAGAATAAAACAATCCTTTTTGAATTAGCAAGGAAGTGGAAACAAAGTAGATGCCCATCGATTGAAGAATGACTAAACAAATTTTGGTACATGATTGCAATATAATATTACTTCTCCATAAAAAGAAACACGAAGAATTTAAAGAAGCATGAGAAGATTTATATGAAATGATGCAGAATGAATTAAATAGAACCTGGGAAACAACATTCCCAATGCCTACAACCACATCAATGAAGGCAATAAAGAAAGAAAAAAGCCTAAATAAAATTGAACCATGTAATTGTTTTCACCAAGCTTGGCCCCACAGAAATAGAGAGAAAATATACCTTCCTTCTTTGCAGGGGAGAAGGAAGGGAGCTATGAATGTGGGACACTGCTGATACTGTTAAAACCTGTTACGTATTGTTTAGTTTTGCTGACCTGCTTTTTCTCTTCTTTCTTTTCTGAAGGGTCATAGCATAGGGGATAGCTATAGTGCTGAACTTGGAGTCATAGAATCCTGGGTTCCAATCCTATCTCAGACACTTACTAGCTGTGCAATTGAACAAGTTACTTAATATCTCTGAGCCTCACTTAAACCATCTTAAAATGGGGATAATAATGGTACCTTCCTCATAGGTTAGAGGCATCTAGATAGTACATTGGGGAGAGTGCTGTATTTGGAGTCAGGGAGATCTGAATCCATATCCTGCTAGATATTTACTGCCAGGTATGTGACCATGGCAGTTTATTTAACCTCTATGTGTTGCTTTTGAGTTTTTAACAAAAGGGTAAACTGAGGCAGATCTCCACATGAGATAATATTTATTAGCAGGGACATGCTATAAAAAGAAAGAATTGTATTTGATGGCCTCAGAGGTTCTTTTCAACTCTAAATCAATATTCCTATAGGGTTGCTGTGAAGGCCAAATGAGATGATATATGAAAATCTCATTGCAAACCTCGAAATGCTATACAAACATTAGCTATGATTATTATTATTATTTTTCTTTATTACAAGGAATGGCTCCTTGGGTAAAATAAGAGGAATATATCTTGAAATGAAGGTGATATGAAAGCAAAGATATCGATAATAATAACTAATACTTATATAGGCCCTTAAGGTTTGCGAAGGGTTTTATAAATACTATCTCTTTTTATCCTCACAACAACTCTGGGACGTGGGTTGGGTTGTTATCCTTATTTAATAAATGAGGCAGAAATGAGTGGTCCAGGATTATACAACTAGGAAGTATCTGAGGTTAAATTTGAACTCAGGTCCAGTGTTCTAGCCATTGTGCCACCTAGCTTTTCCTGTCCAATAAACATGTTTTTTAAAAGAACAAACCAGTGCATGTTTGCAAAGCCTATAGTGGATTATTATAGCCAGCTCTTGGTTATACTGTGATGCCCCAAAGGTTTCTCTTTGGCACCTCTTTCATGCCCACCTCTTCCACCTTCCTCTCCTCTCAGGTTCCAGTGTCCTCCTACTGTCACCCTCATATGAAAGCTTGTTCTCCACAGAGCATCATGAACAGGTTTTAAGAAGGTGGTTGTGGAGGGAGTTTTTCCTTAACAACAATAAGAGAAAATGAGACCAAAAGAAGATAATGAGTGGAATAAAAAATGTATGTGTGTGGGGAGGGTAGATGAAATTTGGAAGCAAAGGAATCAAGAGGCTTCCTCTTCCCCTTTCCCTACTCTTCCCCCAAGCCTCAAGCTCTATTCAAAAACTACCCATGAACTCCCCCAAATTGTTTGAGCAGCTGGGCCAGCCATTGTTATTTTCCACTGTACTCACTTGGTACAACTTTGCCTGTGTTAGTAAAGCAAGTGAAATTCTGCTCACTCACCACACCTCAGTGGGACCTGAACATCAGCATTCTTTATTCTGTTCCAGCTTCGTTAGCCCACTTAGCCTGCCCAAAGGTTACCTGGATATCTACATCCAATTTAAAAAGAAATCAAAGATCACTGAGGTCCAGGGTCTCTCACTGAGTCATACATGGCATGAAAAAAAATTGAATATAAGAACAAACCTGTTGTTCCTCATGTTCCTTTTGGATTTGGCTGCAAATGATTCACTAGAAGGGATGACAGCCTGTCTCAATACAATTCAGAGAATTCAAAATTCGAAGTGAAGTTAGAGGGGGGAAAACCAGTGAGTAACATCCTACATAGGTCTTTTCCTTCTTCCTTGCTATAAAACCATAGAAATATATCCAAATAGATTAAATTATAATTACACTGCATTGACATCCTGCACTGTTTCCACATTAAATGCATTCATTAGCTGGTAAAGTTCACTAATAACCCTTTTGATACCAACTCCCTTCTCTACTCTCTCTTGCTTTACTTATCAAAAGATACCCATAAGTTTCTATGTGTTCATCAAAGACTTCCCCACTCTTTCCTGAAACCATTTACTTACTTTGCTTGAGTTTCTGCAGAATGGAAAAGCTGTCTTTAGAAAGATATAAATAGGGCCAATTTATATATCTTTATTTCCATGGTTCCCACTGAGGATTGAAGGACAAATAAAGAGAGGCTGAGATTTTTTTTAATGTTACTTCAGCTCTTAGCTATCTCCTTTCTTAGTGCAAATGGATTTCAATTATGCTGAGCCCTGTGAACAGGAAACATGGAATTTAAGCCTCAAATTTCTCCATTCAGAAGTGATTCAGGTTTGTTTATATAGTCAACTAATCTTTGTGCTAGAGATGTTAATATGCTGTGAACTGTCTTTTGATTTCACATAGAAAAGTTCCCCATTCAATTTTGCTTTCCAGGTGTGTTCCATCATAAAAACTCTGATATTCAGATGATTTCTTATTGAACTCCAAAGTCAGTCATTAAGTTGGTTTGGTTGCTTGCTGCACACTGTGCCTAAGTCTTCTTGTGGCACTAATAGTCCTATACATTCCTATAGAAACAGAACCTGGGCCTCTATCTGCTCCATTTATCAGATCATGCAATCATAGAATGTTAGTACTGAAAAGGGTCTTAGAAGTTATCTCGTTCAGCCTCCTTATATTATAGAAGATGAAATGGGCTTATAGAAAGCAAGTGACTTGCCCAAGGTCACACAGCTAGCTGGACTCAGTGCCAGGACTTGAATCTGAGTTTCATAACTTCCAGGCTACAGTTTGTTCTAAGATACACCAATCTCTTCTGGTTACACATCCATCTATCCCTACATCCATATAGTCAATCTAGCGTAACAGCCTGAAGTAGTAGAAAGAATACTGACCCCAGAATCAACAAACTTGGGCTCCAGATCCAGCACCATCACCTCTCTGTCCTTAAGATTCCTCATCTTGAAAATGAAAAGTTTGGTCTAGATGATCTCAAAGGTCCCTTTCAGCTACCAGGTTGTAAAAATACTTGTCTAGCTACCTAGCCATCTAATTCAAATCTATCACCAGGCAGCTAGGTGGATCAGTGGATAGAGCACTCGGCTTGGAATCAGGAAGGCTCATCTTCCTGAGTTCAGATCTGGCCTCAGACACTTACTAGCTGTGTGACCCTGGGTAAGTCACTTAACCCTGTTTATCTCCCTCTTCTGTAAAATGAGCTGGAGAAGGAAATGGCAAACCACTCTAGTGTCTTTGCCAAGAAAACCCCAAATGGGGTCACAGAGAGTTAGACATCACTTATTTATTTATTGGTCCATCCATAAAAATAATAGCATTTATCAAGCGCTTTAAGTTTAAACACTTTACAAAGATGATCTCATTTTATCCCCACAATAACCCAGGGAGGAAGGCACTATTATTATCCTCATTTTACAGACGAGGAAACTGAGAAAGACAAGGTCAATTAACTTGTCCGGGGTCACACAACTTGGTCAGTATTTGAGGTCACATCTGAACTGGAGTCTTCCTGACTCCAGACCTAGTGTTCTATACACTATACCACTTAGCTTCCCTATTTATCTGTCTGTCCGTCCATCTGTCCATCCATCCATCCATCTCTCTATCATCTATCTCTCTACCTACCTACCTCTCTATTTTTATGTATCTATCTTTGTATTACCCCAGTCCCAAAGCACATGGGTACAGGAGTCTCTTCTCATTGGGACAGGTGAATGCCCTGACTTGTATTGGAGTTGCCAAGAATGGGAGAAAGCTTCAATTTCATGAGTCTTCATTTCCACCAATGAGGAGAGTCCCATACTGCTAAGTTTTAGGATTGGGGTTACGTATGTATCTGTCTACCTAGGCATCTATCTGTGTATCTGTGTATGTATAGATGTACCCAGTATCTATCCATCCATATGTCTATTGATCTATCCATCTATCTATCATCTATCTGATGTGTTGTATTATTAATGTTATTTAATACAAGGAAAGGAAAATTAGAAAATGATTTAAAGTTCTTGCTTCTTATATTTCACTTTCAATGGCAAAACATTCATTTTATAATCTATGGTGTTCTTCTGGATTTGGAATGATTTGTTGGACTATGTAATAGTATGCTCCAGTGCTTCATGGGAGTGAAATGAAAAGCCAAGTAGGATGGCCTGACTGTGAAAAGATGCTACCTCGCCTTCTTGTAATGAGTTCTGGAAGAACACTACAACTCCAGTGAGGCATAGGTCACCTTGAAATGAAGGTAGAATACCTGGTTATGAATCCTTAATCCTGCCTCCTTTTCCCAAGGAGATACCAAGGTCTAGCTTTCAGAAGTCCTCTGTGCTCTGGGTGTGACTGATTTCATCTCTGCAATAGGATCCCTTCGGGAAGTGAAGCCTTGGCTCTGTCCCTGTTATACTGAGAACTTAACTCTTTGCTGAAAGGATAAATCATTGATGACAATAGTTTATGGGGAAGATTCTCAGCCTACAATCCCTGAGTGTCTGGGGAAAGTCATAGACTCCAGAAAAGAAAGGGTTAGAAGATGTAGGGTCCTACCACCTTGCACTGGAATGGACAGCAGACTCTGATTTAGAACTATATCCTCAGTGACCTCAAATGGAACAGGGACATTGAATTATTGACAAAAGGTAGAACTGCCTATCTCCATTATTTTTAAAAGTTTCCTTTAGGGTACTTTATGGCCAGAACTTTTACAAGTGGGGAAGCACCAGGATGCCTGTTAGGGTTTATTTTTCAGATCAGGTCTCAAATTTGACATTCCCCCCAGAGCCTTGACTGTGACATCCCTCCAAAAGTATCCCAGGAACTTCTTGCCAATAGGTGCCTTTTGACACATGGGTTATGTTTGCTTAAATCATGTTTTCCTGTGATGTTGGGAGGCTCCCTGTGATGACGGTGACTAAGCCTGGCTCCAAAGAAATGAGCTGTCAGGACATGTGAAATTCAAACACACTTAGGAAATTCAAACATACTTATGAAAGGCCAATCTGTATCCCTTTTTAATGGCCTGTAAAAAAGGCTCAGTCTTTGGAGTTAAGAAACAATTAGCTTTTCTTGTTTGAAGTAGAAGTAGGAACACAACTTAGAAATGTGATTATTGCTCTTCTCTGCTTCTAGAAGTGAGCTGGAATTCCCATGTCTCTTTCAGGGTAAAGGTGAAAGTAAAGGCAAATGTGGGCATGTTGTGACCAGAGAGATCCTAAAGTAAGTGATTATATGTCTGAATCTGAGGTTTCCTAGATGAGGCAGGCCTCTGCACACAGTAGGTACTTAATAAATGTCTGCTGAATTGAAATATTTATTAAATAAGACAGAATTCCTAGTGTCACTTGAAAGATCAAGGAGAGGCATTTGAGTAAACTGGAAAGAAAGATATTCCAGGCACATGGCAAAGATTGGGGAAAGCGAAGAAGGCTGTCATCAAGAGGTAGAAGAAAGGGAAAACCATAGGATCATAGATATAGAACTGGGGATCACTGAGTCCAACTCCTTAATTTTACAGCTAAGGAAATTAAAGTCAGAAAGATTATATGTCTTATCTAGTCATTGAAAAAAATTAGCCTGAGAAAGGTATGGGGGAAAGTTAGCACTCAGAGAAGGAGAATGTAAAGAAAGTGGGAAAAAGGGGTGAAAAATAACATTTACTTCTGCAATCTCTCTCCACAAGCCACTGCGTGACCACCGCCTACTCTGTGGACATCCTTATAGTCCATTAGTCTTTGGCGATCAATTGCAAACTGTTGGCTTTTAGAACTACCAAAAATGTGGGATAAACCAAGCCCTTGAAAAGAGCCTAAGTTAATGGAGACAAGATGTATTAATTTCTCAAGTTTTACTCTATTCCATAAGTTGAAATGTTCATGGTTAATTTTATGGGTAGCGTTGAGAAGACATTTGAATTGTTCTTTCTTCACTTTAGGGTATAAATTTCCCTCTCTAGTCTATGGTGCTCTCTTTCTTGGAAATAAATGTTGTTTTGGGGGGAAAGTAAAAGAGGGAAAATATGATACTGGAAGTCAAGAAATTCTTGAGATTTTAGGCTGTTTCATTTTTTGTTTTTGTATTTCCAGTGCTCAACACAATGCCTAACATGTAACAAGCTAAGAACAGAGATGAGGACAGGACCTGTGATTTTGTTGGCATAGGGAATTCTGAGATAAAAGGAATTCCTCTGTTCAGGCAGGTTAGCACCTTCTCTGCAACTTAGAATCTTAAGAGAGTTTCATAAAGCACTGGGTTAAGTGACTTGCTCAGGGTCACATGACTAATATGTATTAAGACTCAGGACTTGAATCAAGTCTTCCCTGTTTCCTAGTCCAACTTTTTATGCACTATATCACATTTTCTTTCTATAGCCCAAGAGTAATTAATTAATAAAAATAAATTAATAATTAATTAATAAATGCTTGTTGAATTATTTGAGCTTCTAGCCCCAGCTGGGCCTCCAGTAACTTTCTGTGTGCTATTCATTTAACTTCTTTGAATCTTAGTTCCTTCATCCGCAAATGATTTGTATGGCTGCTAAGATCATTTTCAGCTCTAAAATCCCATCAAAATGTAACACTGAAGGTCTATAGCTAACATTTAGATAGCACTTTAAGGGTTACAAGATGCTTTGCATATATCATCTCCCTTGATCCTTACGACAACCTTGTGAGGTAGGTGCTATAATTCAGATCATTTTATGGATGAGGAAATAGACTTCAAAGATAAGTGACTTACCCAGGATCACCCTGCTAGTAAGTAGTATGTGAGGAGGGATTTGAATTTAAGTCTTCCTGACTTCAAGTCCAGTGCTTCATCTGCCTCTCTCTAGTTCTCATTTTGTTACTAAATTTGATATTGTCTTATGGGTGAATCTATAGACAGGATATAGTTATGTCAATGCTTAAAAGATTGAAAGATTAAACTCTGAGAAAAATGAAGGACAGAATTGCTCCAATGACCCAGATCACTGCCCATAAAATCACGGAATGACAGAATTCACAAGAACTCCTCTCTGAGTGAGTAAACAATCTCCAAGAGTTGCTGTGGTCAAAGGCCAGCAAGGTGTTGGCTTCTCTGAACTAAATGATTCTGGTCTTGTGAAAACAGATGTATGGTTCACCATGAGGCACATTCCAGAAGACTTTCCATCCTTGCAGAACCTGCCAGGCCTCATGCTCTGTTGACAGTCTCTGAGAATGCAAGATCCAACAGCTTTTTGCTACAAAGAAGCATCAGAATAGGAGAGACTACACAGAAGGACTTTTCTGGAGATATCCTATACATTTATGAGACCTGGGGCAAAGCTGAAGGCTTCTCATCCTGCTTTCAGCTCTCTTAGGGAAAGAAGACTTACACACATGGACAAGTTAGAAAACAGTACGGGTGGGTATGTGGGAGGGGCAAGGGAAGGGAACAAGCATAGTAAGCACCCACTATATGTCAAGCACCCAATTAAGTGCTTTACAAATATCTTGTTTGAAGTTCATAGCAACCTTGAAAGGGAGGTGCTATTAATTACCCCCATTTTACAGTTGAGGAAACTGAAGTAGATATTGGTTAAATGGTTAAACCCAGGGTCATACAGCTAGGAAGTTTCTGAAGCTAGATTTGGACTCAGGTCTTCCTGACTCCAGGTATAGCACTCTATGCACTGAGACACCTAGCTGCCTCTATTTAGGATAAGTATTTGTGTGTGTGTGTGCATGCGTGCATGCGTGCATGTGTGTGTGTGTGTGTGTGTGTGTATGTATGATTCTAAGGTTAATGGGGTAAAAGATCTTGCCCTCCCATTAATAGGCCTCACATGGAGCCCATTAAGGGAAGCTTGCTTAGGGGAGGCTTGCTTGTAGGAAGGCTTTCACACCTTTTGCTAGTTTCTAATTAGGCACTGAGTCATAAGGGTTGTGATGCCTTCTAGCTCTGAGAAGCGTATATACATTCTGAGTTGGTATTTTGCTTTGGAGGCTTGCTTATGAGAAGGATCTTGTGATTCCCTGGTCAAGACTCCGAGTAGCTGCATGTTTAGACCCCCAACTGCTCAGATGTAAAAGTTCTCTCGATCCAGCGGTGTATGTACAGTGTATAGCAATACTGCTTTGGTTCAGGCAATGAAGAGCCCCGTCTGTTGGTCTTTTTGCTAATTTCTCTTCTCTGTATTTTCTCTGATGCTCAGAGTGCTGACCCTTCCCCTGAACTAGTAAATGTAATTTAAAGAAGATTATTGACACCTTTTTGACCAGTCTTTCCTAGTAAAGCGGATAAAAGAACCTGTGCTAACAGCCATCCTGGGTATGCCAGTGTGGTTGCTGTTACAATGACACACATGCATACGTGTGTCATTGTAACAATAATGCTACTGGCAGCTGCTATGGGGGTGTAAGACCAACAGCACCGGCACACAGGAGGGCTGCTAGCACATGTTCTTTGATCTGGTTTTCTAAAGGAAAGTAATTTTAAAGGGGTCAACAATCTTATTTTAATCATATATATATATATGTATATGTATATGTATATATGTATATATGTGTATATGTGTATATATGTGTATATAGATATGTGTATATATATATATATATATGAACATAAAATTCACTTAGTTCAGGGGAAAAGTCAGCACTCTGAGCTTCAGAATAAATACAAACAGAAAGGACAAGCAGAAATTATATAAACAGAGCAAATACAAACAGCAAAGACCAACAGACAGGGCTTCCAACTTTCTGACCAAAAGCAATACATACATAGTTACCAGAGAGAGAAACACCAACATCTGGGTTTTTCAAAGCCAGGGGGCTCCTTAATGGCTACCCAGAGTCTCATTTGACTACATCACATGAACATTCTTCCCATGAGTGAGCCCCAAAGCAAAATGCTAATCTCAGAGTATATATACCCTTTTTCAGAGCCAGAGGGCATCACAACCCTCATGACCCAGGCTCATGTGACTCAGGTTCAAAGCAGGTCACATAGGCCTATTAAGGGGCAGGGAAGATCTTCAAATCGTATTAACATTACAATCATCTATACGTATATATCCTATACATGTGTATATACACACAGAGACAAGCACTCATCCTACATGCCTGCCCACACTGTATTCTGACTCTCCTATGTAAGTCTTCTTTCCTAACAGAGCTGAAACTAGGATGTGAAGACCACAGCTTTCCCCCAGGTCACTGAAATTAAGAAGGCACTGAAATAATCAGTACTTAGCAGCTTCCCTACCAGCAGCTTCATAATGTCCTTGGGTCTCCACCCACTGGAGTCAGTGGAAGTCTTTTTCTGCCCCTCTATGGGGCTGTATCCCCAGGTCTGTCCCTGCATTGGACCCTTGTGTCCTAAGGTCTGATGTTTGCCCCTACTCCTACCATCTGCTCTGTGCTCGCCCTGGGCAACAGAATTTCTAGTTATGACACTGCTCTCCAACTAGACTATAACCATCTTGAGGGCAGGGTCTATATCTGAATTTTTCTGTAACCCCGCCCCCCACCCACACTCAGGGTCTCTACAATGAAGCTGAGCATATCTGGATAAATAGATAAAGCTCTGAATAGGGGCTTTCTATGTGCCAGACCTTGTGCTAGACAATAGGAATACAAATATCAGCAAGCAAGATAGATGGTCCCTGCTCTGAAGTACCTTACATTCTAATGGGCACTAGAAAAGGGGATAAGAGGGTGTGGTATATGTGGTGCTATGGTTTTTGATGGTCAGAGAGTGAGGTAGAAGCTTACTTTGGAAAAAGATAGGGTGAAAGCTCACCTATCATTGTGTGGGGGATTCTAGGGTGTGGAGTCCAGGGTTTCTGAGGGGAAGAGGTGTGAGTGATGGCCAGGTGGCTTCTTTGAAGAGACTCTGCCCCCAACATATAGCAAAGGTGATCACAGAGCTGGTTACATGTGTCCATTTCTCACTCTCTATTTCCATAGTTGTAGAACCTATCAACTTGAAAATCTGATACAGGCAAAGGAATTTGGTCTGTTTTTTTTCCTTTAATACAGATCCATCAAAACATGTGTCGGATTTGGTCACTGGAGAATCTGTGAAAAATGCAGGTGTGGGTGTGTGCTGCAAAATAAGTGGCTGTGTGTATATCTATGGGACATCTTGAGATCCCTACACAAGCCCAGGCATATATCACTGAGGTAAAGAAAATTGTGTTTAGTATTTGAATGTGCCACTTGGTAATGGTCTTTATTGTTATCATTATTATAATTCGATTAATGGTTCAAGGAGCTCTAATTTACTCCTGCTACCAAAAAAAAATCTATAACTTAATGTCATTTCCCCCCCTCCAAGTTTTTCTAAATTGCTACCTTTTCGATAATGTGTATATAATTATTGAATGCTCCCCGATTCCACCCTGACTTCTATTTATTAGTCTCAGCAACTTCTCTGCTCTGCTGTCAGGGAGTGATGGGATTTAAAAAAACGTTATGATTGATGCAATTAAATCTCGAGACAAGACATACATTTCAGCTCTTTTATTCTTTTTCTTCCTTTCTTCCCCCAAGTTCCAGAAATTAACACAACAACAACACAAAAGCACATTCATTGTCTCCGGTTTGTTGAAAATGAATCACTGGGATGCACAGGACTCTCGTTTTGCTCAAAGAACTTAATAGAACACCCACAGCAAACTTGGAGTCACATTGTTCTCGTCAATTACTGGCGAGGCCTCCGGTTTCTCCATTTTAATTGCTCTAAGCAGGGAAGCTTTAGTCACTGTGCAACGTACCCAAGCATGTATGGAGTTTAATGAATCATACTAAGTCTGCACTCTAAGCAATTAGGTAAATCTAGCTGTTAGTTAGTGAGGCATAAAATAAATTTAATCTCTCTTCTAAAAAATCAATTATAGTGCTGTAATGTATAATTCAATTTGGGTCATGCTACATAAATTTTCTGTTTTTAGGATGTTTTTAAACTGGTTGTTATTAGATTTTGCAAGCTGTGTGTGTATGAGTGTGTGTGTGTGTGTGTGTGTGTGTGTGTGTGTGTGTGTGTATGAGTTCAGTGGAGGGTGGGAGGAAGGGAGACTATAAAAGAGAACATAGATTATTTGGGAAGCAAGTGCCTGGTGCCTCGATTGCCGAGCCTGTCGATTCAATTTCTCAAGTCTTTACTAAGTACCTGCAACATGCACAGTCATTTGCTAGGTGCTATGTGTGCTAGGTTGGGAGTGTGGGTGGATTGAAAAAACAAACAGATGAACAATGCAAAGATACAGCTCCTGTCCTTAAGGACCTTACCATCTACCTGAGAAGACAAGTCCACCATATTCAGAATCATTGGAGAAGAATAAAAGACAGTAGGTTATATTGCATGAGTGGGAGACGAGCTTAGAGAAGAAAGAGATACTTCCTAGAGAAGGTGAACCTTGCGCTATATTTCAAAGGACAGATTTAGATTAATTAATTAAAGAGTTAGATTAACATAGAGGATTCCAGAGGGGGCATACTAGTATGAGCAAGGCAAAAGAGTGTTTGGAATGAGCACAACCTGTTCTGGAAATAAAATGTAGGCTAGACTCCCTTATATCTTAGGATTAGACTATAAGATCTTTAAGTTGTTTGTCCTTTGTTCTTGAAGAGGACCATGGCATCACAAAAGCGATGCCATGACTTGCAAGTAAATTGGATTTAAGTGAGGGAGGGCTGTGAAAAGCACCAGCCTCACTTTCTCCTCCAGAGTCATTTGGGTCCAGTGGTGAGATATAGATCAGGACTGCTGGAGATGGCCCCATAAGATCCTCAAAAGCAGGAATGAAGTCTTAGGTCTGTGTTCAAATAATGCCAGATACCAGGCTGGGTAGTTATTAGATGTTGCATGAATAAAACCTGAATTGAATAGTGACAGGTTGGGTTACATGTCTAGTACACAAAAGCCCATGCTCTGGAGAGCTATGAAATTCAACCCTGCCTTGGTCAGTGATTTCATCAATATCCTCTCTATGTAGAAAACTATCAAATCTACATATCCAGCCCATGCCTCTCTCCTGAGTGCCAGTCACACAGCACCAGCCACTTTCTGGATATCTCCACCTAGAAATCTCATAAGCATCTGAAACTTAACATGTCCAAAAGAAAGCTCATTTTAACTGCCAATTTCACCCATCCTCCTAACTCCTTATTTTCTGTCAAGGGCACCGATGTACTTCTGGTCACCCAGTTTCACAACCTAGATGTCATCCCCATCTCTTTGCTTTCCCTCTCACCACTACCCCACACACAGTCAATTGTTCTATTTTTATATCTCTCACATCTGTCTCCTCTCCCATCACACAACTCTCATCACCTCCCATCTGGATTAATGTAATAACTTCCTAATTGGAGTCTTCCAGACTCCATCATCTTCCTTCTCTAATTTATCCTACACAATACTGACAAATTAATATTCCTAAAGCATTGACTGGGCCATGTCATCCTTACTTCAAGAAGTTTCAGCGGCTCTCTATTGTTTCTAGAACAAATAAGAACTTTCCATTTGCCTTTTAAAGTCCTGCACCATCTCACTACCATCTCTCTTTTCAGACTGATTTCACATCACTCCCATTCGCAAATCCTGTATTTCAGCCAAACTGGCCTACTTGATAGAATACTGGAACAATCTCCCACCTCCATACCTTTCCACAGGCCATACTCAACTCCTGGAGCACCGTCTCTTCTAACAGTTACCTCTTGGAATTCCTATTCACTTCAAGACTCACGTTAAGTTCTATCTTCTTAAAGATGCCTTTCCTAAGAAGTCCAGCTGTTAGTACTTCCCCACTCCCTACAGAAATTATTTTGTATTTATTTTGCATTATTTAGTATTTAATTATCTGTGGTTTTTTCCAGGAAAAAGTAAGTTTCTTAATGAAAGAGTTGTTTTAATCTTTGTATCGCCATCACGTAAGCACAGGGCCTGGAACGTAGTACACGCTTAATAAATGCTATTGAATTGAATCGCTAAGAAATACGGAGACAAAGGGAGAATTTCCCAGTGAACAGAAGCTCCGATGAAAAGAATCCTAGGTTTAGAGCTGAGAGGGACATTAGAAGCCTTCTAGTCCAAGCCCTTTAGTCTACAGTGAACACACTGAGCTCCAAGGAGGTCAAATGACTCCTCTAGGACCTCACAGGTAGCAAATCCACGTAGCCTGGATTTGAATACAGGGCCTTTGACATTAAATCCAATGTTCTTTCCATTGTACCTACTACAGTGACCTAAATATAGTAGGAGCTCAATAGACATTTGTTAAAGGAATAAATCAATGAATTGAGGGTACATTGTCTCAGACCTGGCTTTCCCTTCTGACAGCACGCAGCTGTGGGGGTCAGAAAACTGCATAGGGAACTGAGGACCATCCAGAATGCAAAGCTAACAACCTCTACAAATGGTTCTATACATCTCTTTCCTTTCGGCCCTTAGAAAGCTTTGCTTCCCAACCCCCACCATAATCTGCCCATTTGATTTTGCTAATGGAATTCTTAGGAAAAATTACACACCGTTACACTTGCCTGCTAATCTCCTTGCCACAGTCATGGTCCCAAACATTATTAAAATGCTTAAGATTCCACCCCAGCTGTCATTTCCCAATTTTCAAGCTTCCCAGGGATGCTTTGCAGAGTGATATGCAGGAGTACTTACCAAGCCCTCCTTTACCTTAAGGCTGAATTAGAAGTCAGTGTTGGGACTCAGAGTCATACACACCTACACGTGAAAACACATATCAGTGTCTCTATGAGCAGCATGGTGGAGTAGAGAGAACTCTCCTGGGAGACCAGAGTCAAGCGCTATGCTTGGGGAAGTCATATCACTTGTCTTAATGTATCCATAGTTTCATCTGTAAAATAAGTGGGTGACCATTTCTAAGTTCTATTCCATCTCTACTATACTTTTGACTTTATGCTGTTGAATATATGTGCACACGGGTTCATCCGTTATAATTGTTGGAAAACGATGAGGGGTGTTTGGAAATTGTAGAGCCAAAGTGCACACAGCATTTCCATCTAATAAGCCTTGTGTTGTTCAGTGCCATCAGTTTACTCACTCTGCAGAGCCTAAGGGTCATAAAAAATTTTCTAAACTAGAGTGTGTGAACTATCTTTCACAAAATGCTTCCCGTAAGAAAATAAGTCTTTAATTAGCAGAACATCTCACACAGCTGAAGCACAATTGTCACAGATACATGCGCAGGGACATTAATTATTCACCGAATTTGCACATTCATGATTTATGGTCTTTTAACTTTAAAGAAGAAGAAGAAAAGAATTGGTCTCTGTTTTATGTCTTCTTAGAGCCATACTGAATGGATCAACTTAGGAGAGATACCATGGACAGCACCCATATGTTTTCTGAGCTTAATGTCCCTTTAGAAGACTTTTAGGTTGTATTGTCCTCAATGAAACATCATGTGCTTCCTGAGGACCTATGATGTCCTTATGCTATGACGGGCATGTAGATGGATAACATATCATTCCTCCCCTGTGGAAGGCATCTCGTTTCATCCAACATCCTTTATTCACATGTGATTTGTGATGTGTTCACAGAGAGCAATTTAGTGGCAGAAACCCAGGGCTGGAAATCAGGTCTCCTAACTCTTAGTTCTGTGCTCTTTTTACTATGCTAATGAATCAGAAAAAGCATGGAATTAAGCTCCTACTAGCACTTAGATGCTGTGGGGAGATGAAAGGGAGTATATGCTCCTAGCTCTCAATGAGCCCATCATCTATCTGGGGATCCAAAGCTAACATACATGAAGAGTCAAATAATGATAGACAATAACACACAGCTGTCTGTATGTGTTATGTGATTAAGAAATAGATAAGTAATCTAATAACCACAGTAAGAATTATAGTAGCATTTATATAGAGTTTTAGAATTTACAAAGCAATTTACACATAATTAATGTTATAAGAATTGTTTTGATGAGCCCATCTAACTCTGAAATTCAATGGTTTTATGATAGGGATTTGGGGTTGTAGTCATTACTTTCCATCCTGGAATGTCTTCTTCCCCTCTACCTCTCCATCTATCTAAATCCTATTTATGTACAAGGGAGAAGATGCATACTTGAAGGTCCAAGTAGAGTTACAACCTCACAAAAGAATCTTCCCTAACTATCCCCAGTTCACAGTGAGCTCTTTCCAGTAATAATGACAGCAATGACAACTCACTTTACTATAGTATGTTTTCTCACAACACTCCTAAGTTAAGCTATGCGAGTATTATTAAGTTCACTCCTCCATGTCTAGTTGAGGAAACTGAGCCCCAGACTCACCATATAGCTCCCTGGTCATTTTCGTGCTATCTTCCTGCACTCCAGTCTCCACCTCTGACCCAGTACTCCAGCTCCCACCCTGGCACTCTGGACTTTTAATGGTGGGAATTCATCATATTTAGCCAAAATCAGACCCACCACAGACTCTACAGATCTCTTTGTGTGCCATGCACATGCCCATCCTTCCCACATCATGGCCTCTGCTTTCCATCTCTTGCTTGGGGAATGATAATCAAATCAACACTTTGCATATGGGAAAGGATGTGTTCAGTGACTCTACTCATGATCCCTTAGAATTCATGACCAAAGTATCTTTCCCTGGCTATAATTCCCCTATGTAATCTGTTTTCTTTTATGAGAATATAAGCTACTTGAGGTCAGGGGTTATCTTGGTCTTATTATCACTACAATTATAATTATGATTAGTAGTAGTAGTAATAGTAGTAGTGGTAGTATTAGTAGTAGTGGTGGTAGTAGTCATAGTGGTAGTAGTAGTAGTGGTGGTGGTAGTGGTAGTAGTAGTAACAGTAGTAGTAGTGGTAGTAGTAGTAATAGTAGTAGTAGTGGTAATAGTGGTAGTAGTAGTAGTAATAGTAGTAGTAGTAGTGGTAGTAGTAGTAGTGGTAGTAGTAATAGTAGTAGTAGTAGTAGTGGTGGTAGTGGTAGTAGTAGTAGTAACAGTAGTAGTAGTGGTAGTGGTAATAGTGGTAGTAGTAGTAGTGGTAGTAGTGGTAGTAGCAGTCATAGTGGTAGTAGTAGTAGTAGTGGTGGTAGTGGTAGTAGTAGTAGTAACAGTAGTAGTAGTGGTAGTGGTAGTGGTAGTAGTAGTAGTGGTAGTAGTGGTAGTAGTAGTAGTAGTAGTAGTGGTGGTAGTGGTAGTGGTAGTGGTATGCTAAGCACTTAGTATGCCGCCTAGCACATAGAAAGTGCTTAATAAATTCTTTTTCATTCATCCGTTAATTTCTTCACTAATTCTTCCTTTCAGTTGGCTAGTAAGTGTTCTTACTCCAAGTCTCCACTATGCCGTGCTGCTTTTGTTCCCTCTTGCCCCCATTGTCTGCATTTTCATATAATATTCATATACTACCTGGAACTGTTCATTTCCTTTCCATATGAGTATTGTCTTATTTTGACAACTTAACTGTAAGTTCTTTGAGGACAGAGCCTATATCTTGTATTTTTTGTATTCTTGATGGGGCCTTCCAAATAGGAAGTACTCAATAAATATTTGATGATTAGTTTATTCATGGGCAATAAACTGAAATTGTCCAAAGACCAGGAGCTTTGGGCTGTCTTTAAAACACAGGGCAAAGAGAATGGCCTTAATATGCAAAAGAAATCCAAGTTTTCCTTCCTTGTGAAAAAAAAAGATCAAGGGTTGTGTTTAACCAAATGAGCTGTCCTTTCTTTGTAGCTATAATTGTGAAGTGAGAATATCATTAAGGAATAAGGAATGGTCACACAGGGCCAGCATCAGTAGTTCAGCACCATGGAACCTAATGAGAACAGCAAGATAATGATGGAGTGCTCTGGTGGATATGCATGGAACATTGGCCCAAATACAGCACAGAAGTCATTTATTGTGCTTATTTAGCACTGCAGCATTTATCATACCAAACCAAGCCTCTGTGAGAACCTCAGCCCCAGGGATCTGGCACCTGCAGCTCAGTGCTGTGCTTCTCAAGTGTTAAGCTCAATAAAACTAAGGCCTAAATTCTGAAAAATTTTCCTTTATGGGGAGAAAATAGCAGGGATGTGGAGGAAGGGATAGGGTGGGGATAGACAGAGACAGACAGACATAGAGGGAGAGAGAGAGAAAGACAGAGAGAGATTCAGAGAGACAGAGACAGAGAGAGACAGAAAAAGAAGGAGACAGAGATGGGGGGGGGGAGGGATAGTGAGACAGGGAGGAGGCAACATTCTGGATGGTATAAAAGCAAGGCATACATTGTCAGGAGCTAAACCCTCCATCATAGACAGAGTTGGACTAGTTGAGGGAAAGAAACGGATAGATGTTGATAGGAGCAACCTCACCTGTAGGTAAAGCAGAGCTGATTGCTGGCATACTGTGATTTAAAGGACCAAAGCCTTTCCCCCCACCCCCTCACCCAGGTGCTCTGGCTGATGCTTGGAATTTCACTGTCACAGCTTTATACTTTCAGCTTATAAAATAAACCCATCACTACTCTGGGGCTACCACCACCCAAAGTCACAATTTAAGTTATCAGTCATGTATTTGTCAGAGAAGGTGTGGTCCCTACCAGATAAATAAAGATAAAGTAATAAAGAGAATGAAGGGTATCTAAGGTGAGGAGAGAAGTAAGAAAACGAAAGGGAGAAAGGGTCACAAAATGTGGAAACGGTAGAAAGTACAGTCTTTGTGTATTTCACCATTTCGGAAAGGGTTGACTCAAAGTGTTAATGATACTGAGTGGCATAAAGAAAGGCACAAGCACACCCCGACCTTCAGCATGAAGTAACAGGTGAAGTTCTACCCAAATATTTTCTCCTTCAGAGAGCAGAGGCATAGGTTGATTCTATGAGCATTACGACTGACAGTTCGAGAAAGTTAAGACCTACCCACCCTATTTTGTTAATTCCTCCATTTAGACAAAGACTGAGTTGAAAAAGTAAGCATTGGAGGATGGGTTAAAAGAATAGTTGAGGGAATATTTGAGTTTTAGCTGCCATCAAAGGTACAACTTCATGCAGGTAAAAAAAAAATACCTGATGCAGATACATGTGAGCCATAACTAGTATGGAGTGAATATGGCTTCATCCCAGAACACTTATATACAGGGGGATAAAGTACATTTTCTCCATGGGAGGTGGGGTGTTTCCTTCCAATGTCAACCCGCATCCCTATGCCTCATTTTGGAGTCCTCTACCAGCCTTTACCACTGCACAGTGTAGCTGTTCTGGTCCTTTTCTCCTCAATCCCTGTGAAAGGGGAAAACCAAACTACCCCACTCCCCAGAGCAACTATATCTGTGGTCTCCCCTCCTCCTCATCCAATTGTTACTCCTCCCTTTAGTTACACAATAACCATCTCCCTATCTCCACTCCTGCAGGAGAAAAATCATTATTCCTGTTCCATTCCCATCCCCCCATTCCCAATGGTAGTGGAGTCCCTCCAGGTCCTACGTCCTGCAAATAGGACATAGCTAAATAAGTAAGGTCACCCACTACAGCACTTCCATTTAGGTGGAGGACCTTCAGGTCTTTCCCTCTGTCCCATCACTTCATCCTAAATTTTTTTGGGTCTTGTCATCTGCCTTGCCACTATTCCTTCTATCCTCCTGGGCACTACATTTGACCTGCCAATGCACCATAAGAACTCCTGGTCCTTGCCATCTGTACTACTGCATGGCACCCTTCCTATTTCCAGACTTTTCCATCTGGCTTGCAGCTAAAAGCTTATATAGGCTTGTTCCCCTTCACTCCAGTTAGAGTATGAACTCTTTAAGGGCAGGGCAATCCCTCTTTTCTATTTCAATCTTTAGTACCTGGCACTGTGCTGGGGAACATAGTAAGCACTTTCCAAATGCTTCTCATTCATTCATCCATCCATTCATTTCCCAAATGGAAAAAAAAATTGTTTAGTTTTGCCTCTAATATATATTGTCAAATAAACTAGGGCAGGTTGGTGACTTCTACTCCCTGGGGTAATTCATTGTAGCTAAGAATGGCCAAACCTTCAAGGCAGGGGTATTCTATGTCAAATCCTAATTTAAGATTTAGGATAGAGAGGGTGTTAGGAGATTGTATAATACACTCTTTTCCCTAGTCAATTTGGAAGTTCCAAGTGTAGGTCAATTTAGACCAAACACCTGCTGGGGGAAGGGGAATCATGAGCCTCCTAGAGCTTTTAGGGAAAAACCTCCTCTTTGTCCAATAGGGAACTGTTTTCAGTAAAAGAAGAATGACCTAGCAGGCAACCTCTTACACCAGGTGAGATACAACAAAGACTACCTTGGCCAGACTATGGGGAATCCCTGGGGGGAATTGATGGAGGTAAATTAACAATTTATATTGGGCCAAAAACTCTGGGAGGTCTTCTGGCTGCCTGGCAAAACTATCTGGGAAATTTACTGTATTGTTGGGAGGCAAGGAAGCTAACTCCAAATAGTTCTGCAGCTATTTGTTTACTTCTGGCAAAGATTCAGACACTCCCCAGAGCAGAGGTTCTTTTTTTTCCTTTTAAATAGTATTTTATTTTCCCAATTACATGTAAAGACAATTTTTAACACAAAATTTTGAGGTCCAGATTTTCTCTCTCCTTCCCTCCCTCCTTTCCCTGCTCCCTAAGATGGTAAGCAATTTGATATAGGTTATGTATGTGCAATCATGTGAAACATATTTCCATATCAGCTGTGTTGTAAAAGAAGAAACAGAACAAAAGGAAAAAAAAACTACAAATAAAATCAAGAAAGCAAAAATAGTATGCTTCGATCTGCATTCTGACTCCATTAGTTCTTTTTCCAGATATGGATAACATTTTCCAACGGGAGTCTTTTGGAATTGTCTTGGATCAATATACTGCTGAGAAGAGCTAAGTCATTCATAGGTGATCATTGAATAATGTTGCTGTTACTGTGTACAATGTTTTCCTGGTTCTGCTCACTTCACTTTGCATCAGTTCATGTAAGTCTTTCAAGGTTTTTCTGAAATCTGCCTGCTCATTATTTCTTATAGAATTCTTATAGTATTCCATTACATTCATATACCACAATTTGTTCAGCTATTCCCCAAATGATGGGCATGCCCTCAATTTCCAATTCTTTGCCGCCACAAAATGAGCTGCTATAAATATTTTCGTACATGTGGGTCCTTTCCCCTTTTTAATGATCTCTTTGGTATACAGATCTAGCAGTCTGTATCCCTGTATTGCTGGATCAAAGGATATGCACATTTTGTCCTTTAGGACAAATTCCAAATTCAAAGTTCCAAATTCAGAGGAGAGGTTCTTAATTAATAAACAATTATTAAGCTCCTCCTATGTGCCAAGTACTGTGCTAAGCAATAGGGAGACAAAAAACAGGGAAAAGACATTTTCTTTTGGACGCTTCTGGACCCTAAATTAGGATTTGTCATACAATATCCCTCCCTTGGTGGATCATCCTTGAAGGCTTAGTCATTCTTAACTATAAACCTTGTCCATGGATGAATTCCAATGAGTCTGTGAACTTGGATGAGAAAAAATGACATTTTTATTTTCCCAAACCTCTAACTGAAATTTAGCATTTCTTTCAATTATGAACATAGACAACATTGTTCTGAGAAAAGGTTCATAGTCTGCACCAGACTGCCAAAGGAGTCCAGACACATAAAAAGCTAAGAGCCTTTGGACTAGAGAAAAGCCAGTTCTGCAAAGGTCTGAGCTAGTTGACACAATGGTGCTCTCCCACTTAAGAAAGATGAGAGCTCTAGGATGCCATTTGAATTCCTATCCACTCTTCCAGGTCCAGTAAAAGCTCCCCCTCTCCATGAAACTTTTGCTAATAGCCTGAACCCATGCTGATCCCTCTTCCTCTAAACTCTAATGATGCTGAATGAACCACTCCTTTGGCACTTTGCTTATCCAGCCTTATATTGTTTTTTTTTCCGGAAGAATGTCTGATCTCTCCAACTAAAATCTTTGAGCTCAGGGACTGTTAGATAGATGGATGGATGGATTGGTGGGTGGGTGGATGGATGGATAGATGGATGGGTAGGTGGGTGAGTGGATGGATGAATGGATGGGTAGATGGATGGCTGCCAGCAAGGCCATATTAGAACTGGGACCCAGGAAATCTCACTCTTAGTGTCACCACTAAGCAATACTGTCCCCCCACAGATAAGAAGGCTTAGCTTCAGAAAAAAAACCTCAACATCCTGTTTAATATTGATTTTATTCCCAAAGCACCTAGCATGCTGTAAAGCTGAGCATATTGTGCAGGTGCTCAATCAATATTTGTTCATTGAATGCAAGACCTGTATTGCAGATGAGAGAGACAGCATAGAGTAACAAATAGAGGACTGGCCTGAGAGACAGGAAGGAAGATATGGGGTCAGTGCCATGAATGTTCTCTTTTTTCTTCTCCACCCCCCAGAATCCCTTATTTCCTTTGATTTTCAGGTCAAGAGGTTTCTATTTTCTTCAGAAAGCTTTTCCTCTTGCCCAAACCACTTTATATATTTTAGTTTTATTTATTCTATTTATATATGTATATGTATATATTATCTGCCTTGAGAGAATAGAACCTCCTTGGAAACAAGAATCCATTCACTTCAGTCCTTGTGTAACCCCAGTGTCTAGTATAGTGACTGATACATAGTCGATTGATTGATCAATTGATTCCAATTCTGCCTCTTACAAATACCAGCCGCGTGACTGACCACTGGAGAATCACTTGACCTCTCTGTATCCCTGCGGTTCTATAAGAATACACCTTATCGAGAAGATTTGGATCTGTATTGATGGAGGGGCTTTCCATATTAGAAATTTCCTATGTTGTTAAAATCATAGGTTCGAACAAACAAACAAAATTGTAACTGATGGAAAAGAGTCACCAAGAGGATGAAGGACTTCCCCTGGAGTTATCTGTGCAGAATGTATTATAGTTATCTGTATTTGTGTTTTATCCTCCTGCCAGATTGTAAACTCTTTGAGAGCTGGGACTGTGTCACGTCTAAACTTCCTACCTCATCCAGTGTCTAGCATAGAGCATACAGCATACAGCAAGTATTTAATTAATTCTTATTGAATGAATGGATGGATGGATAGAAGAAAGGAGAGATGGAAGGATGCGTGGATGAATGGAAAGATGGATTGATGGGTGGTTGGATGGACGGGTGGATGAATGGATGGTTGGATGGATGGATAGATGGGTGGATGAATGGATGGGTGGATGGATGGATGGGTGGATGGATGGATGGATGGATGGATGCCATCAGGGCCCTATTAGGGCTGGGTCTCAGAAAATCTCACTCTAGTGTCATCACTAGGCAATACTGTCACCCACAGATGAAAAGACTCAGCTTCAGAAAAAACTCAATGTCCTGTTTAATATTCATGAACCAGCCCTGCATCTGAATGATTAGCTGGCCAATATTTTGGAGGAGGAGAGATGGAGAGGAAGAACAATTGAATAACATATTTACATAACAAGTTAATACTGTCGCCTGTGGGTCTCCTTTTATTTTTTTTCTTAACTCTGTTTCCTCCTTCAGCATACACTTTCCCTCTCCTTGGATAACCAAGGTTGAAACTGTTATGGTTCTGCATCCATAAGTAATTGGGTATGACATCTAAATTATAAATAATGTTATTAGGGGAAGAGAGTGAATGTTTCTAAGGGGGGGAATTGAGAGGACTGTGATGAATGTGGTATGCAGTGTTTTTTAGTTCTCTGGACAAAAAAAAAGAAAGAAAAGAAAGAAAAAAAAACCCTTCCATTTGCAGTTTCTCAATACAAGTGAATACATTGAAAAAAAAACCTGGCACTTCCAAGAGGCTGGAAACTTTGAAGTCAGGGTCAGAGGGAGGTAAACACTGTCTGTTCAAATCTGATCATTGATTCTGCCTCAACTTGTGCTACAATTGCTGTTGGGTTGTTGTTTCTTTCTTTTTTTTCTCACTATTTGGCTTGGCTTGCTTTTCTGCGTGCTACTTTAGAAATAAAGGTGATAAAGGTCACTGCCTCCATAGCCTCCCAAGAAGCACTTTGGGGGCTAATTCCAATTGTAGATCATTTGGAAAGTTGGAAATTGAGTCTACGAGGACTAAGAGTTTTTGTTTACCATCTTCAGGTGAGCTGAGCGAGATCTCGAATTAGGGAAGGAGATCAGACATTAGAGAGGGTCTGACTCTAGTCAAAATGACTCAGAACCTAAAGGTGAAGGGCAAAGATTTAGTGCTATATTTTAAAAAGCAAGTAGGTGTTAACTATTAAGTGTAATTACATAACCATTGATCCAAATACTTGAAGATCATTTTTATTAATGACCTTAGAAGAATGGGTTTTATATGTACTTGCTGTTGAGTTGTTTCAGTCATATCTGATTCTTTAGGACGCCATTTGGGGTTTTCTTGGCAAAGATATTGGAGTGATTTGCCATTTCTTTCTTCTGCTCATCTTACAGATAAAGAAACTGAGGCAAAGAGGGTTAAGTGACTTTAGAGCTGAATTTGAACTTAGGTGTTCCAGGCCTGGTGCTCCATCTATTGTGCCACCTAGTAGCTGCTCTCACATCTATTAGGAGGCCATATAATACAATGGAAAGAACACTGGATTTAGATTTGGGGGACCTGGATTCAAATCCCAGCTTGCTACTCACTACCAGTTTGACCTTAGGCAAGTGACTTAACCTCTCTTGGCCTCAGTTCCTTATCTGTAAAATGAGGCAAGATGGCCTCTGATGTCCTTTCCCATTCTAGAACTATGATCCAAAGTCACTTAACCCCTCTGGGCCCTTATTTTCTTGCCTCTAAAATGAAAGAGGTGGACTAGAAGGCCTCTGAGATACAACTATGAATCTGATCCCATGATAAGAAACTAAGCAGTGAAGCCCACATGGCCTGCTTGCTAGTGTCACCCACCCAGCCACTCCCTGGATAGTCTAGTGACCCACAGTGAGATTGGTGAAAATTACAGGATCAGATTTCATCTCTTACAGCTTACAGGTATGTCTATTGGTTACTTCTATTACAACTCAGGTGGCTAAACTCACCTCTAGGGTGGGGGACTTGGTCAACACTGATTACTGTTGATACCATCCTGGAAACAAGTTTATCCTAAAAAATTACCAGGCCAACCAGACACTTGTATAATCTTACAAGGAGGATGCTAATTTGGCACGGTGAAGGAGAATGACAGAAAGGATGCGAGTTAGAAAGGGGCTTTAAAAGAATCTTCTTTGCTTTATTACCAAAAATTCCAACCAAACACAATTCCCTCATCTCAATGACAAACGTTAACATAGAAATGGAAGTCAAATTTCTAAATGTTTAAACCCACATGCCACTCTTGGGTCTCTTGGTTGGGCTCTGATGGTTAATGAGGAAGTCAGTTCACACACATGCCTGCTTGGTATTGCATTCACTAAGGTTTTTTTCCTTCACATTACAACAAATGAATATTACACAAAGTAGAAAGGTGACGTTTGTCCCCTCTCCTTTTCTATCTTCTTCACTTCCTTTATCCTCCTCACCCCACTTTCCTCTCACAATCATTTGCATGTTGCCTCTCCTGTTGGACTTAAAGTTTCTTGCGAACAGAAATGTGTGGGTTTTGTTTGTTTTTTTTTTGTTTTTCCCTTTCTTGGTATCTCTGATAGTTAGCACATAGTAGTCACATAATGAATGTTTACTTACTTGAATGTTCCTATGGAAAGTATGATAGACTTGCTATCCAGGGATGATGGGAAACTGGACACATTTTTTGTCCTTTCTATGTTTCAATTTGCTTATCTGTAAGATGAAGAGATTGGATTTGAACTTCTAACTCCATGACCCCATGATCTTCTTTTTTCCTTTTCCTGGTTTCCTCTTGCCCATTTTGTTTGACAGCAATTAAACAGATCATGAGCCACCAGGGACTAAGCATGCAGGTGGGCTCAGGAGAGGAAGGACTGGGCTAGGTAAGTGCTTGGTGATTCTCTGTCTCAAGGACCACTGGACAAGAAGTAGAGAAACCTGGGTTCTAATACCAGCTCCACCACTATTTGCCAGGTACCATTCTAGGTGAGGGAATGCAAAGACAAATATGAAATAATCCAGCCCTAGAAGTTCTTAAGATCTAGCCACAGGAGACAACATATCCATACATATGTAGGTACATGTGAAATATCAACAAAATAAACTCAAGGTGGTCATAAAAATAACATAGAGGTAGCATTTGTATAGCCTTTTAAAGTTTGCAAAACACTTTACATCTACCTCATTGGATGTTCAAACAATCCTGTGAGATAGACCCTTTCATTGCTCTGCCCCCCCATTACTGAGGCTGAGAAAAATGACTTGACCAAAGTCATATTGTTAGTGAGTTTCTAAGGGAAGGTTCAAACCTGGCTCTTCCTGACTGCAAAGCCAACATTCTACCCGCTATTGTTGGGGGAGTAGGACACTAACATCGGGGGCAGGGATCAGGAAAGAGTTTGACTGGATATGACCACTTACTATTTGTGTGACCTTGGGTAGCTTACTTAACCTCTGACCTTTAGTTTTCTCTTATTTGGAATGGTATAAAATTTGAACTATCTATCCCACGTCTTTGTTGTGAAGAAAGCTCTTTGCAAACCATACAGCACCGTGTAAATGTGAGTTACGGTTGTTGCACATCCTCCAAGCCTTCGCCCAAGTCTCACTGTCTTCATGAAGCCTTCTCTGATCATCAGAGCCCACAGAAATCTCATTGGATTTATAGTATTTCAGAGCTCAGTGGGGTCACAGAGATCATCCACTCCAACCCCCTTAGTTCACAGAGGCTGCTGCTGAAGTTCATAGACATGAAGTGATTTGCCCATAATCCTAGGGTTATGATCCCACAGAGTTATTTTTAAAGTTAGAAAGGATCTTTAGAACTCATTTTGCTGAGCACCCTTCATGAAACAGAAGAGGAAAGAGGCTCACAGGAGTGAAATGATGTGCCCAAGTCAAAGAACAAGTTAATTAGTAGCAGAACCAGGAATGAAGAACAGATTTCCTCAGTTCCAGAATCTCCTTCTGAATTTTTACAGAGCTCATCATCTGTCCCACTCATCATACACTACCTAGATTTCTGAATCGCCTTGTTATGTAGATTATTGTTTCTGGTTCTAGAGGTCACACTTTAAGAGAGAGACTGACAAACTAGATCAATTTCTAAAGGATGTACCCAAGATTCCAAGGGATCCAGAAACTAGGGATTAACTTTATTCTGTATAAACCTAGATGGTAAAACTGGGACCAATTTTCTGAAAGTCGCAAGGAGACAGATTTTAGTTTTAGACAGGTTTAGTTTAGTTTTGTTAAGACAGATTTATCT
The DNA here is from genome assembly GCF_011100635.1 of Trichosurus vulpecula. Lineage (NCBI taxonomy): Eukaryota > Metazoa > Chordata > Mammalia > Diprotodontia > Phalangeridae > Trichosurus > Trichosurus vulpecula. The sequence goes on from NC_050580.1 coordinate 155,658,229, forward strand.
CAGGGTTTTAAGAGACATGAAGGGTCCATGAACACTTTGACGAATATCTTTTACTCATTCCCCCTACTCAGATGATATGGACTGTTCACTATATAACATTACCCGCTGATGTCAACACAGTCCTTTGCAAATATACAGTTTGCAGGACCCAAAGAATGGAGACATTTAGTTATAAGACAAAGAAAACAAATGGGGCTCACAGCAGAGGTTAACCTATACGGCCTTTAGCTGGTATGGTCTAATCATGCCCTGGATCGGGATCACAGAAGCCTCTAGTGTGATTCTCCTGTTTATTCTCACTTCCCACCGAGGCCCAGAAGAGATGCTCATGCTTATGTCTCTGTACAGTTCCTTTGGCTGCCTATGTAGGGTTGATCTTCACTCTCTTCCATAGTCCACTGTCTATTCTATCTATTAAGACCTAGCAGAGATGCTTATGTTCATTCCTCATTGGCATTCTCCTCCATGTTTCTTCTGGCTTTCTGCTCAGCATCACTTTTCACCATGCCTGTAATTTTCTATAGCTCCCAGAAGACAGTGGGAATCATTACTCTCCTTTACTACTTCTCATCATAATTTCTCAATGTCCTACAAACCACCATTTAGCCTGCAGTTCTTCAGCAGGTCACGTTAGTCCTCATCTGCCAATGCCTAGTGTTCCTAGAGGTCAGATGATCACTACTGCTTTCATCTTCCAAATGGGTCTCCATTCCCATGCCAACTTGAGATGAAATGACTTTTATTCGGATGTGCTCTCATTCCTAGCACCCAAGAGATGTGTCTCCTGCCTGACTAAGCAGCTCCCGTGGGTTGAGATCCCTCCAGTTCACTCTTTCTATACCAGTTAGTTGTTTCTTTTCCCCTCTCCCATAGTCTCTCAGGGATCACCTGGGTGGTGGTGGTGTTGTTGTTCACTTGTTTCCGAGTCTTTGTGACCCCATTTGGGTTTTCCTTGGCAAAGATACTGGAACGGTTTGCCATTTCCTTCTCCAGCTCATTTTACAGATGAGGAATTGAGGCAAACAGGGTTAAGTGCCAGGGTCAGATAGCTAGTGTAAAGCCAGATTTGAACTCATGAAGATGACTCTTTCTGATTCCCAAGCCTGGTGCTCTATCCACTGTGCCACCTAGCTGTCCTGATCAACTGAGTGGGGTTATTCAAATCCCCTGGGTCTACTTCCTAGTCATTCAAGGCAGAGGGGACTGGTTAGGTTAAGGTGAGTGGGGCACTTGATATTCCACACATACACAATTGCTATACACTGGAGAAAGAAAAAAAAACATGCAGATTGTTATATGAAGAGGAACTTTTGACAATTGGTTAAATTAACTGAGTCACCTTTGAACAATTAAGGGAATTGCCTGAAATGAATAGGTGAACACTTTCAGTGATGAAATAGCGGCTGGGTGACCATTGACCAAGGGCATATGCTGTCTTATCTTTTTTCTCCCTCTTACAGTGTCTGGTATAGTTTATTTTACATCAGTGGCACCTAACAAATACTCAGTGATTGATTGATTCAGTGTCACTTGAGAGGAAGAAAGAGTCAAGTTCATTTTCCAGATTTCCTTTCTGTATCATCATCATCATCATCACTAACATCTTTACCGTCATCATAAGCATGCTGTCAACATCCTTGTCGTCATCATTCACTTTTACATACCTCTATAAAGCCTATGGAGTCCTTACTTAGGACAACCATGTAAGGTAAATAGTACTATATTGTCCCCATTTTGCAGATGAGGAAACTAAAGGTTAAGTGCTTGCCTAGTCACACAATCAGTAAGTGATTGGAATCCTTCAAGTCCCAATTTTTATCTTTATTGCCTTGTGATCTTAGGAAAGTCACTGAACCTTTCTATATACTCATCTGTAAAATGGGAGGGTTGAAATGTCTCATCAAAATATTATCCGTAACCCAGAGTACAGAATGAGACAGATACGTTTGGGGCGGGGGGGAGGGGGCATAGCCAAATTGGGAATACGTTTTGCTCGACTTTGTATACTTTTAACAAGAGTTTTGTTATTTTCTTTCCCATTGGGGGAAGAAGAGGAGAGAGAGAAAATATTTTTTGTTGTTTAAAAAAATTAAATTATATAAAACCTAAAAGAATGTTATCCATGGTGTCTTCTTACCCCAATACTCTCCCGTACCTGTGTGACCTTGGGCACTCATCCTATATAGACTAAGCCTCAAATGACATGCTCACTGTCTAATGCATCACCACCTCCTTTTTGCTTTTGACTAGACTCATGGTTTCATGAGTACAGCACTAGGACTGGAGTCAGGAAGACTTGGGTTCAAATCCAGCCTCAGACACATATTAGGTTCATGACCCTGGGAAAGTCTGCTTCAATTTCCTCAACTGTAAAATGTAGATAATAATAACATCTACCTCACAGGGTTGTTGTTAGGATCAAATGAGGTAATATTTATAACGCGTTTAACATAGTGCCTGGCATAATAGGCACTTAGTAAGTGCTCCTTCTTTTCCCTTCCCTTCCCTTCCCTTCCCTCCCCTTCTTCCTTCCCTTCCCTTCCCTTCCCTTGCCTTGCCTTCCCTTCCCTTCCCTTCCCCACTTCCCAATTTTGAGACTAGCTATACCATGGAACCTTTCTCAACACTCTTTAAATGTCTCTGATTCTTCAAGTTACATTGATGGTGGAGATTTCAGGCTGAAGGCAGACTGGTGAGAGCGGTGCTTTGGGTCAAAGAGCTTTCTTCCAACGTCTCTGAGGTACCATCTTTGCCTAGGAGCAGGGCCAGGTCTGGTAGAACTAGGAATCCCTGAAGGGAACCTTATCTCCTTGACTTTTCCATGCCAAGTTTGCTGGCTCTCCTTCATATCGCTTCCATGGATCGTAGATTCAGCACTGCAAGGGACTTTACATGTGGTCTCTTCCACCCTCCTCATTTTACAGAGGAGAAAGCTGAGGCTCAAGGAAATTAAGTGATTTACCCAAGGTCATATGAGGCTCAGGGGTGGGATTTTAAGCCAAGGCCTCTGTCTCTGGAGCCAGCGGTCTTTCTACTGCACCACACTGCCTCTTTAAAGGGCTGAAGATGGGAGTGACTAGAGATGCAAAGCAAATGAACTGGCCCGGCCTCGGGCCTCCTCAGTGGTTTGGAGTTTCACTCACTTCTCACCAAGAAGTTTGGATCTTTCCTACACTCACACCATTGACTCAGCTCCTCCCACTGGACCAAAGCCTAGAGGCTCTGCAGGGCAGGGAGCCCCGCTCAGTGGGTGCCCCTGTTCCCCTTGCATTTTCTAGTTGCTTCTTTTCCTCCCCTCCCCCACACCGACCAACTCTAAACTACCCAGTATCTCCAGGGCTGGGGTAACTTCTCTGCTGAACAAATTGGTGACAGGTCAGAGTCAGGGGAAAATCCTAGGCCCCAACCTGTCACTCTGCCCCCCCTTTCTTTTCCCCTCTTGTACTTTCCTGAAGTGAATACCATTATTAATATTATTTGCCTAATTAACACATTGGCTGGATGACAGAAAACATGTAAACAGGTTTCTCTGAGGAAACTCTGTCTGATTAAAACTGCAGCCTGGCTAATTAGATGGAAATTTCTTCATTAGTTCCCCTATTTTAGATGAGCAATCCCCTCTTTCTCTCTCCCTTCCATCCCCCTTCTGCTCGCTCACTCTCCTCTCTCCCCACTCTCCTCATCTCCCCTAACAATCAAAAGAAATTGTTACCAGTCCCTGGCCTCTCATAGATTTCCCCGCCCCCCCCTCCCTTCTCCATCCTCTTTTTTCTTTTATACACCTGATTGCATTTTTCCCAGCCTGCAATTACTCTTTGGTCTGAAGCTGGCCAAAGAAAATCTGTTCTGAGGGATGGGTGATGGCAGCCGGGGGTGCTGATGCATAGCTCTAAGCTACCCAGTGATGGATATTGTGCAGCTGCAGAGACTAGGGAGTCTCAGGGGCTGAGGGAAGGGAAGGAGGAAGGCAAGGGAAGGAGGAACAGAAGGGAGGAAGGGAAGGGAAGGGAAGAGAAGGGAAGGGAAGGGAAGGCAAGGGAAGGCAAGGGAAGGGAAGGGAAGGGGGAAGGAAAGGGAAGGAGGAAGGGAAGGGAAGGAGGAATGGAAGGGAGGAAGGGAAGGGAAGGGAAGGGAAGGGAAGGGAAGGGAAGGGAAGGGAAGGGAAGGGAAGGGAAGGGAAGGGAAGGGAAGGGAAGGGGGAAGGGAAGGGAAGGGGGAAGAGAAGGGGAGGAGGAATGGAAGGAGGAAGGGAAGGGAAGGGAAGGGAAGGGGAAGGGAAGGGAAGAGAAGGAAAGGAAGGGAAGGGAAGGGAAGGGAAGGAAGAAGGGGAGGGGAGGGGAGGGGAGATGCATTTCTCAGTGTGTGTGTGTGTGTGTGTGTGTGTGTGTGTGTGTGTGTGTGTTTAAAAACACCACCTACATTTCCTTTAGGGACTTCGAAAAAAGTATACAGTCCTCTAACCCAGCTCTCTCAAATAGGTGAAGATAAATTTGCAAAATGGGGCAACTAGGTGGCACAGTCAGTGGATAGAGCACCAAACCTGGAGTTAGAAAGATCTGAGTTCAAGTCCAGACTCAGATACTTACTAGTTATAAGTATTAATTATTGCTTACTAAAGGTTTGTCTCAGTTTCCTCACCTGTAAAATGAGCTGTAGAAGAAAAGGGCAAACCATGCCAGTATCTTTGCCCCTCAAAAACCCAAATGCCGTCATGAAGAATTGGACATGACCAAAACAACTGAACAACAACGAAATTTGCAAAGTATAGAATTCTGTCCAAGGGAGTTTGTCTTGAGAGGTGAGCTGAGGTGAGGTAGAAGCAATCTCTCATTACCTTCTCTTACTCTTGCCTCTTCTCTTCTCATCCTCCTGTCTTCACTTTCTCCTTCCCTTTTCCTGTTCTTTTCTTTATCCCATCATTTATTCAGCTAGTCAGTCAATACACATTTATTAAGTGCCTACTGTGGGCCATCTCCAGTCGTCCTGATGAATATCTGGCCAGTGGACCCAGATGGCTCTGGAGGAGAAAGTGAGGCTGGTGACTTTGCACAGCTCTCCCTCACTCAAAGTCAATTGCACATCAACAGAACAAAAACACAACAACTGTGTGCCCAGTACTGGGCTAAGCTTTAGGTTTCTTTTTCTCTCTTTTCTACTTCTCCTTCTGTTTCCTTCCATTTCATCTTTTGCTCCCTTTTCACACTCTCCTTCCCCCCTTTCTCCATTTTCTCCCTTACCTCCTCTCTTCTTTACCATTTCCTTCCTTCTTTTTCCATCCCATCTGCTCCAATAGAGTTCCTAGAGCATACTTCTATAACCCGTTTGTATCTTCAGCCTGTCTCAACTCTTGGGGTAGGGAGTGCTGAAGGTTTACTCTTACAGTTAGAAGTTCCCTTTATATGTAACCAAAGTTTCTTCTGTCAAGCCTTGTCTAGTCTCACTATGGAAAAACCAAAGGAAATACCACTGAGCACTCTCTTAGTGTCTTCAGAACAAATCTTTTTGACCTGAGACCTAAATCAGCCTGTCAATTCATTTTTCGACATGGCAGACAGCAACAACAGTAGAATCCAATTGGATGAAAGCATGTAGTGAACATGGGGGGTCTTATCAGTGGTATAAGAGGTACTTTTAGTGACTCAGGCAGCCCCAGTTTGGGAAGTTACTGGGACAAGGAAATGTATATTTGATGGCATGAGATAAGCTTTGGTCCCGTCTAAGAGTCAGATCAAGGCAGCAGAAGGAAGAAAGCTAAGGACACACTCCCAGAGAAGCACAAATCCCAGAACTGGAAGGGACCTTGAGTTTCCTCCTTTTACAGATGGGGCAACTAATGACAGAAGAGCGAGCTACCAATTTCCAGTCTAATAGTGGAGACACGATCCTTACCCTTGGAGAGCTACCAAGATAATGGAAAAGACATGGCTCATGCATTTGGGAAACTTTTAGTCCAATGTGGGGGAGGGAGAAGGAAACACATAAAAATACAAGACCATTTGAAGGCATAAACATGAAAACATGTACCACAGATAACTAATCCCAGCTGTGGAGATTTAATCTATACCAGTGCTAGAAATGCTTGAGTGAGTCCAGTAGAGTGCTAGGCTGGGAGTGGAGAGACCTGATTTCCAGTCCTATATCTGATGCTAACTCACTGGGTAATCACAAATGTGATTTCTTAGGGTCCCACAGTCCATACCTGTAAAATGAATCAACAGGATAAGGTGATCTCTGAGGTTCCTTCTTTTTCTAAATTGCTATGTTCTAAAGCTTAAGTGATCAAGGCCTCAACAAGAGACTGGTGGAGTGTGAGGACACTGGAAATCTTGCTGTTTTGTATGCTGTGTATGACTTCACATAGGCTGTGCCCCCATGCCTGGGAAGCTCTTCCTTCTCATCTTTGTCCTGTAGACTCTCCAGCTTCCTTCAAAGCATAGCCCAGGTGTCACCAAAGTGAGACCTTTCCTGATCTCCATGTTTCCTCGAAATTACTTTGTGTGGACTCATCTGTGAATATAAACCACACATCTTTCCATTAGAATGTAAGTTTCTTGGAAGCATTGAATGATTTCATATTTCCAGTACCTAGCCCAATGCCTGGTATATAGTTGTTGTTTGTCAGTTGTTTTGGTCATTTCTGACTCCCCATGACCCCATTTAGGGTTTTCTTGGCAAAGATACTAGAGTGGTTGACCATTTCCTTCTCCAGCTCATTTGGAAACCGAGGGAAACAGGGTTAAGTGTCTTGCCCAGGGTGACACGACTAGTAAGTGTTTGAGGCTGGATTTGAACCCACAAGGATGAGTCTTTTGGCTTCAGGTCCAGCACTCTATGTACTGGGGCACCACCTAGCTGCTAGTTTATAGTAGGTGCTCCATAAGTAGTGGCTGAATCAAATTGAATTGAAATCTGAGGCCAGGGAAAGGAGTAATTTTGAATAGGGGAAAACAAATCTGAAAGCGAAATCTGTTGCTTCTAGATAGGAACAAAACTGACAATAACTCAAATTTAGATAGCATTTTAAAGTTTGCCAAGAACTTTCCTCTCAGTTCTCTGGGAGGTGGTAGTTATTGTCTATCAAGTTAGATAATTCTTAAGTATCCTTTTATAGATGAGGAAATGAAGGCTCGGAAAGGTGAAAGACTTGCCTTTTGTCACACAACTAGTAATTGGCATACCTGGGAGAGAAGCCTAGGTCTTTTAGACTCCAAATTAAGTGCCTTTTCCACCCACTGTACACACTAGACTGTACACGCTAGATCCCAAAGGAAGGTAAGACTTAAGTATTTTCCAAGGGTAGGATTGAGTGAGGGGGTGAGGAGATCAGTCACCCTACATGGTGTCAAGGTGAGAGTAAGGGAATGAGAAGAGGATGGATGACTCAGTCCACTATGTCTTTCCTCCTAACCCAGAATGTTCTCACATGAGAGATCATTGAGGAAAAGAAAGTATTGACTGGTAGGTACTGACCACAGCCAGTTGAAACTGTAGGTGAGTACCACCACTGTTTCTAGAATTTAATGGTGACCCCAAGAATCCTCGACTCCCTTATAAACTCCAGGAGGTCAGAGACCAGTCAATCAGACAGCCAATCAATAAACATTCATTAAGCACCTACTATGTGCCAAACACTGTGTTGGCACTGGGATTACAAATATGAAAACGGATTTCTCTATGGCTCTGCTAGGGCCCAGCACAGGGCTGAACAATGCTTGTAAAGACTTCTGGTTTTGATTGTTTGATTCCAAGGGTGAGTGGGGAAGGAATGCTCCATTAAGCACCCCCTCCTGTCTATGGGGCTCAGGAAAGGAGAGGGAGGAGAGGGTAGGAAAGGTTTGTGCCTGCTTACACTTTTAATGCCTGGGCCTTGAGCTGTTTGCTGCTTGTGATGTAGCGGCTGGATGTGTGGCACATCAGTCCTAATGAACTGGAACACTGCAGAAGGTAATTTGTGACCGTGTCTCAACTTGCCTGGGACCGACACAGCATCTCATTACTTTACAGATCGTTAATGCCACCAACAGAAGCAGGAGATGCTTTGGGAGAAAGAACTGTTCCCTCCCCTTTCCATAGTTCACCACCCTTCAAAATAAAAGATTAAGATGATGAGAAATTAGAACACCATAAGATCATTTTTTCCCTTGTCTTGTGTAGATAATTCAATAGTAGAAGAGAGAAAGAGATGGATAGACAGACATAGACAGAGTCACCAGCTTAGGGACTGAGAAAAGGAAAGACTCATATTCTAAAGGGCTCATAAGATCTGCTTTTGGGTCTGATTTTGGGAAGGAATGAACATAGTGGAAAGCACACTGACCTCTAAGTCAGCAGACCTAATCTCTAGTCCTGGTTTTGTCAGGAATGGGCTATTCAACCTTAGGTGAATGACTTTACCTCTCTGGGCCTCAGTTACCTCATCAATAGAATGGATTATCATACAATAATAATTGCTGTTGTGGGATCAAATGAGGTCACGCTAAAAAGCCTATTAAGTATAAAAATGCTATTTAAAGATGACCTATTATTTTTACATTACATTAATCTCAGGTCAGTAGACATATTAAGAGGATGCAGGGAAAGCCTGAAGCAGTTGGCATAGGGAGTGAGCTCACTGCTGGCTCATGTAGTTGATGGTGACCCAAGAATCCTGGGCTCCCTTCCCAGAACCCCTATTTGGCCTCTGATACCTCATGTGAGCTTGAGAAAGTAGCTCACCTCTCCTGAAGCTTCCTTTTGCTTCTCTGGAAAAAGAAAACAAGGCCAACTCTCCCAGAGGTGGGTTAAAGATAACCCACCATCAGTGCTATTTTGAGAAGTCAGAAATCCAGGAGTATTGTCAGAGATGGAGGAGGAAAGTATCATCAGGGAAGGTTTTAGTGTACCAGGTCTCATCGCCATGGCAGCCAGCCATCTTACAACCCAGGTGGTTTTCATTACTGAATTTGGAAAACTTTATGGAAGTGCCAACAAGGAGTCTTTATTCCCTGACTAGCTTTCTTTTCTTAATAGCTTAAAAAATCCAAAACATATTTGTAATTGTCATTTATGCCTTACTACAATGTCACTTTTTTTTGGGGGGGAGTTGTTTTTGTAATCATGAAAACCATAGCCTGACTGGTTTGAATGAAAAGGAGAACTTTTCCCATAAGGTTCTGGGAATGGTATTCTCTTTATCAAATGGAAAATTAAGTTAGTAATGATAGTATCTACTTTATTCTTTGTTTCATGTATAAAAAAATGCACTGCCCCATCAATTGATGCAGCTTGGCCCTTCAAGGTATTTTAAAATTTTGGTACTTCTTAATGTTCCCCTTTTGAAGTCCTTCTTCTACCCCTGTGAAAGCACTCTACCTGTGCCAATTGTGCATGGGGTGTTCAGAAGGACTAGCACCTCTGGGTGGGAGGGCTTGCTGAGCCCTTTTCAAGGCTGCTCATCCACCCTTGGTACCCACCTGCCACCCAACTCTCACTTGTGACTCCAAGAAGCTGTAGCATGTGCAGAGGCCACAACCCGGTAAAACTGCCTTGAGAGATGGGCTGAACCAGATTGGGGATAACCTACAGGCTTCAAACCCATCAGTGAGTTAGGGAGATGTCTGCCACAAGCATGTGACTTCCCCCCAGCCAAATGGGCAGATGAGAACGATTTGTTCCAACAGCCATGAAGGCAGCCAGAGAGGATGCTGTGGAGTGCTTAGAGCTTGGTCAGACATCAAAGATGCCAAGTTCATCCACTGCATCCTGAACCATCACCTGTCATCCTGACTTGCCATTGGACTCTGGAAGAGACAATGAGGCTGATGACTTTGTTCAACTCTACCTCACTTAAATCCAATTTATGTGCAAGTCGAGATATCGCCTTTAATATCATTGGTCCTCTTCAAAAGTAAGAACAAGTAGGGGCAGCTAGGTGGTGCAGTGAGTAGAGCACCAGTCCTGGGGTCAGGAGGATCTGAGTTCAAATCCAGCCTCAAACACTTGACACATGTACTAGCTGTGTGACCTTGAGCAAGTCACTTAACCCCAATTGCCCTGCCAAAAAAAAAAAACCAAAAGGAAGAACAAGTAACAACACTTTCACCAGATCCTAACTGTGATTCACTGAGACCGCGTACTGATTACCTACCTGGAATAGGTGGGTTTAGAGATTAGTATTCAGTCCCCAGTCACAATTCCTCCAGTTCTGGAAGGGCTCATGAAGTCTCGGGAGGCAAGAATCTCCAAGATTAGTGAAATTACATCTCAAGAGTCATCATGTGCGTACATTCCTTTTGCCTTCTATCCCCCAAAGCTGAACCCCACACCCTTCCAAAGGAAGAGTAAATGGTGCTCATTGCCAGTCAACCATTCCCGGCTCAGTGGCAGATGGAGTGGAAAGGAAGAGAGAAAATGAATAAAAGAGAGATCCTTAAGAGTCTGGAAGAGCCATTCAAATGTCCTCCTCTGCTCTAGAGTACTGCCCTGAAAACTCAGCACCTTCCAACAGCCTTGTTAAGGACTCACATTGAAGAAATGATTCTCATTGTTATTCAAATACAGAATTTAATGGAAAAATCCTGAAACACCAGGTTCCACAAGAACTAATTGCAGCTCCAGCTCTAGCCAGATATCTATCTCAAGGGGTTACAGGTAATAGAGTGTGGCTGGCTCTTTGTAGTTCATTCCCTCTTGCCAAACAGCAGCAGCAGCAGCAGCAGCAACACATCTTTGAAAGTAATTTATAAATAGGGCATCATCTTAACAATTGGGGAAAGGCTAAACAAATTATGGGATGCCAATGTTATAAAATATTACCGTGCTGCAAGAAGTGATTATGAAGAACACAGAGAAGCATTTTTAAGACTTATAGGAATTTATAGCAACAAAGGGCAATAAGCAAATACGTAGCGATCACATCAGTGTAAGTAGAAAGAACAACCTCAAAAGCACCAAAAGGAAAGTGAACACTGAGTGACTACAATGAGCACAGTGCCTGGGACATAATAAACATTTTATTAATGCTTGTTGAATGACTGACCAAACTTGGCCCTGAAGAAGAGATGAAAAAAACATAGTTCCATTCCTTTTTTGAAAATTCAGGGGACTATGAATGTGGAACACTTCATAAACTCATCGGTGCCTTGGTTAGTTTTTCTGGACTGTTCTTTTTTTCTTTCCTTTCTTTTTCATCTTTGTTGTAAGAGATGGCTCATTGGATAGATAAGGTAGGGATAGATATATTTGGAAACAAAAATTATGAGAAAACAAAAGATATGAATAATATTTTTTAAAAGATTTTTAATCTTACCTCATCAGTTATCCCATGTATCTCCTCCCCCTGTCTCCCAGAGAGCCATCCCATGTGATAAATAGCTTTTTTCAGATAGAAAAAAAAAGTCAGCATAACTGATCATTACATTGAAAAAGTTCAAAAACACGTGCAATGTGTAATACCTATGGACCTCCAACCTCCATGAAGGGCTGGATTGGAGGTCTCTTCTCACCTCCTTTCAACTATCACTTGATCTCTGTAATTTTGAAACATTTATTTTTTAATTTTGGTGGTAGCTCTTTCCATTTACATTGTTATGGGTACTTTGTATATTATTTTCTTGGCTCTGCTTCTTTCATTCTGCATCAGTTCATATAGAGCTTTCCATGTTTCTCTGTGCTCATCACACAAATAATTTTTTCTTATAGCACAATAATATTCCATTATATTTGCATAACACAATTTGTTTAGCCATTCACTAAATGATGTTTCCAATTCTCAGCTATCACAAAAAAAATGCTGCTACAAATATTTGGAAGTATGTGGGTACTTTTTTCTTATCAATGGTTTCATTGTGGTATGAACCAAATAATGGAGTCTCTGATTTTAGTCATTTTGCTTACATAATTGCAAATTGCTTTCCAAAATGATTGTATCATTCTACAGTTCCACCAACAACATATTAGTATGCCTATCTTTCTATGTTTCCACATTCCTACATTCATTTGCCATTTTGGGGGTCATTTTTGCCAATTTGCAAGGGTAAGATGAAACCTTAGGCTGTTTTGATTGGCATTTCTCTTATTTTTAGTGATTTGGAGTATTTGATCATTTCCCTTCTTATTGTAGATGCACTAAAATTGTCTGTACAGAAGCTTTTCAGTTTCAAGTAATCAGAGTTAGGTATTTTATCTATCTCTTGTTTGGTTAAGACTACATCTCCTACCCATAGCTATGAGAGGTACATAATCTTTTACTCTTCTAATTTTTATAGTTATTAATTATTTATACTATTAATTGCTTTATATTATGTTATATACTATATATAAATATATATTATATTATATTAATTATAATTACTTAAATTATCTTTAATATTAAGGTCACATAGCCATTTGAAATGTATTGTGGAATGTGGTGTAAGGTTTTGGTCTAAGCCTAATTTCTTCCAAACTGCTCTCCAGTTTTCCAGGCAGTTTTTTTTTTAAATCAGGGAGTTTTCCCACAGATACTTTATGTTTTTAACTTTATCAAACACTGAGTTATTGCTATTATATCTGAATCTCCCTTGTCTAGTAGGTTCCACTGATTTATCTCTTTATTTTTCCAATACCAGATGGTTTTGATGACTGCTACTTTATAATACAGCTTGAGGTCTGGGAGTGCTATTCCCCTTTGTCCTTTTTTCTTTTTATCATTTCCCTTGATATTCTAGACCTTTTAGTTTTCCAAATGAATTTTGTTATTAAAATTTGATTAGTATAGTATTCAAAGCATAAATTAATTTTAGTCGCATCGTTATTTTTATTTTATTGGCACAGCCTAGCCGTGAGTACTGAATATTCCTCCAACTATTAGAGTTGTTCTTAAGTTCTTTAAGGAACACTTTGTAATTGAATGTATACAAGTCTTTTATGTGCTTTGGGAAGTTGATCTCCAGATATTTTATTCATTTTATATTTAGTTGGATTGGGATTTCCCTTTTTTATTTTTTTTATTATGTTTTGTTATCATTATGCAGAAACACTATTGATTTTTGAAGATTCATTTTGTAGACTGCAACTTTACTAAGGGTATTAATTGTCTCAATTAGTATCTTTAATGAATCCTTAGGATTTTCTGAGTAAGCTGTCATTTCATCTGGAAACAGGGATATTTTTATCTCCTCTTTCCTTATCTTTATTCCTTTAATTCCTTTCCCTTGCCTTTTTGATGTTGATTGCGTTTCTAGAACTTTATCAAATAATAGTGGAAGGAGTGGGCATCTTTGCTTCACTCCTGTATTTATTGGAAAAAACTTCTAGCATATCCCCATTGCATATGATGTTTGCTTTTGGTTTTAGATAGGTGCTTTTTATGATTTTAAAATGCCTCTATGCATGTGCTTTGCAGTATAGTATAAAAGAATAATAGAATATAAGAGCATTGTATTTTGTCAAAGGCTTTTTTCTGCATCTTTTGAAAAGATCATGTGTCTTTGAATATTTTGGTTTTTAATATGACTAATTATGTTGATTGCTTTCCTAATGTTGAACCATCCCAGTATTCCTGGTATAAATCCCCATTGGATCATAATGAATGATTTCTTAGATAATTACTATAGTCTGTTTGACAGAATTTTATTTAAAAATTCTGAGTCAATGTTCATTTATGATATTGGCCTATAATTTTCTTTCTGTTTTATCTTTCCCTGGTTTAGGTATTAGGGCTATATCTGTCTCATAAAATGATTCTGGCAAGGTGCTTTCTTTTCAAGCTTTTTTGAAGAAATTGTGAATAGGCACTATTTTTTTTAAAAGTTTGATAGAGTTCTCCTGTGAGTCCATCAGGATGAGGAATTTTTTTGGTAGTAACTTTATAGCTAGATCTATTTCCTTTTCTGAGATTGAGTTATTTAAGATCTCCATCTGGTCTTCTGATAGTTTGAATATTTTATATTTTTCAAGATATTCATGTATTTGTGTGTGTGTTCTCAGTTTTGTTAGCATATAACTGTGCATAATATGTTCTGATTATTCTTTTTATTTTTCTGGTTTTGCTGTGATTTCACCTTGCTATTTACTATTTTATTGATTTGATTTTTTGATCTCTTCCTTTTAATCAGATTGGCTATGGATTTATCTATTTTATTAGTTTTTTTCCCAAAGAATGAACTTTTGGTTTTATTTGCCATTTTTCTGGGGTTTTGTTTCCAATTTATCTATTTCTCCTCTAATTTTAAAATATTTTTTCATTTGTGTTTATTTTAGTTTTGTTTATTTGCTTATTTTCTAATTTTTAGAATGCATATTCAGTTCATTAGTTTTCTATCTTGTTAATATGTTTGCAAGGATATGATTTCCCCTCTGAAGACTGCTTTAGCTGCATTCCAGAAATTTCAGCATGTTATTTCATTATTATCATTTTCTTTTACATAGTTATTAATTATTTCTATTATTTGTTCTTTGACTCACTCATTTTTTTAAGATTTCATTGTTAAGTCTCCACCTTTGATTTTGATCCCTAAATGAATTTCCATTTTTATTGTTATGGTCTACAAAGAATGTATTAATTTTTTCTGACTTTTTACATTTGTTTGCAATATCTCTGTGACCTGGTACATTTTTGTAAAAGTTCCATGTGGTGCAGAGAAATATGTATATTATTTTGCTGCCCATTTAGAAGATGTTATAAGCCTTTTAATGCCTGCACTCATTTACTAGATCTGGAGGCCATATTTCCTTCTGTTGTTACTGTTTTCCTGTTGAGTTATTTGTTTATGTTCAAGGTCTTTGAAATTTCTTTTTCCTGGAATCTTTGGTACTTTCAGTCTCTCCCCACCTCCCCCCCACCTTATTTTCCCTATCTTTCCAGCTCTCTCCCCTCTGATTGGGATTTCCTTGGGGCCAGATCTCAAAGTGTCTCAGCCTCCTCCCTTGCTGGGCAATTCAGGGTTCACTAGCCTAGGTGTTTGACCCAGTTGACTTTTGGGTGGTCAGAACTGACCCCTGCTGGATGCTATACTCCTTCCTTTAGGCTTAATGGACCTCCCTCCCATATGGTATCCTGTTTTGGTCACCTATCCCACTCCTTTTCTTTCTTAGTTCATTGGCCTGGCACTGGCAGTTCAGAGCTTTGCAGCACTGCTGCTATAGTATTGTAGCCCCTGGCAGGCCTTTGATCCCAAAGGGCTGTGGCCCAATCAGCTGTAGAGGCCTGAGCAAACTTCTGCAGCCTGGAGCCTGGGACTCCATAGCACTGGAGACAATGAGACAAGACCAAGGCATAAGAGTTTTCTTATAAGTCTGTGCTGCATCCTTGGGTCTGCTAGTACGGTGTAGCTGCCAGTAGCATGAGAAGTGGAGGAGGGGTGCTGAGTGAGCCCTTGGTCAATAAGCATCAGTTTCCATGTTTTTTTAAACCTCCTTTTGGATTCTGGGTGTCCTAGACCACAAAAACCATTAAAATTGCTTTGTCTTTGTCTTCATTTTGGAGAAATTTGATAGGTCATGGGAAACAGAGAAACTATCTAGTCTTCCGTCTTGTTTATCATGTGACCTATATTTCCAATATAATTTTTTAAATAGATAGCAGTCATTCAACATGAATTAAGCATTTATTAAGTACCTACTATGTACAAAGCAAAGACAAAAAATAAAACAGTCCCTGAAACTTATATCAGCTTTCACCAGTCAAAAGCAACAAGGGATTTAGACCAGAGAAGGCACGTGACTTGCCCATGGTCAGTCAGGTTTGATAAGGCAGAGGGTTGTTACCTATTTCCTCCCACCTCATTGTCTCTGTTCCATCTCTTTCTCCACTCTCTGGAAGGGAGCTTTGTATAGCAGAAAGTGCTCTGGATTCAGTCAGAGTACTAGCGTTAAATCTCAGCTCTACCATTTCACGTAACCTCTCTGTGCTCCATTTTCCTCATCTGTCAAATGAAAGGGCTGGATCAGACAGCCTCTCTAAATCTATGTTCCTAGGATCCCAACTCTCAAACTTGTTCTCTTCTCACTGCTTTTACTGGAATTAGGCTTAGGTTATCTTTGTATTCAAAGGAAAGCAACTTGTAGATGAAAAAGAAAAAGATTTGGTGATAACTGAATCAACGATGGTTTTTGCTCATCTCTTGGGATGAATTAAATCAGTAATGAATCAATCAGAACTATTTTTCTGATCTCTTCCTCTACCCTCCTATACCTCCCCAGAAAAACCTTCCCCCAAAACTCACTGCTTTTCTATAAGTTGTTTCTTCTTTTTCTTTCCTTAACATTGCTGAGAAACATTAGGCCATTTTATGGATTTTGAGACACCTGTTTGTAATCACATTCCCTTTCTGGGGAATATTTTTAAACTCATTTTCAACAGCTACCCAGAAAAAAAATAAATGCATACGGCAAACACCTGCACAAAATGGCACCTCTTTAAATGCCTGCCAAGGCTATTCTTTTTCTATTACTGGTCCTCTTGGCTATTGCTGGGCTTTAGTTTCCCCTATAGAGCTCTCTTGGGAGATGGAAAGATCAATTTCAAAGTCATTCCTGGTTGGAAATCAAGACAATATCCCCACTATGGCATGCCCATTTTACAGATGGGAAGATGGAGGCACAGCAAGAGCATGTGATTTCTGTATAGCCATATAATAAGTGAGTAATGGAATGGGTTCCAGAAAAAGTGGTAAAGTATCAGAAGGAATGGGTTCATCAATCCACTGGTATTTATTAAGTTCTTACTAGGTGCTGGGGGGACAAAGGCAAAAGTGAAACAATTCCTGCCTTCCAGGCGCTTACAATCTTACGAAGTTTAGGAGAGAAGCAGCATGCCTATAGGTATATATGGAAAATATGCAAAGTAGATATAAGATGATTTGGGGGGTAAGGCACAAGGAGCTGGGGCTATCAAGAAAGACTTTACGTAGAATGTAATGATTAATAAGAACAAAGGTAATAATACTAGCTAACATTTACACGGCACTTACTACGTGCTAAGCACTGTACAATCATTATTTCATATGATCCTCGCAACAATTCTGGGAGGCAGGTGCCACAATTATCCCCATTTTATAGATGAATCGCTACTTGGATTGATGTTGAAGGAAGCTAGGGATTCTGGGAGCTCAAAGGAAGGAGAGAGCGTGTTCTGGTCATAGAGGGCAGGCAATGTGAAGGCCCGAGCTGTGGGAAGAAACGCCGTAGAAAACGAACAATGAGCAGGCCGTTTTGTCTGGGCCATAGTGTGCATGATGGGGATTAATAAAACTGAAAAGGTAGGGTTGAGGAAGGTTGTGAGGGGCTTTAAGTGACAAACAAAAGAGTCTGTATTTGATTGTAGGGGTGATAGGAAGCCTCAGGAGTTTATTGAACAGGGCAATGACACAGCAAGACTTTTGTTTTAGGAAGATCACTTTTGCATCTATGTGAAAGATGCAGTGGAGATGGAGGCCAGGAGACCAGTTAGGACAAGGCCAGACAATGTTGCGATGAAATAGGCTGGTTGTATGAGTGGATAGAAAAGAAGAATAACTTGAGGGGGGCAAGTATAAGTGATATGTAACAAAAGTAAATGGGTTAGGCCCATAATGAAGGGAATGGAGTGTATGTGTGGCTAATGAGAAGTACCTGAAGAATCCTGGGGTGATCATTCTGACTTGGGGAAGGAGGTGAGTATGAAGCACATACTACATGTAAGACACTGTGATAGGAATCATGAATAAAAAAGCCCTCTGCTGAGCCACCTCAAGTTCCACCACTGGAGATTCATTTGAATCTCTCTTCCCTTTGATTACCATAGTCCTAGAAAGAATGATCCATATCAACTCCCTATACTTCTTCACCACTTCTTGGGGTCCTGCAATCTGCCAACTCCATAACTTTGTTAAAACTATTCTTTCTGAGGTTATGAATGATGTTTTAAGTGATAAATCAGATGGCCTTTTCTCAGTTCTTCTGAACTTTAGGTCAATCAGCTTACCCTTTTGGACACTTTTGCCTTCCTTGGTTTCCCTGACACCTCTCTCTCTCTCTCTCTCTCTCTCTCTCTCTCTCTCTCTCTCTCTTTCTCTCTCTCTGTCTCTCCTTTGCCCTGATTCTTCTCCCACCTGTCTGACACCAGCTCTGAAATCAGAGAACCTAGGAGGATCAAACTCTGCCTCTGAAATTGGCCTGTGTGACCTCGGGCATATTATTTGATTCCCCTGGGTCTCCCTCTGTTTCCTCATATTTAAAATGAGGAGGTTGGACTGAATGGCCTCTTAAGTCCCTTCTATCTCTGAATCTGTCATCTGTGATCTTATCCACAACAGAAGTCATTGTCTTTCCCCCAAACCTGCCCCTCCTCCAGACTTACCTACTTCTGTCAGGAACACTACCCACATCCCAGTCTCCCTGGTCCATTACCTCGGAGTCCTGCTTGACTCTTCCCTTCCTTCCCCCTCCACATGTAGCTTCCAATTCATCTCTATTCTCTCATCAGTGTCCTTCTTTCCACTCACATAGCCACACTTGAGTTCAGGCCTTCATCGCCTCTTGCTTGTTGTAATTGTTTAGGTATTTTTCAGTTGTGTTTTACTCTTTATGACTCTATTTGAGGTTTTCTTGGCAAAGATACCAGAGTGGTTTACCATTTCCTTCTCCAGTTCATTTTATAGGTGAAGAAACTGAGGTAAATGGTCAAGTGACTTGCCCAGGGTCACACAACTAGTAAGTGTCTGAGGCCAGATTTGAACTCAGATCTTGCTCACTGCAGGCCTGGCACTCTATCCACTGATCCACCTAGCTGCCCTTACATCTTGCTTAGACTATGACAACAGCCTCCTTATTGATCTCTCAGCTTCCTCTCTCTCTCTCTCTCTCTTTCTTTCTCTCTCTCTAAATCATCCTCTACCCAGCTACCAAATTCATCTTCCCAAGGCATAGGTCTGGGTAGGTCACTCCCTGCTCAAAAGTCTTTAATGTCTTCCCAGTGATTACAGGATAAAATACCTGGTGTTTGAGTTTGAGGCCTTCCCATATCTGACTCCTGCCTCCCTCTCCAACCTTTTTTCCACTAATCTCCTTCATAAATTCTAATTTCCAGCCAAACTGGACTTCCAGTTGTTCCCTGAACTCAATCCTCCTTTCCTGACTCACAGCACAAGAAATCTTCCATGTCTACAATATGTTACCTCCTCCTCTCCACCTTTCATAACCTTTGTACAATGGCCACCTCCTCCATGAAGCCTTCCCAGATCCCCCCAATTGTGAGTACTCTCACCTACCTCAATTTTCCTTATACTACCTTTATTTTTAAATCTTCCATAAAAGGATGTAAGCTCTTTGAGGTCTCCTGGATTCACTTGTATCTTTCTATCCCCATGAGTTAACAAAATCCTTTGTGCATAATAATTGCTCAATAAATATTTATTGACTTATCTACATGAATTTAACATATAAATTCCTCTTCCTGGGAGACAGAAGTTGGCGTGGGAAGAGAAGGCAGCTACGAAATACCAACATGGCACCTCACTCTTCACCACCAGTCATAGAATCATACAATCACAGAGCTGGAAGGGACTTCAAAGAGATTTTTCCTAAGGCCAAACACCTTGGTCCACAAGGGAAGCAATATAATAGACTCAGTCAGTGTGATAGCAAGCACCCTGGCATACCCAGGATGGCCTGCTAGTACAGGTTCTTTGATCTGCTTTTAAAGAAAAAATAGCTTTTAAAGGGGTCAACAATCTTCTTTAATTACATTCACTACTGCAGGGGAAAAATCAGCACCCTGAACGTCAGAGAAAATACAAGCAGAGAAATTAGCACAAAGACCAACAGACAGGGCTCTAACCACCTGATCAAAGCAAGATTGCTATCCACTTTACATACACCACTGGATAGAGAGAGCCTTTATATTTGAATAATTGGGGAGCTACTCAACTTTTGGCTAATGGGCTCAGAGCCAGAAGGCATCACAACCTTAACTCAGTACCTAAATAGCTTAGTCCCAACAGGTGTGAAAGTCTTCCTGCAAACAAGCTTCCCCTAAGCAAGCTTTCCCTTGAAGCAAATTCCTCCTAGGCAGGTTCCTCCCCCAATGGGCTCTATGTGACTCAAGATGTATCACAGCTGTGATTGAGCACATGTGGTCACATAGGACTATTAATGGAAGGGGAAGATCTTCCTATTCCATTAACATTACAGTCAGTTAGTTATTAAGCATTTATTAAGCACCACCAGGTACTGTGCTAAGCATTGGTAATACATAAAGAGTCAAAAGACAGTCCCTGCCCTCAAGGAGCTCACAATATAATGAGAGAGACAACAAGCAAACAGATAACTGTATCAACAAGCTACATACAGGTTAAATAGGAAATAAGAAAGGGAAGGCACTAGAATTAAGAGGTTGGGAAAGTTTTTCAAAATTTTGTTTACATAGTTCCCGAGTTTGTTTTGGCAGGTGTACTCCCAGGTATTTTGTACTGTCTAGAGTTATTTTAAATGGGGTATTTTTAAAAACTATCTCTTCTTGCAGAGTTTTGTTTTTGATATATAAGAATGTGGATGATTTGTGTGGATTTACTTTGTATCCTGCTGTTTTGCTAAAATTATTGTTTGAACTAACTTTTTAGTTGAGGCTTTGGGATTTTCCAAGAATGTCATCATATCATCTGCAAAAAGAGATAGTTTTATCATCTCATTCCCTTTTCTGATTTCTTCAATTTCTTTTTCTTCTCTTAGGGATTCCTGTAGAAGATGGGATCTTAGTTGCGACTTAAAGGAAGTTGGGGAGCCAGTAGGTGGAGATAAGGAGAGAGGACATTCCAGGCATGGGGGACAGCCAGAGAAAATTCCTAGAGCCAAGAGATGGAATATCTTGTTTGTGGAACAGCCAAGAGGCCAGTGTTAGGCAGTAAGGTGTAAGAAGACTAGAAAGGAAGGAGGGGCCAGGTTATGAAGCATTTGAATATCAGACAGAGGATTTTCTATTTGATCCTGAAGGTGATAAGGAATGTATTGAGTAGAGGGAGGAGATCGACATGATCAGACCTGCAGTTTAGGAAAGTCGCTTTGGTGGTTCAATAGAAGATGGATTGGAATGGAGAAAGAATTGAGGCAGGCAGACCCACCACCAGACTGTTACAATAGAGAGAAAGTGATGGCATTTCTTTTAGACAACCTTTCCATGATAATTAGTGGGGATGGAAGGATCAAGGGAAGATTTTTTTGAGGATGAGGGAGACCTAGGCATGTGCCAGTAGACAAGGACAGACTAAAAAGAATACAAAGAATGTAGCGAAAGAATCCAAGACTAGGAATCAGGTGACCTGGGCCTGGTCTGAAGCTGACTGTTTATGAGACCTTCAGGTACCTCCACCTTTCTGAGCTTCTTTTTCCTGATTTATAAAATTCAGGGTGGGCAGTGGTATATATCTGAACTCAAAGGTCCTTCTCAACTATAACATTCTATGATACTTTCTGCTTTGGCCTCTCAGTCATAGGTTATAGGTCTGTCTTCTCAGTCACCTAAACCAAGCCTTTCCTAGATTCTCTCCTGACACCTAAATGTCCCTGTTCTCAGATATTTTCTGGAGCACACAAGATAAATATCCAAGAGAAGCTTGTCTGTCTTCTCTTAGTCTCTTCTCCTCTTCTGACTTTCACACCTCTCATGCTATGTTTAAACTTTCTTTTCCTACTGACACAATTTTCTCTCCAGTTCCTTATTTCTTTCTGCCCTTGGGTTTTCTAAAGTAGATTCAATTATGCTTTTCATATTTCTCTTTGGTTTGAGCCAGTCTTTACTCAGACCAATCCAGGGTTCAGTTTGAGATTGGAATAAAATTAGCTACTTAGAAACCATCTAAAATCCAACAAAGAAGTGTACTTAGCAATAGCAGGGAAAGTATCCTCAGTAAGGATACAGCATTGATTCAGTTGGATGCAGTTTCCCTGACTCCATCTGAGGAGTAAGCTGACTACTCCCACACTAGCTTTTGTATTTAGTCCCACAGGAGGCTACTTCAACAGCTCCAGCCTTTGTCCCCTGGACCAATTAAGATTCAAGTTTGTTTCAATATCTTTTCAAGAAAAATATTACCCTGGCCTCTGCAGGGTAAATATTGATCCTTTAACACTGTTGCTTCTCCAGATATTGCTTCATCTTAATTCCCTGACTGTACACACACACACACACACACACACACACACACACACACGCATACACAGAGCAGATTTGGATATGGGTGACTGGGAGCTCATAACAATAAAAACTCTAATGATACCTTACACTTGTATGGTGGTTCAGTTTTCCAATTACTTTCCTCTCTCAAGTACATATAAATATACATATACATGCACATACATGTATAGCACATACACATATATGCATATTGTGCGTACATATACACGCACACATAGCAGATTTAGATGTGGGTGATTTGGCACTCATAACAATAAAAACTCTATCAATGATACCCTACACTTGTATGGCAATTCAGTTTTCCAATTACTTTCCTCTCTCAAGTACATATAAATATACATATATGTGCATATACATGTATAGTATCTATACATATATACACATTATGTGTACATATACACACACATATAGAGTATTTAAACACATGGGAAATAGGATGCTAATAGTTGGGGAGTCAGGAAAGGTGGCATCTTAAAAGGAGACAATTTTCTTGGTACAATGGAAAGAGTAGTGGTTCCAAAGCCAGAGGAGCTGGACACAAATCCCACCTCTGCCACTTAGTAGCTGTGTGACCTGAACAAGTCATTTCCAGCACTAGCTCTATGACCCTACGATCTCATTTGATCCTCATGATGCCTCTGTGAGGTAAACAGGACTGTGCAGCCCTTATCCCCATTTTACAGATAAGCAAACAGAAGCTTAACAGAATGAAATGGCTTGCCCATGCTCACATGTCTAGTAAGTCCTGGTATTCGAATCCAGGTCTTCTGACTTCCAGTCTTGCAGTGTTTTCTAGAAACCACCCTGCCTCTCCCCTTGTACCAGCTGTTAGCTCATATCTCATTATCTGAGGGAGACAGAATAATGTGGTAGAAGGATCATCAGGCTAATACCAGCTACATGCTCTGTCTCCAGCTATGCAATGAACTCTCTTTGTACGACCTTGGGAAAGTTGCTAGATTTCCCAGTGTCTCGGTTTTCTCATCTGTAAAATGAGAGAGTTGGCCTAGATCCTCTTTCAGGTCCCTTCCAGCTCTCAGAGTCCATGATTCTCAGAACAAATATTAGCATTTTAAAAGCCCCCACGTAATAACTTTGTCTAGAACCAACCCTATTACAGGCAATCCACATGTATTTGGAGGAGAGAGGTTTTTGCCCCAGTGGAGAACTTGGCCGAGTTCCTTCACACATTGCTGCATTCCTTCTCTTCTCTCTTTTAAATTAAAACAGGTTTCAGAGCCTAAGCTAACATTCCAGCAAAGACTGGATTATGACCCAGCAAGAGGGAATGTCTATGGCGGGCAAAGGGGAACCATCTCCTAATCTCTCTTCCTCCCCCGCTCCTTTTTAATAAGCCATCTGTGTCTCTGCTGGAAAAACTTGTGAGCATCAAGGTTGCCCACAAGGCTCATGTCTGCTAGCATTGTCTAATTTAAGCTGTTTATTTTAGCTGAGAAGAGAAAATTAGGAGGAAGAATCAAATCATAGTTCTGGAATGGAGAGTCCATTCACTGACCTTTCCTGTATTCTCTGTAGCCCTTAATGTCACTGAGTGCAAGAAACACACCCATCATACTGCCAACAGTCTTCACAGTGACCTAAAGGGATCACTATTTCTTAGGTAGGAGATGCGATTTGGTTTCCTCTCAGTCAATCTGGGGCTCATTTCCGCAAATATGATCTTGTGGAATGGTCCTCGGCAGGGAGGTATTTTTCTAATGGACGATTGAGCTCGGATAACACGACTTTAAAATGGCAACAAACAGAACAGAGTCAGTCTTCCCTGCATCTAAAAGGCTGAAGAACAGTGGTTCTATGGCCAAAAGGGTCAATTCATCTATCAATCAGCATTTATTAAGAACTGGGCAATGTGCCAGGCACTGTGCTAGGCACTGGAGATACAAGAACAAACTAAGAAACAATCCCTACTCTCAAGAACCTCACATTCTAGTGGGAGAAACATCAAGGACACATAAATATACACATATATGTATAGTATAATGTAAAGGGGCAGTGAGGTAGTACAGTGGTTAGAGCACCGGGCTCAGCGTCAGGAAGACTCATTTTCATGAGTTCAAATCTGGCCTCGGACACTTAGTAGCTGTGTGACCCTGGACAAGTCATTAATCCTCTTTGCCTCAGTTCCTCATCTATAAAATGAGCTAGAGAAGGAAATGGCAAACCACTCCAGTATCTTTGCCAAGAAAACTCCAAAATGGGGTCACAAAGAGTCAGACATGACTGAAATGATTCACCAACAATAAATATAAGATTAATGAGTGTAAATATTTATATATAGTAATTAAGTATATAGGATATAAGATGCTAACAGTTGGGGACTCAGGAAAGGCTGCATCTTAAAGAGAGGTCAACAAGCCTTTATATAAAGGGCCCACTATGTGTCAGACCTCATAGAAGGCCGGAACTGGACCAGTGATTTCTTGGTATAGTTGGGATAAGGAAACTCCCTCTACCAATTCAGGTAGGCACATCATTTTCAACTTACAGTCTTAGAGAGTTGCCTAGAGCATCAATAAATGAAATGCAAAGTCCAAGGTTCCACAGCCAATGCATCAGGGTCAGGTCTGGCGCTGGAAGATCTTCCTGCTTTTAAGCCAGCTCTCTATTATGCCATGCTAACTCTCAAACACAAAAATAAAGTAGTCCCTGCCTTCTGAGGGTTTACAATCTAATGAGAAGGGTGGATGGGTGAGATAACATGTAAATAAATAAGAATATGCAAAATACATACAAGGCAGTTGGTTTCCTTCAGCACTCAGGTCTAGCCCATGAAGGGAGGCTTTCTGAAGGGGAGTTTTCTTATTCTTCCTCCCAATTCTAGTGTCTTTTCTCTGGGATGACCTCTAATTTACCTTGTATTTATCTTGTATGTACAAATATTTACATGTTGTCTCCCCTATTAGTTTGTGAAATCATGGAGAGCAGGGATCCCATGTTTTTACATTTCTTTGCATTCTTGGGGCTTAGTACGGTGCCTGCCACATAGTAAGTGTTAATAAATATTTGCTGACTGACTGATGAGTTGGTAGAGGGTAGGAGGTAGAGGGAGGGAAGAAATTGGTGGGGGGGAAATTAAGAAAACTTCATGGAGAAAGTGGCACTTGAGTGGAGCTTTGACATACAAAGGAAGATGCTATCTGTGTCCAGAGGAAGAAGTGATAAATAGAAGCATGTATAGAATGGTTTTACATATCTATATACATATTTGTGTCTAACGGCAGCCATCTGGGGGGTAGGGAAGAAAAAAAGGAAAAGAAAAGAAAGTTTTATGATAATTTTATTATATATTTGAGGCAAACTAGTCCTCTTTCTGGTCTTCTTTGAGAACAAATTACAGCAATTATTAAAATTTAAATGTATTTAATTATTTAAATTATATTTAAAAGGAATGACAAGTTGTAGACAATAAATTTGCAGTTTCATGTACAACCATCTTTTTTTCTGTTCTACTGTGTTATAGAAATGCTTGTTTTATATCTTGTGTTCAGAAGAAAATAAATAATTTTTTTAAAAAAAAGAGAATTTTTTTTAAATTTAAAAACAAATTTAAAAAGGAAAGCATACATTCCAGGTATGGGATACAGCCTGTACAAAGAAACAGAGTTGGGAGATATTGCTAGGTCAAGTCAGTAAGCATTTGTTCTCTTTTTTTGTTGTTGTTGGAGGGGGGGAAGGCAAGGCAATTGGGGTTAAGTGACTTGTCCAAGGTCACACAGCTAGTAAGTGTGTCAAGTGTCTGAGGCTGAATTTGAACTCAGGTCCTCCAGGGCTGGTGCTCTTTTCACTGAGCCACCTAGCTGCCTCTCGATAAGCATTTATTAAGGGCCTACTATGTGCAAGTCATTATTCTAAGACCTGGGCATATGAAAATAGGCAAACAACAGCCCCTGTTCTCAAGGAGATCACAGTCTAATAGAGAGACAACATGGAAACAACTTTGTACAAACAAGATACATACAGAATAAATTGGAGATAATGCACAATTGGTAGATAAGCAATAAGAGCTCAGGCAACCTTTTGTGAAGGAAAGAAACCAAGCCTTTTAGCTAGTTGGCCCATAGCATGGATAGCAATGACCAGGAGAGGTCTCAAATAATTTTGATGTCTACACTGTGCATTGTGAGAACTAAAGTCCTTCCCAAATATTAAAACACTATAAAAATCATAATAATAATAATTGCAGCCTATCATGTCCAACCATCTTAAATCTCTCCTTTTTCTCTTTTGAGTTAAACTTCTTCAAAAAGATGTCTACAATTGATGCCTCCATTTTTCCTCTAAACCTTCTGCAGTCTGGCTTCTGACCTCATCATTCAGCTGAACTTGCTCTCGACAAAGTCATCCATCATCTCTTAATTGCCAAATCAAATTACTTTTTTTTAAAATCTTCATACTTTTTGACTTCTCTACACCATTTGACACTATGGACCATCTTCTCTACCTGGACACGTCTCTTCTTTAGATTTTATGACTCTGCTCTCTCGGCTCTGGTCCTACTTGTTGGACTGCTCCTTCTCAGTCTCCTTGGACAGATCTTCATTCATGTCGTGCTCATTAACTGTAGACATCACCCTAAATTGCCTACAGGTTTGAGGCCTGTTGGTTACCCTCAACATGGTTTAGCCCATCTGCTGACATGGTTTACCAGAGTGTGGCTGCTGAGCAAGCTACAGCTTCTTGGAGCCACAGGTTAAAATTTGGTCATACATCCAAGATGCCAAAGTCATCTACTGCATACTGGGTGATGGCCAGTCATCTTGACTTTTGTCCTGCCACTGGACTTCAATGACTCAGGACGAGAGAGTGAGGCTTTGCACCACTCTGCTTCACTTAAATCCAATTCAGGAACGTCACCCGTGATGTAATTGGCCACCTTCAAAAATGAAGGGTAAACAACAACTTACTGTAGACATGCCCTGTGGCTGTCACTTAAGTTTTCTTTTCTCTCCATACTCTCCATCACCTGCTGATCTCATCAAATCCTTGCATTCAACTATCATCTATATGTAGATGAGTCCTAAAGCTACATATCTAGTATCTCTCTTGAACACAGTCCCACATCTTCAATTATCCATTGGATGTTTCAAATTGGATGTCTTATAGACATCTCAAGCTCATTAAGTCTACGACAGAATTAATTATCTTTTCCTCAAAAAACCATCCACTCTTCCAAACTTCCCTACTGCTTTTGAGAGTAATCCTTCTAATCACTCAAGATCAGAAATTTGGTATCATTCTCAATTCAGCTTAACTTATCCCACATATCTTTAATCAGTCACCACAATCTGTCATTTCTTTCCCCACAGGAGCTCTCATCCGTGGATCCTTCTCTTCTCTCCACTCACAAAGCCACTACTCTCGTACAGGCTCTCTCCATTTACATGGGCACTAACTGTGTACGGCCCCTCCTCACTTCTTGCCTGCACTACTGCAATAGCCTTCTAATTGATCTCCTTCTCTCAGGTCTCTCCTCCCTCCAACCCATCTCTCACACAGCTGCTCAAATGATATTCCTAAAGCACAAGCATGATCATGCCCCATTCACTAGGTGGTACAGTCAGTAGAGCACCAGCCTTGGAGTCAGGAGGACCTGAGTTCAAAACTGGCCTCAGACACCTGACACACTTACTAGCTGTGTGACCTTGGGCAAGTCACTTAACCCCAATTGCCTTGCTCTCCCCCTTCCAAAAAAAAAAAAAGAAAAGAAAAGGAAGAGAGATGATCATGCCACATTCTCTTCTCCAGCTCAGTAAATTTCAGTGGTCACCTATTATCTCTAGGACCAGATATAAATTTCTTTGTTTGGCATTTAAAACTCTTCACAACCTGGTTCCTTCTTATCTTTCTAGTATTATTACACTTTTCTCCCTTCTACATTCTCTATGGTACAGATATATACGGGTCTACTTGCCGATCCTCACATAAGTCATTCCATTTCCCATCTCTGGGCTTTTGCCTTAGCTGTCCCTCATGCCTAGCATGTTCCTCCTCCTAAATTCCTCCTCTTAGAATCTCTAGCTTCCTTTAAGATTTGGCTCAAGCACCATTTTTTTGCAGGAGGCCTTTTCATGTCCCCCAAACTACTAATAACTACCTCTCCAAGGCTATCTTGTCACACACACACACACACACACACACACTCATGCAGTCTCTCTAATTAGAATATAAGCCTCTTGAAGGCAAGAACTAATCTACTCTTGTTTCTGTATCTCCAGACTTAACATAGTACCTGACACATAGTAGGTACTTAATAAAATGCTTCCTTACCTGCTTGATGGCATTTTTTTCAAAGCATTCTCACACCTGTTACTTCATTTGAATTTCACAATAGCACTGTGGGTAAGATGGATGGGGGGGCAGTCATTTTTCACCCCATTTTATAGATGAGAAAACTGAGGACCTGATAATGAAATGACTTTCCTAAGGCAACAGAAAGTTAATGTTGGAGCCAGGATGAGAAACCAGAGTATAAACAAGACATCCAGAGAAAGTTAAAAACGGATTGCTTTGTATGACTGTCAAAAAGCAAAGGACTCCAGAAGATGTGGAGGAGAAAAAATACAGATTACAGAGCACAAGTCATTGAAATGTGTGTTCTGTACAAGCTGTGCTTAAGGACATAAGAATGCCAGACTCATCACCCTGAATTCTCGAGTTCAATGTTCTTAATCTGATGTATCTAGATAAAGTTATTTTCTGTGGCCTTGATCTCAAAAGTTTAGACACATGTTTGGCCTAGGCAAAATGGGGGCACACATCCCCTAGTTCTCTATTCTGTATCTGATTAATTTCCTAGGGGATATCCCCCTATCTCTCACATCCAGATTGCTCAGAATTTTCATGATCGCCTAGGTGTCTCCTGTCATGGACCAAAATCTAATACGTGAATTCACCCTAAGATTCACAGAGTTGGACCAAACCTCAGAGACATCCATTCTGACCCATACCCAAACTAAAGATCCCTTCTAGGCATTCCCAATGACTAGTCATTCCTCCTTTGCTTGAAGGCATCTAGTGAGGAGGAACCTACTACTCCTAACCACCTTACACCCACCCCAAGGCAGACGACAACACTATTGGACTGCTCCAATTTTAGGAAGTTTTTCCTAAATGTGTCTCTCTGCAATTATCATTTATTACTTCTAGTTCCGATTTCCAGGCCCAAGCCTTTTAAACACATAGAGGCAGTGATACACAGTATTTCCATTGCATCCTCATCTCCAGTCGAAGTACCCCAAATTCCTTCAAGTAATCCTCCTTTGCCATGGGTCCCTAGTCCTCTTAGACTGATAGTCTCCATAGTCTTTTTGGATGCTTCCTAGTTTAGCAATACTCTTCCTAAAATATGAGTTCCTGAACTAAACACAATATTCCAGATATAGTCTGACCAGTACTGTATGCAGTGAGACTATCAACCCCCTGGACACTAAGCCACTATTAGCTGAATCTCAGATACCCTTGTGGCTCCCATATCACATTACTGGCTCGCGTTGAACTTACGATCCACTAAAACCCCCAGATCCTTTTCACACAAATTGTACTATCTAGTTACACCACTCTCTGCCACCCCCCATCTTGTACATGTGAACACAGAGGTGACGATGATCATCTTCTGTGTTGTCTCTCACCCAAAAGAAACCCATGGTTAGTGGTGGAATTTAAGACACCATAGAACCTGGAAATTGCAGGATAGATATTTTGGGGCAGGGACCCTTCAAGTCACATGTATTCTTCTTACCTATGAGTGGCCTGGTTTTGATTCAAATCAATTCCATAAGTGTTACTGAACACTTACCATGTGCAAAGCACTGTGGTAAATATTGAGTTTATATCACAAATAAATAAAACAATCCCCATTATTAAAGGGCAAGCAGCCCAGTAACAGATGAGTTACATCCTGGCTCTCAAGAATGACAGGTTCACAAATAACTATATTTCAAAATAGCATTTGATAAATGCATGAGGTTTGAAGAGAAAAGGTGCTAGGAAAGGAAGAAGATATCACATCCATCTGCCAAGATGAGGGAAGGTTTCACGAAGAGGGTAGCCTTCGATCTGGGTCTTGGGATGAACGACTTAGGGATATCCTCTGCCCACTCCTGGTTTGTCCTAATTAGCTTTTCTGACTCCATTGTTAATGAATCGACCTCTATCCACCTTGAGGAAGCAGTAGAAGAGAGGAGATAGGGCCCTATTCTGGGACCTAAGAGGCCAGGGCTCTCTGTTCAGATTTGTCATTAACTGACTACGTCACTGAATCTGGCCTCAGACACCTCCTAGCTGTGTGACCCTAGGCAAGTCACTTCACCCTGTTTGCCTCAGTTTCCTCAACTGTAAAATGAGCTGGAGAAGGGAATGGCAAACCACTTCAGTGTCTTTGCCAAGAAAAGCCCAAATGGGGCCACGAAGAGTCAGATATGACCAAAACGACTGAACAACCACAAAGAGCTATGTGATCTTGGGGACGTCACACTGCTCTGGCTCTCCTCTTCTTCCTCTTAAAATAAGGGAGTAAAACTAGATGTTTTTGAAGATCCTTTCTAGCACAGTGATCTGACTTCTAGTGAGCAAAAATTTAAATTCCCCCCATCCCCTCATGCTTACTACCTACATGTACAGAGCTGGGTGGATGCCAAACCTTTCCCTCATTCCCCTACCTCAACTCTTGACTTTCTCTCATTTAAGGTTAGAACCAAGTAGAGAATTATAAATGGGAAGGAGATAAAGCGGAAACGGTGTAACAACAGTAACAGCAGCAAAGGAATCTATTTAACCGAGTGTTTGGAAACATGGAAAAAGGAAGTCGTCTTTTTTGTTGTTGTTGTTTAATGGGTACCCTATGGCGTCAGAGATCTAAGACTTGGAAGCAGATTTCTGCCTGACACCACTTCAGTGGGTAGACGAGGAAAGCTGCTTGGTATCGAGAAAAGAAAACAGGATTCGGAGTTAGAAAATGTAGACTCAGATTTTCCATCTCTGTGACCTTGGGCACCAGTCAGCTAACTTCTTTGGACTCCTGTTCACTCCTTTGTGAGAGGAAGCGCTTGGACCACATCCTCATTAACTTCTCTTCCAGATCTGGAGCCTATAATTGGCTAGTAAGGTCAGCCCTATTCAGTGCCTGCTACCCCAGAGGCAACGCTTTCCCTTCTCTAGCTCAGCAGTGAAAGTATAGGAGAATCCACAATGTCCGGGGGAAAAAATAATTCAGAGCCTAAACGTGGCAGACATATACGTGTAATCAATCAATCAAGAAATATTATTAAGCATCTATTATGTGCCAAACACTGTGCTAAGCACACACACATATATGATAAAATAATAATAAAATATACACATATATACATGTATGTGCTTAGAGGCACATTTATGTGTATATACAATATAAATTTATACACACCCATTCATATATACATATTTGTGTACATATATATGTAAAAGCATATCCTGACATTCTTATGGTATCATCAATTTAGTATTGGAAGGGGTGACAGAAATCATTTAGTCCAGCTTCTCCGCCATTTTACAGATGAGGAACCAGATTTCTAAGAAGGTTAAATAGATAAGACAGCAGGGTCAGTATTTGATCCCCACTCATCTAACTCCAAGTTCAGCACTGTTTACACTGGTACCAAGTTGCTTCTCTCCCCCTACACATCCCCAAATTTTGAGAGCAGCTTTTCAGAGGCTGTCCTTTAAAAAAAATACAGAAAGCCAAAGGCATTTTCACTTGGGGAAAGATTATTAAATTTCAAAATTGCTCTACATGCCAGACAAGATTGAAATCTCTGTGCTGCGCTTGGGTGAGCTAGAGACCTGTTTTGCAAACAGGAAGCTATGGCAGCATCTCATTCTCTGTGCACTGGGTGACTGAAATGGAGGAGCGTATTTAAAACTACATTAAGGGGCTGAAAACAAGGTAATTACAGTATTTGTTATACTAGAAAGAGCTTTTCACATCCGTGGAAATTACGAGCATTGTGATTATGATTATGAAAATTATGAGGGAAATCAAATATTTCCACCCCCCTTTATGCTGCACATTAGAGGCCAAGGCTTAATAAAGAACGAACAAAATGCCTTTTGGGGTCTTTGTTGAGGAAGTAGACACGTAAAGTTATTAAACACTTTAATAATGTGGAGAGTTGTGATTTCAGCTTCGGTTTGGTGAGACATCGATCAAATTGCTGCAGAAGGACGCCGTTCCCTGGGAGAGAAGGCCAGGAAGGGAAATGAAAAGGGGGGAAAACCGGATGGAGTCAGTGCCGCATATTATAAACCAGCTCTAAGGATTCATTGCACCAGGCCAAGCTGAGGTTTCTCTCTTTTGAATGCTTTATTTAAGCTCTCCCTCTCTCTCTCTCTGTCTCTCTGTCTCTCTCTCTCTCTCTCTCTCTCTCCCCGCCCCCCCCCTCTCCCCTTCCCTCCCCCCTATTAACCCAGGGCCTAGTGGGGATAAGGATGAGGATGGGAATATGGAAGACAGTATGAAAGAGTGATGTCTGAATTGTAAAAGATGTTGGAAGAAATGCAATTGTGTAACTATCGGATATGCGGAGAAATTAGTCAGACCATCAAAATGTTGTCAAGTAGCATGGTCTGTTGGGAAGATATCTGTACTGAATGACATAATACTTGGGTTCCCTCATGCATTCAACAGGCATTCACTAACTACCTTCTATGTGTCAGGCAGGGTGGAAGGGAGCACAGGTAGGTGGGCAACAGCTAGGTGGAGCAGTGGATAGAGCACTGGGCTTAGAGTCAGGAAGACCCAAGTTAAAATCCAGCCTTAGAAACTTCTTCGCTGAGTAACCTTGGACAAGTCACTTAACCTCTGTTTGCCACTGGAGAAGGAAATGGTAACCCACTCCAGTATTCTTGCCAAGAAAACCCCACGGACAGAGGACCATGGGATCACTATGACTGAAAAGACTGAACAGCAACATGTACTTTGATACTGGCGATAAAAAGACAAAGACTACTGGGCCTCAGGTGGATAAAGGAGGAATACTACAACATACACACAGATAAGTTAAGAGGTAATGAAATATAATGGAAAAACCATTGGACTTGTAGTCAAGGGGACTTGGTTCAAATCCCATTATGACATTTATTGGGTCTACAACCCTTGGCATAATCTCTGAGCCTCAGTTACTCCTATGTGCATGTGTGCATACATGTATATGTATATATGTATGCATACATACATACACACACATATATGATGGGAAAAATAGTAGTACCCCCTCCAACAATTGTGTAGATTAAATAATATATACACAGTGCTACATAAAGGGTGTCCATTAATTTGATTATAAGTAAATACAAGAGATAGTGAAGCATAGAAGGTCCTGGCATGCTATGGTCCATGGGGAACCAAGAAGAATCAGATACAACTGAATGACTGAGATACAACAACAAAATACAAAGTATATTATCTAAAATAATGCAGAGAAATTTGAAGAAGGAGAATATGTCAACAACCTTAAGGCATATGTAAAAAGTGATGCGCAAACAATGTCTTAAAGGAAGCGAAAGATTCTAGGAGGCAGAGATGAGCAAACAGTAAATTTCAGACATGGGCAATCACCTGTGCAAAGTCATGGGGGTGGGGGTGGGGGGTGGAGAGGTGGCATGAACAGTCATTTGAAGAAAGCAAGAAGGTCAGTTTGACTGGAACAGAAAACTCTCCTTCTTAGAGTCACATGAAATAATACTGCATAGGTAGTTGAGAGCTAGCTTGTGGATAGCCTTAAATCCAACAATCTCTTAACTGTTAACTAAGTTATTCTCACTCCTCATATTCTTTGATCTCTCTGCAGCATTTGACACTATTTACCTCCTTCTCCTCCTGCTGCTTCTCCTCTTCCTCCTCCTCTTTCTTCTTCTTTTCTTTCTCTTCCTCCTCCTCCTCTTCCTCCTCCATTCTCTTCTTCTTCCTCCTCCTCCTCTTTCCCTCCTCCTCCTCCTTCTCCTCTTCCTCCTCCCCCTGGATAATCTCTCTTCCTCCATCTTATGTGGCACTGCTCTTCTGGTTCTCATCCTACCTATGCTACCACTCCTCTGCAGTCCTCTTTGTTGGTTCATCATCTATTTGCCGTGCCCTGAATATAGGTGTCCTTCAGTATTCTGCTGTGGGCACTTCTCTCTATATATACTCCCCTCAGTGATTTCATCACTTTCCAAGATCTCTATTCAGATAGATGATTTTCAGATCTGTCCATTCATTTCTAATCTCTCCACTGAACTGCAGCCTCCATTCATTCGTTCATGAAGTACCTACAATGTGCCAGGTACTATGCTAGAAACTGGGGATCTAGCAACCAAATCAAAAACAGACTCTGCCCTCAAGAAGCTTACATTTTACTGGGAGAAAAAATAGTATACCCAAATAAGTGACTACTAAATATATGGAAAGTAGATACAAAATCAATATGAAGGAGAGGCCCCTTAAAGATGGAGGGGGGGAGACGGGTAGGGAGGGTAGATCAGGAAAGGCTTGGTATAAGAGATGGCATTTTAGCAGACATTTGAAGGAAGTTAAAAATTCTAAATTTACATCATCATACCTTCCTCCCATTGCTCCCAGATCTATTCCGTGGCCAGCCAGAGTAAGTCTCATCCCCCATCCATCTTACAGCCTCATACTTGAAGACAGCTATTTTGCCCCTGAATTTTGCATTAAACATTACTCTTTCCTAGTTAGCCCTCTTACAACATTCAGATCCCTCTTAGAAGGAAGATGAAGGGAAACTCAATTAGGTGAATAAATGTTATCAGATCACTTTCCACCTTGACAAAAGTGACTAAGTGTGAGGAAGAAAGGAATCCTTGGGTACTCTTGAGTCAGATCTCTCCTTGTTCTGAGTTCTCAAGGTTCTAAAAGTCCCAGTCCATAACCCACAACAGAAGTTTCCTCCCCTGCTCAAATACCTACCCGATGGTCCCTGGCAAGGGAGAGAGACCTCTGGGTGATTTCCCAATAGGTCCATAACCATAAGTGGGCATTGGGGGATAATGCCTGATTCCCAGAATGCCCAAACCCCACCTGGAAGCCCCCTTCATCTTGGCACCCTGTTACTTCCATGTTTCTCTGTCTCATCACTATTTCTGGAACATCCATTAGTATTAAACACATCCAATCCAGCCTTGGCTCTCAAATACCAGTGAGAAGGGAGAAAACCTAGTGGAAACTTGTGGGACTTCCCTTTAAGCAGAAAGCAGTAGGGGAATTTATTATCTCAGTCACTGTGGTAACTGCTGACACAATGTTTTCACAGAATCGCCGACTCGGAAGGGACCTTAGAAGTCACCTAATTTTAATCGTGTCCTTTAGAGTTCTGTTAAACCTCTCCACTAGCCCCTTAGTCTAGAGGTGGGAGCCTGATGGTTTCTAACCCTTGGTCCCACAATTCCAGAAATTCTGACAGCATGTTAGAATTAGAGCCTGACAGTACTTCATGTGGGCTTCCCAGAGGTAGAAAAACTTTCACCATTTAAGGCAAGTAGGAGGACAAGAGAACCCCTGGAGACCAGATGTCTTGGGAACAAGAAGACCAGGGTCAATCCTCAGAACAGAGTTGTAGAATGGAGATGTTAGAAAAATACTGGGGAGTGACAAGAGCACAGGATTTAAATTCAGAAAACCTGGCTTTTAATCAATGCTCTACCACAAATTCTCCTGGGTGACCTTGGTCAAGTCACTTTCTCTCCTTGGGCCTCAGTTTCCTCATTTGTAAAGTAACAGGGTTGGGCTAGATGACTGTAGGACTCCTTGTGATTCTAAATCTATGATGTCTAAATTCCCTTATGGCTTGAAATCTTACAGTTCTTTCTGTCTGGTCTAAGATATTTATTCTTTCACATAAAACTCAGGAGTGGACCATAGATTTAAGGCTAGAAAGGGTCTCAGAGATCATCAAGCTCAAACATTCTCCGCTCCCATCCCCATTTTACAGATAGAGAAACTGAGCCCCACAGAAATTAACCAACTTTGCCCAGCTAGGATTTGAACCTAGTTCCCCTGATTCTAATTTCAGGGCTATTTTCACTTTGCCACACTGGCTGGCTGGCACAAGAGCCCTGGGAAGTCAGCAGGCCCTGACTTCACATTTTTTGCTAAGAGTAGTAAGCTCTGGTCAACCATCCTACCTATCATATAAAAGCAGGAGGTTTGTGGGGAAGGCGATGTTAAATGGAAAGTGTTAAAGACTTGACAGCTTTGGGGCTTCCAAACCCAACTTGGCCTCTACATTTGAGTGACCTTTGGAGGAATCCAGCTTCCCAGATTGAAAATGAGAGGCTATTTTTAACTTCCTGTAATTTGTATCTATATTTAAACTCGAAGGACTACTGGGAGCACTTTCTTAAACCACAAGTATGTTATGGGGCATTGATCTTCAGAGATCACTGACCCCAGGCTGTTTTGCGGGGATGCTGAGAAGGTAAACCTCCCGTCCTTGAAGGCTTTGCAGTCTGGCAGCTTATTCTGGGACAAGGAGCACCACACCAAGAAACCAGAGACCTGGGCTCTAGTCAAGACTCACTTGCTTGCTTCCTGTGTGACTTTGGACAAGCTGCTTCCCCTGTATAGGACAGTATCCTCATCTGTAAAATGAACATACTGTTCTGGATGCTCTCTTACAGACCAGCTCTGACATGCTATGATTCAATCAGGCACACAGCTAGGGAAACAAATGGTCTACGTGTTTATTTCAAGAAACCAATTGAAAACACGAATTTAAAGGTTTTAAAGTAAGTCTTATTAACTTTAAGCCATATATTTAGGCAGTATCAAGTTTTCATGGATGTGAAAAATTTGAGATGTATTTTCAACTTTTCATTAATCAATCAATAAACACCTGATTAAACATTTATTAAGCACCTACTATGTACTCCACACTGTACTAAACACTGAGGCATTGTACATCGGTTTTAAAAGAGGAGGGTGCTTTGACACACCAAAGTAGCTGTCACAAACTCAATGCTCTAAAATGTGAGCACTTTACTTCTAATAATAATAATAATAATTCATGTTTTCTAAATCTTAAGGAATATCTATCTCCATAACATCTCCCACATCTGTCTTCTCTCCACTCACACCGCTATCAATCAATCAACAAATGTTCATTAAAGACCTACTATGTCAATCAACAAACATTAATGAAAGACCTACTATGTGTCAGGCACTCCTCTAGGTGCTGGACATGCAAGGTTAAAATGAAACAGTCTTAGCTCAGGCCTCTTATGATCTCTCACTTGGTCTAAGCTGCCTAATTGATCTCTCTGCCTCAAGTCTCTCCCCAGAGCTCCCAAAGGGATTTTCCAAATCCACATGTCTGACCGTGTCTCTCTCCTGCTCAATAAATTCCAGTAGCTCCTTATTACCTTTAAAATGAACTATAAATTTCTCTGTTTGGTATATAAAACTCTTCACAATCTGGTTCCAGCCTGCTTTTCCAGCTTTATTACATATTACACTATGGTTCAACTAAACTGGTTTTCTTACAATTTCTCAAACAAGACATGCCATTTTCTGCTCCTCCCTCCCATGCCTGGACCTCCTCACCTCTCTCCTCACCTCTAGGGCTTAGAATCTCTAGTTCCTTTCTTGGCTCAACTTCAGTGCTACCTTTTACGTAAAGCCTTTCCTGCTCCCCCATTGCTAGAGCTTCCCCCATCCCAAACCACTTCATATCTACTTTGTATATCTCCATATAGTCTCTCTGGGTGGATTATAAGCTCCTCTGAGGCCTAGGCAGGTTTTGCTTTTCTCTTTATATTTCCAGAACCTAGCAGAGTCCCAGGCACGGAATAGTAAGAATAGGAGCTGCATTTGTGATTTCATTGGGGTAGAGAATTCTCAGGTGAGGAAACTCCCTTTACCAAGGCAGGTGGGTTTTTTCTTTGTAGCTGAGTGGCTGACTTAGCACAGGACAACACTGCTATGATGTGTCAGAATTAGGACTGACCTCAAGTTTTACTGCCTTCCAGAATGATTTGCTGTCCACTATATCACCCCACGGTGCTTAATTGTTGCTTATTGATTAATTGCTATAAATTTTGCTCAAGTAATAGTCATCGACATTCATAAAGTTCTTAATATTTTGTGAAGGGCACATGTGATCTCATCTAAGCTTCATAACCCACATGTGAAGTAAATTTACAGGTGCCTCCATTTTATAGATGAGAAAAACTAAGGCTTAGAGAGATCACCCAGCTTTGTCTGATGTTTGTCCTTCATTCTCAAAGAGGAGCATGACAGCAGGAAGATGATGCCATGACTTGCAAATGAATTGGATTTAATCGAGGGAGGGCTGTGCAGAGTCACCAGCCTCATTTTCTCCTCCAGAGCCATCTGGGTCCAGTGGCAAGGTATACATCAGGACAGTTAGAGACGGCCCCCTCGCACAGCTAGTAAACATCAGAGGTAGGATTTGAACCCAGCACCGAAAGCAACCCTATTAAGGCAGGTACAGTGACCGCCCTGTGCTATCCCTCAGGGAGGCTCCCTCTTTGGCTCTATACTAAATGGCCCCAAAGTGTCGATATTCCTTTGTGCCTCATCTACTTCATTATTGTAAATGCAGAAATGCACTATTTTACAAAGATAAATATCCCCATTTCATAAAAGAGGGAACAATGAGAGGCCATGTGATCTGCCTTTGGTAACACAGCCAGGACTCAGATCAACGTCCTCTGATTCCAAATCCAATGTTCTTTTCACAACATCACGCCACCTCCTCGGAGGCCCTCAGAGTATCTCTCAGTGCCTTATTGACTCTTGTTTTGTACACAATTTGAACAAATTTGGATATCTTATTTCCAAGACAAAATCAGACTGGACGTAGTAAATTAGGAGTGGGGAGCATCCCTAAAAGCCTGTGAATGACAGCAAGGAGAAGAGAAACACTCTATTCTCATTTATGTCTGTGGGATTCCCCTTATGTTGATGAGACCCTTCCTGGGATCATAGAAATGACCTTAGAAGGCCATCCAGTTCAACCTCTTCATTTTACAGGTAAGGAAATTGGGGCTGAGAAAAGCTAATTAGTTTGCATAGAGTTACAAAGCTAACAAATGTCAGAGGCAGGATTTGAACACAGGTCTTCCTTGACTCCAAGCACAACATTTTCTCTGCATGCCACCTAGCTTTCATGGACAGTTCTCACATGAAGCAAAAAGAGCACTGGACTGGAGGGTGGGGGAAGAGGGGTAGGCCTGACAAAGCAATAAAAGATAATCACAGCAGTTTGAGGACATTAGATCTAAGGGCAAATAGCCCCACACATTTAAATAATTTCTTAGGCATCCCTGACTATAGACATCAAGATTCATAATCAGGAATTGGGATGTAGTGGATAGAATATTAACTTGGAGTTAGAAAGGTCTGGGTTTGAATTCTGCCTGTGACATATTCTAACTGTATGACCCTATACAAGTTACTTTACCCTGTTTGCCTCAATTTCTTTATCTGTAAAAATGATCTGGAGAAGGAAATGGCAAAGCACTCCAGTACCTTTGTCAAGAAAACCCCAAACAGGGTCACAAAGAGTCAGACGTGACTACAACGAGTGAACAACAAAATCCTTTGTTTACTAAGGCAGAGGTGTGTGTGTGTGTGTGTGTATGTGTGTGTGAGTGCACATGTGATACATTTCAAGTCGATTTCCATCCAAAAATGGTTAAATTTTTTTTTCTTAAAGTTTTAGTCCTTACAAGGAAAAGTCTTTGATACCTGGAGAATTCACTTGCATGGAACATCTCATTTCCTGATGATGCTGGATAAATGAGGCATTACTATCATGATAAATAGCCATCATTATTCATTCGGTCATTCGGATCTGTCATTGCTTAACAGGATACAAGCCCAGCTCTGCCAAACACCAGCGTTGACAGTTATGCGCTTATTGCTCCCATCTCCGTATGAACAGCCGGATGATTGGTTCATCCCGTGGAGTTTTCAGGCCATTTGTGGTCATTATTCATGAACAATAAATTCACCACTTATTGTTTGGAATAAAGCACTCCATTATTATCTGTGTCTGTTGGATTCCTCTTATGTTGACGAGAACCTTCATAGGATGATAGGAATGACCTTAGAGGGCAACTCAGTTCAACCACCTCCTTTCACAGATAAGGAAATTGAGTCTGAGAGAGATTGATTTCCTTGCATAGGGTCACAAAACTAACAAGTGTCAGGGGCAGGATTTGAACACAGGTCCTCCTGATCCCTCCAAGTGCTCGTTTTGCTATGCCACCTAGGCAGTTCTCACATTAGGCAATAAGATGTAAGAAGTGGAAAGAGTATTGGAGTGGGGTGGGGGAAGGAAGGGGGTTCAAGCCATCTGGGTGTCACCTGCAAATATTGAGTGCCAAGCTTGGGGTCAGGAAGATTCAACTTCCTGAGTCCAAATCCAGCCTAAGATATTTACTACTGTGTGACCCTGGGCAAGTCACTTAACCCTGCTTACCTCAGTTTCCTCATCTGCAAAAATGGGCTAGAGAAGGCTATGGCAAATCATCCCAGTATCTTTGCCAAGAAAACCCCAAAATGATGTCATGAAGAGTCAGACACCACTGAACAGCAACTATCTAGCTGTTGGACCTTGGGCAAGTCAATTAACACCTCTGAGGCTTGAATTTATTTTCCTTCTCTGTAAAACAAGAGACATAGTGCCTGACTTACTGCAAAGATTAAATGAGAGAAAGGTTGTAAAAGTCTTTGAAAAGTATGGAAAGGGATATAATTATAAGGGATTATAATTATCAGGCAGCAGAAATCTCCTGGGCTTATATTACACAAATTGCAGAGCTCCTTAGAAAGCTGCGTGATAAAAAGTATTTCAGAGCTGTTGTGAGTACTGTTAGAATTCTCGATACTCCATTCTTACCATCCCTGCAGCTTTCTAAACCAAAATGTCCCTCACCAGCTACCACTCCCTTTTTTGTTTTGTGTGTGGTCTCTCATTAGGTTGCAAACTCCATGAAGACAGGAACTGTCTTCACATTTTTGTATCTGTATCCTCAGATCTTGGTACCTAGTAGGGATTTACTGAATGCTATTTCATTCATTCATCTAAGAGGTATGATTTTTCAGAAAACCTGAAGGCCTCAGTGGTTCCCAAATTTGAATTTCATCCCTCTAACTTAGTGCTTTGATTTGGTGAAAATGCAAATATTCGTAAGAAGTAGAACATATTTTAAGCTGTTCTCAGTCACTGACACCTTCTGGTGAATGAAAATCCGAGAATAGGTTTTAGTGAAGGGCAGGGGTAAGTAGCATGAGACCAATTGGCTGCATGAGGGAAGAGGGAGAAGGGAAAGAGGGGTGGGACAAGGTAGAAGGTAACATCGAGTTACGGTGGGAGGGGGGACAATAAAGAATGTGGGGGGGGCAGCTTTGAGAGCTGAAAACAAACTTCCCAAACTTCCCCGTTTTGCTAAGACTAGAGTCTGATTGGAGGAGTAAGAAAAGTATGGATGTTTAGGGACTGAGACTTCCAGGTCACTTGTGGCTGGAAGGCGGGGTCAGCTGCTCAGTTGAAGACAGCATTCGTCTGCCTCTTCTCACTGCCACCCTGATGCCAAAGCCCAGCTTGAGAAGGAGGCCCCTGGCTCTCCACAGCACAGCCCCCCATCCGAAATCACCCATGCCAATTAAAAAAAGAAATCAGCAGAGCCTGTGATGCTGTATGGGGCGTGTTGAATGGCAGTCCCAGCTCCTGTCTGCAATGTAAGGCAGTCATGTATAATACAACGAGGCTCCTGAAACACTTCAGAGCATCAACCATCTGGTCCTCCGTGATGTACTCCAGGCTTTGACTAATTTTTAATGCAGGTTTTTATGATGGATCTGTACATCACCGTTAGCTATCCTGGAGGAAGAGAGTGAGGTTGCTCTTTGAATTAAACTGACTGATGATGAATTTGTCTCCTGCTTTAATTACTTTCTGTACATTAAAGGTGTAGTGGACCAGAGTAGGCAAAGGCTTTGTGGGCCTGGTCCCTGCCCCTGTCTACTTCCCCTACCCTGGAGGCCCAAGAGCTTCCACTGGTCCCCTCTGATTGGGGACTCCAGAGGAAGGGTGCCGGGGGAGCCAGACTTCAGAGCTTGGGAGAGTCTCTCCATATCTCTGGCAAATGAGCAGGTTTCCTGAGGTTAATTAGCTCTGGTTATTCCCGTCCCTGGAAATCTTGCCCAGCCCATATGGCTGGGCTTGGAGAGGATGGAAGGAGTGTGACAAGTGAGGGAGCTTTTGTTCTTGCCCGTTTAAGCCGGAGCTGACATTTCAAAATGACTGCAAAGCAAAAGAAGACTTCGATTTTTTTTTTCATCCCCGGAATGACTGTGCTCCCCTTGCAGTAGCGCCAGCAACAACATTACCTCCCTCTAAAAAACAAAGATAAAAACAAAAACGCTGACCCTAAGTACAAGCAGGCTAGGCAGCTATCCGTGTGAAAGAATTTCAGCTGTGTCAAGAAGCCGTCTATACCTCCCTGCACCAAAATATCTCCCTCAAAGTCCTCCTGTTACATTGACTGAAATTCCATTTGTAGAAAAGCCAGGCCTTTGACTTCTGTTCCCTAGACTCTAGGGCACCAGACAGAACCTGACCATTTTATAGGGACTGGCCCATTGCCTCTATCAGCTACTCCTCAGGGGATCCTAGGTTTAGACCAAGATAGGACCTTAGGAGTCATTTAAACCATCTTGTTCATTTTACACCTGTAGAAACTGAGGCCTGGAGAGGTAAAGTTATTCACCCAAGATCTTACATGTAATAAGTAAAAGAGCCAAGATCCAAACTCAGGTCCTTATCATCCTTTCTGCAAAAGAGTATGGACCTGAGACTTGTCACCATAATCTTGGAGGGAAAAATCAGAAATACACCCAGAAGCCTGAGGACCTAAAAGGTGAAAATGAAAAAACAATCCTAAAGCTTAGAACATGAGTGGAGAGTGCCCTTTATGTGTGATATTTTTAATTTATAGTCAGTCAACAAGCATTTCTGAAACCATTCTTATGTGCCAGGCACTATGCTAAGTGCTAGAGGTACAGAGAAAGGCAAAGATGCAGTCCTTACCCTCGAGAAGCTCACCTTCTAATGATGGAAACAATATGTAAATACCTGAACATAGAAGATATATGCAGCATAAACAGAAGGTAGTCTCACTAGCAGTGGACTGGAAAAGGCCTCCTACAAGGGTGGTATTGGGACTGAGTTTTAAAAGAGCCCATGAAAGTCAGGAGACAAAGGTGAGGAGGAAACACATTTCAAGCTAAGTGAAAAGATATGGCTCCCAGAGATGGAGTGTCATTTGCTAAGACGGCCATAGAAGAGTGTGTAGAGGGGAGCCAGGTTATGAAAGGCTTCAAAAGCTAAACAGAGGGGTTTATATTTGATCCTGGGGGTAATAGGGAACCACTGGAGTTTATTGAGGAGGGGAGGGGCAACATGAACTGCAATTTGGAAGACTACTTTGGCAGCTTAGAGAAGGATGGATTAGAATGGGGAGAGACCAGAGGCCAGGAAACCATTAGAAGGCTCTAGCAATAATACAAGCAGCTAGATGGCTCAGTGGACCAAGTGCTGGGCCTGCACTCAGGAAGACCTGAGTTCAAATCCGACCTCAGACACTTTCTAGATGTGTGACCTTGCCTTAATCCACTGGAGAAGGAAATGGCAAACCACCCTGGTATCCTTGACAAGAAAATCCCATGAACTGTAAGGTCCATGGAGTCACAAAGAGTTGGACACAGCTGAACAGCAAAGCAATAATGTGGGCATGAGATGATGAGGACCTCCACCAGGGTGGCAGCTATGTGCTTTTCTCTCCCATTCCTTCATGGGACGTATACAAGAAATGTTGTGAAGACAGAAAAGACAAGGCTTGGCAACAGATTGGATGTGAGATGAGTGAAAATGAGCAGCTAAGGATAATACCAAGATTGTGAGCCTGGATGGCTGGAAAGATGGTGGTGCCCTTGAAAGGCATAGGGATAGAAGGAAGAGAAGAGGATTTAGGAAGACAGATACTGAGTTCAGTTTGGGGCATGTTGAATTTGAGATATCTATAGCATATCAAGCTGGAAATGTCCAAGAGGAATTTGATGATGAGTCTAGAGCTCAGGAGGGACGTTAGGGCTAGATCTGGGGTGGGGAACCTGTGGCTTTGAGGCCACATGTGACTTTCTAGGTCCTTGGGTACAGCCTTTGGACTGAGTCCAAGTTTGGTAGAACAAATCCTTTTATTAAGGGGACTTGTTCTGTAAAGTTTGGATTCAGTCAAAAGGAGGGCAAAATGGTCTTAAAGGAACCCAGAGGGTCAAATGTGGCCTTGAGTCCA
This sequence comes from Trichosurus vulpecula, assembly GCF_011100635.1. NCBI lineage: Eukaryota > Metazoa > Chordata > Mammalia > Diprotodontia > Phalangeridae > Trichosurus > Trichosurus vulpecula. Next base: position 155,702,729 of record NC_050580.1, read on the forward strand.
TAGGTTCCCCACCCTTGGGCTAGATGGAAAGATCTGGGAATTATCTTTATAGAGATGATAATGGAACCCATGGGAACTGCTGAGATCACCAACTGAGACAATATAGAAGGAAGAGAGGAGGAGGCTCAGGATAAACCTTTGGGGGACACTCACAGTTTGTAGCTGTGACCTGAATGTAGGCCCAGCGAGGGAGATAGCTGTCAGATAGGAAGGAGAAAATTACATGTAACATTTCTGTACTGAAAATATTTCCAGTGCTGACACAAAGATACAGATACTCAACTGAGCAAGGTTTTATAGGATTTTGAGCTGGAAGGGATCTTCCCAAGGTGACCTATTAGAAAATAAGCCCTCTGATTCAAAATCCGCTGATCTTTTCACTCTAAACGTGCTACCTGTTCCGGGCTAAATCGAAGCTGTACTAGGTACTACGACATAGTTATAGAGATGGAGAATGCATGTTCTAACAAGTTTATAATCTCTAAATGAAAAAAAGAAAGATTAAGGCTCATGAGATAATTTACCAATGGCCTAAGATCATATATAAGAGTGGGAAATTATCAGCAGTTGATGAATCTTTATGGAGGACCCAGAGGGGCTGACTGGAAGCAGGGAGTGATTGGAGGAGGCAGCAGGGGGATGGGGACCCCTGACCTTAGCTGGAGTAGTGATTTTTCACAGGAAGTAGAGTTAAATCTACCCTGTTATCTGGGGACAGGAGCAATACAGAAGTGCCCAACAATCAGACCAGCCCTAAATTTCAGCAGCAAGTTTCCTTGATTTCTGATCAGAAAACTGAAATGGAAATGCTGCAAAGCACAGTCATACCCCAGTGGCCTGTTATCTCTTCAAGTGAAGGCTCAGGGCTGTGACAGAGAGGAAAAAGGGCACAGGGATGTCACTGGTGTGAGATAAAGGAATTAATAATGCCTAGTGACTCAGCTGTGCCTCCTACATTGGAATGGGTCTGGCATGCCTGGGGTGGTATTTTAAGGATGTTGTTTGGACCGAGCCTTTTACTGTGAAAGACAGAAAGTCACTGGAGTCGAGTTTGTGAAGGGTTTCCTGTTAGCTAACAACCACAAGGTTACCCTTTCATGCATTAATGACTTAGCTGGAAAAGTTTCTGTAACTCCAGAATCTTCCCTTTAGAAGCAGAACCCCCTGGGGATTCTTCTTGAGCTATCGAGCCACTTCTAGAAGGCACATCAGCTCTTGGTGCAGTGGATGTTTGGAGCCAGGAAGACCTTAGTTCATATTCTGCCTCAGACACTTACTTGGCATGAATTTGGGAAAGTCACTTAACCTCTCCATGCCTTGGTTTCCCCATCTGTAAAACAGGATAATGACGGCATCTGCCTCACAGGTTTGTCATGAGGAACGAATGAGTTAACATACCTAAAATGCTTTGCAAAGCTTAGAGTGACGTATACATGCTAGTTATTGTTGAATCATGGGATCACAGAACTAGGCATTTTAGATGTTATTGAATGCAATTCCTTTACTTGATAGCTAAGCAAACTGAAGCTCAAGCAAATAAATAAGTGACTTACCCAAGGTCACACAATCTATCTGGGTCTTAATAGTCTGCAATATCAAATTAGGGGAACAGACTCAATGGCTGCTAAAGTCCCTTACAGAATTAGATCTATGGTGATTATAATCCTATGATCTCATGCACAGAGTCCTTTTCTCCATAGGGAAGGTTCATGGTGGGCAAGAAAGAACACATAGATGGAACATTTTACTCATGCTAAGAAACCCTGGGCATCAATACAACTATTTTTAAAAAAGAAATTTGGTGATAAGGAAAGAGAAATCTGGTAGAGAGGTATCTTAGTAAAAAATCAATAGGCCTCGCCCCATCCCACTCCCCAAAATAGAGTCAATTAAACCTCAATATTCATTTAGTTCCCTTCATGAGCTTTTTTTGTCTCCTACATTTTTTGCCAGAATTGATATCATTTCCAGGTATGTTTCTCTGTCCCTCTCCCTCTCCCCATCTCTCTTTCTCCCTCTTCCTTTCCCTCTCCTCCTCCCCTCTCTCTCTCTCTTCTTCTCTCTCCCCCTCCCCCATCCCTTCTCCCTCCCATCTCTCAACATCTCTCTCCTTCCTTCCTCTGTCTCTTTTTCTCTCCACCCCCCCCCCCCAGTTTGGGTTTCGTCACATGGGTAGATAAATGAATGAGCAGATGCTACCTGCAGGCCATAGAGCTACAGGACCATAGAATTTTCAAACTAGACGGAATCCTCAGGGATCATCTAACCCCCTTAGTCTAACCCCCTTAACTTGACAATAAAGCATACCGAGGACTAAAGAGGATCTGTGCCTTGCTCATAGTCACAAAGCTAGTAGAGGAAGAAGAAGAACTCAGGTCTCCTGATTTCCATTCTACTGCTATTTGTATATATGGCTTGCTGTGCCTTTAGATTTTCTGAACAGGGACCCTGTGGACTCCTTCTATCTGGGGTGGGGCTGAGAGAGGGGGTTCCCAAAGGTGCTTTCCTCTGCCTTCTCTTGGTAACCTCATCGGCTCCCATGGGTTTAACCATCGTCACCTCTACGTCAATGACCCGCGGATGTAAACGTCCAGCCCTAGTTTCCCTTTTGAGTTTCATGTCCCACATCACAAATTGCCTATTGGTCATTTCAAACTGGCTGTCCAATCTAAAATTAAATCTGTGGTCCCAGGAACCAAAGATAACTTTTCAGAAATAGGGCCATTGCACCAAGCAAGTTACACCAGTATTGAATTCCAAACCCAAACTGATTTAACTATTTTTGTCTAGACTGCACTTGAGCAGCTCACACAGCTATCAAATACCTCTCCTTTCCTATTTATGGGCTTCAACAGCTGCCATATTTGCATACCATGCTCCTTAATAGAAACACAACTCTGATTTCCAAAGTTTCTTTGGGGAATTCCTCACAAGTAGCCATGTTTATTTATGAAATGTGTTTGTGTGTGTGTGTGTGTGTGTGTGTGTGTGTGTGTCTGTGTAAATAGTGGAACTTGCTACAATGTAACCATCAGGGCACCAAGAAAAATTGAGGACCCGGGAGCAGAAAGAAGATCCGAGTTCTCCACCCTTACTGTGGGGCTCCCCTGGACCTACCCTTTCCAACATCTCCTACTGTGACCCTTTTTATCCTGTCAAAAGCCAAGTCAACAAGCATTTATTAATTGCCTACTACGTTCCAGGCACTGTGCTAAGCACTAGTCAAAACTTACCTACCCCGTGTCCCATTAACTCAGGCTTCCCTCTGTTCCAGAAAGTTGATGCTAGTAATTATGTGCTAATATAATAGTGGGTGCAGAAGAGGCACTGATAAGTCAAGGGAGCATTGAATTCAAAGTCTACCTCAGACACATACTAGCTATGTGATCCTAGATAAGTTGCTTAATTAATCTCTCTGGGTTTCCTCATCTGTATATTTTACAGATAGTTGGATTTGATGATGTCAAAGATCTCTTCAAGCTCTAAGTCTATGGTCCAGTGATCCCTTGTGTGCTAGAGAAGATTTGAGACCTGTGGGAAAATTCTGAATCACTCATCATCACAAGCTGTGTTACTTTGGCCAACTTACTTTATAAATTGTAAAAGGAAGCCAGTAATCATACCTCCCTACTTCCTGGTTGTTATGAAGTTCGAATGAAGTAATATATGTTAATGTACTTTATAAACATAGAAAAGAAACTGGTCCTAGAATATTAGACTCTTGGGGTTTCCTAGAATCTCTGAATCTCTGTATTCATCCTTGACGCTTACTATGTGTGTAACCTTGGACAAGTCACTTCACCTCCTTGGGTGTCTGTCTTCATCTATAAAATGAAGGGGTTGGGTTAGATGTCTTCTAAGGTCCCTCCAGCTCTGTATCTATGATCTTTACAACCTATAAAGTCTTAGACAAAGTAGTCTCATTCAGTGCTGTCAAGCTCAAATAGAAATAGGGCCCTTAATCCATATATGGAGATCCTTGTGATTATTGACTTAGTTTTGAAATGTGATACTCTCTATGTTTTTATTATATTTTTATTTTTTTTGTTAAGTATTTCCCAATTACATTTTACTCTGGTTCTGGCCAGACTCAGGAATACTGTGGCTTGCATGAGACTATAGGTCCCATGTGTGACATCTTATTCAGGTCAACCCTCTGAGACAACATTTGCATCTTAAAACCATGATTATTCCCAAATGAGAAGCTCTCATGATTTGGATTTTAAACAGTGGGACCAGCCAATAGGGAAGGATTCAGGAGAAGGAAACGTTTCAGTGCTTCTCAAATTGTACCCTTCCATTCCAACTTCTTGTTCATTCTAGGCATGCGGCCATTCCTCTGGTGACCTGAGTTTTTTCTCATTTCCCTATCCTATATCCAACTGGACAAGGATCTACTGGGATTTCTGTGAATCATATCACATGACCTTACAAGAGACCCTAGAGATCATTTAATTCAATCTCCTTGCTATGTAAATAAGGGCTGCTGGTCCTGAGAAATTAAGTGGGAGTAGGTAGTAAACAGAAGAGGTGAGATTTGAACCCAGGTCTTCTGACTCCAAAGCCAGTATCATTTCTACTACACCACTGCTTTAGTGCCTCAATAAAAGCTCCACACAGAGGGCCAGGTGAGCTCTCTGCTACCATGTGTAATACCTGGGGCATGGGTATAAGCAAGAAATGATTGCCAGGAGAAGTGAGGAGCAGGACCCCAACTAAATTAGAGGCATCACATAGATACAGTAGTTCTAGCAAAGCAAGGAACCAAAGTGAGAGAACCAGTCAAGTACCATAGATGGGTATAGAAAGTCCATAATCAGTCCAGGAAATCGAAGAGCCGACAAGGATAACATTAGTATGTAAGGTTGGTCAGCTCTAATCCCAGGGTAGATACTTCTTACTTTCTGCCCAGTTTTCTATATCCTGTTGGTCAAGTGTGTGAGAAAAGAGGGGGCAAAGGAATCCAAGAGAGAAGAGGCTGGGAGCCAAAGTTATTGACTGTAACATGAAATCAAAGGTCTGCAGGTGAACCCTGGCCTACTCCAGACAGACTCAGATAGTATAGAATTTAACCAAACAATAAGGAGAAAAGTAGCTTTTCCAGCAAAGCCTGACATATCTGAAGAGATGCAACTAAGGCAGAGGGTGGCCCATAACTGTAAGAATTTCAGAGGAAGGAAAGAAGCTGATCGAGACAGATTTTTCTTTTTTTTAAAGCTGGTTTCTATACTGGAGTTCCCCTTTGACCAGGAAACCAAATTTTGGCTATGACATTCCTGGGAGTTTTTATTTTGAGCTTTCTATACGAATTCTTCTTATTTTTATGTTAGTAATAGATAGTTATGTTTTCCTGAAATATGCGATGCAGGGTTTTTTTTCTAATCACAATTTTCAGGAACTCTGATGAGTCTCAGTTTATCTCCAGGACAATTGTTCTACAGAAGATATACTTTATATTTTCTTGGTTTTTTTTTTCTTTTTCAGTCTAGATTTTGTTTTAATATTTCTTGTTTCCTAGAGTCACTGTTTTTTGTTTGATTTTTTTCTAAGCTATTGGTTCTCCTTCCCATTCTTTCCTTCATAGAACTACTTTGATTTAACATGACTTTTTATATCTCTGTTTTCATTCCTTTAGTATTCCTGTAGTTTAGGTACTCTTATCTAGTCTTTTTAGGTAAGCCATTCTTTCTCAGAAGCTTTATTTTGACTTTGTTTTTTTGGTATTACTCTGTTCTTCTAGTTTTACTTCTTGGGCTTCTCTCAATCCATAATATTTCTTTATTGTGTTCGGTGTTTTCTTACATTTCCAACCACCTTTTCTGGGCAGGGGGGGCTTTCTGTTTTATCATACTCTGATCCTTTTCACATTTTTGGATGAAATAGGCTGCTTTTTCATGCTTATGGATGTGGTGGCAAAGATGAGTCTCTGTTTTTGCTCCATCTCTTAGTGGCCTGACTTAGACTTTAGCCTCATCTTCTCTCTCTCTCTCTCTCTCTTTCTCTCTCTTCCTCCCTCCCTCCCTCTCCTCCCCCAGTCCGAAGCCTGTGCTCTATCCACTGCTATGACCCTGAAAGGCCCTAACAAGATAGTGCTGCTTTTGGTGGTAGTAGTCCTTCAGAAGGACCACAAGTGCTGACCTAACCCTTCTTTCTGATGTGGTTCCTGCTGTTGGCTACAGTGTACAGATGGTCAGGAGCTGGTATGGCCCTAATTCCCACTATGGCACTGGGGCTGGTTGCCTGGATTCTGTCCTGGCCCTGTATCCTGCTGTGGTTTAGGATTTCTATGTCTTCTGCCTACCCTGATTTGTTTCTTTTCAGATCCCTTGCCAGTTGCTGACAGTCTTTTTGCATCCTGGTCTGGATGAGGGAACCTATAGCTCCTTCTCCTTTATTTTTTTTTGGGGGGGGGTTGGGTTTTTTTGGGTGGGGGGGAGTTAATCATTATTCCTTCTGGTGCATATTTAGAACTTTACTTGGGTATTAATGGGAGTCCCCTCTTATGCTGCCATCCTTATCCTACTAGGTCCCTCTCAATGAGTAATTGAACGGAATAGTAAATGGAGGGTAACTGAAAAATCATGGGACTGGAAATCAGAAAACTAAGGTTCTAGCCTGGTCTACTACTAGAGTACTATGGAATCTTAGATCACTGAATTCCTCAGGGCCTCAGTTTTCTTATCTATCAAATGAAGTAATATCTTTCTCATTTATGTAACAGGGGCACTAAAAAGGAAATGAAGAAATAGAAGAGAATGTACCTCTAAAAGTACAATCCGCAATAAAAATGTAAGTTTCTCATAGCATTTTCTCTACTGGAGATAGAAACAGAGGTATAAATGACTAATCAATAAGCAAGGGCTAGCCCCAGCTCTCCCAGGGATAACCTCGATGGGCCTCAACCAGGTAACCTCAGCAGACTCCACTGGCTCCAAATCCTATTATCCTATGAATTTTAGCTCTTTGTCCACATCCCCAAAGGAACCCCTCAATTATGCCTTTATACTGTCTTTGCTAGAAAGGCTCACGGACCCAGAGGAATAGCAGACAACTCAAAGTTAAGCCTGTAACAGGAAGACGGGGGTGAAGGGGAATGGAACATATCTATATATACAGTCTGTTATTTGAATATATAATTTATGCAGCATGTAAATTGGAAGTTATTCAAATGAGTAGATTTGCATACATAGGGTTTAAGGCTACATGATAACTCCTTAATGTTTTTCCCCCCATGGTGTGAAGTGAGGACTTTAGATCTTTTTTTTTTTAAGATTTTTATAAAGGGATTGAAAAGACAGATAAATTAAATAGCAATGGCTTTTTCTTTTTCTAGTGATTAAAAGCCAGTGAGATTATCAATGGGTTGGTGGGTCATTTTCCGCAGGCTGCTACTCCCAACAGGAGGCATTGCCCATTCCTAGGAATTTAGCCTTTGGTTTCCCAGTTCTGGGCTGTTAATCTGACAAAGGAGGAAGATAGCTAGCTGGCTTAGTGGGTAGAACACTGAGCCTAGAGTCAGAAAGACCTCCGCTCAAATCTGAACTCAGACACGTGCTAGCTGCGTGACCCTGGGCAAGTCACTTTACCTTTGTTTGTATTAATCCACTAGAGAAGGAAATGACAAATCACATGAGAATCTTTGACAAGAAAACCCTAAACAGGGTCACAAAGAGTCAGATGGGACTGAACAATGGAAGAACAACAACAATCTGATACAGGCTCCATGCCTGACTATGAGTCATCATGTCCATTTGCTCTCTGGTGGTCGAAGGTGGAAGGAAGGGAGGTGGGGAGAGAGAGAGAGAGAGAGAGAGAGAGAGAGAGAGAGAGAGAGAGAGAGAGAGAGAGAGAGGTGGGGGGAGAGAGAGAGAGAGAGAGAGAGAAGAAAAAGAAAGAAAGAAAGAAAGAAAGAAAGAAAGAAAGAAAGAAAGAAAGAAAGAAAGAAAGAAAGAAAGAAAGGAAGGAAGGAAGGAAGGAAGGAGGGAAGGAAGAAAGGAAAGAAAGAAAGAAAGAAAGAAAGAAAGAAAGAAAGAAAGAAAGAAAGAAAGAAAGAAAGAAACAACATTTTCTGGTGCTAGACAAATATATTCTGCTTTTCTCCAACCTCTCTCACTACCCAATGAGATCTATTTGAAACATCCCCTCCCCACCACACACACGCCTCAGGTGCCCTGAACTATATCCCTCCACCTTCACACTCACAACAGATGACTTAAGGCTCCTACTTGACTGATGTTACTGAGGATGAAAGCTAGCAAAGAAGGAACAGTGGCAAGACAAGTAGGAGGAGAGCCAGGAGAATGTGATGTTCTGGAAGCCAAGTGGAAGAAAGAGGATCTAGTAGGAGAGGGTGATCAACAATGTTGAATACCTAATTTTTAAACTTTGCCTAGGCAGCATAAATGAATTATCCTAAATCTGCCTTCATTTTATGGATGAGTAAACTGAGGCACAGAGAAGTAGTGTGATATCCTAAGCATAATGAGATAACAGGAGAGCCAGAACCAGAATCCAGGGGTAGTTCTCTTTCTTCTTTTCTTTTTCCTTTCTTCCTTTCCCTTTTTTATTGTGAACTTAACCATAATTCCTATATACAAAGATAAACAAAAAAAATCAGACTTGTATAGGATACCATAAACTATTTTTCAAATAAAATTTTATCTTTTGCTTTTGCATTGTCTAAGTTTTTCCCTATATCCTTCTTCATTCCCCTCCCAAAAAGCCATCCCATATAATAAAGAATATTTAAAGAGAGAGAGAGAGAGAGAGAGAGAGAGAGAGACAGAGATAGAGAGATAGAGAGACAGAGAGACAGAGAGAGAGGGAGGGAGGGAGGGAGGGGGGGAGGGGGAGAGAAGCAAAGCCAATTAATAAATATAAAAAGTCAGAAAACATATGCAATATTCTTCCTCAATGTGTCTCCCGCCTCTGCAAAGGAGTGGGAGGAGGTATCATTTCATTTCTCTTCCCTGGGACCATGCTTGTTCTCTGTAATTCTACAACATTCACTTTCAATTATTTTGTTGTTCTTTCCATTTATATTATTGTTGTATATACTATTTTCTTGGCTTTGCTTACTTCACTTTGTAGCCATTCATGTAGGTCTTATCATGCTTCTTCATAGTCATCATCTCTTGAAGCACAGCGATATTCCATTCTATTCATGTGCAAAAATTTGCTTAGCCATTCCCCAATTGAAGGACATCAACTTTGCATGAAGGTGGCCCAGTGTCTGAAGTCAGGAAGATTCATCTTGCTGAATTCAAATCTGGCCTCAGACACTTACTAGCTGTGTGACCCTGGGCAAGTCACTTAACCCTGTTTGCCTCAGTTTCCTCATCTGTTAAATGACCTGGAGAAGGAAATGGCAAACAACTCCAGTGTCTTTGCCAAGAAAACCCCACATGGGGTCATGAAGAGTTGGACACAACTCAACAACTATTATGTACAGATTTTTTTTCTTTTAAAGTACATATTAAAATTTTAAAGTAGTAACACAATTGCCCTGCTTATATTTTTTAAAATAGTGTATCGATGCTATTTTATTTCTTGGTTGCTTGTGTTTTTGCCTCTCTATCACTACTCACTGACTAATATCTTCTCTTCTCCACCCTGATATAAGCTCACCCTTGAAAGAAATGTATATAGTTAAGCAAAATAAATCAACATATTAACGATGTCTCAAAATGTTTATCTCATTCTGCACCATGAGTCAAGAGGGGCTTTATTATCAGTCTTTTCAAACCATGACTGATCATTGCATTAATCTGTTTTGAAGTCTTTCAGCATTCTTTTTCCTTTACACAGCTGTGGCGGTCATTCAAATTATTCTCCTGGTTCTGCCTAGTCTACTGTAAGCAGAACAGCCTTTGTTTTCTTTGAGTGACTCAGTTTATCTCATTGAGCCTTGCTGAGTGCTGGGCCCAGAGCCCTGTTAGGTGTGGAACCATGGTGGGGTAAGGCTAACTCCAGGGAGGGCCTAGTTTACATGTCTAGGATAGCAGAGGCTTTTTCCCCTGAACTAAATGAATGTTCTGAAGTTTGGGGTGCTGGTTTTTTCCCCTGAACTGACTGAATGCTGGATTAAAGTAAGCTTGTCGGCCCCTTCACCTTGCTTCCCTTGATTAAGCAGATCAAAAGAACCTGTGCTTCCCCAGTGTGCTGGCTATACCCCCGCAGAAGCTGCTAGCCGGATGGTTAAAAACAGCTTCCGTTGGAGCTAGAGGCTGCTACAGCTGAAGCTGAAGCAGGAGCTGCCAGTAGCAGAGTTGACCTACGTGTGGACCGAGGAGTGCTGAGCAAGGACTTAAGGCCAGTGGGTAATCTTTTTACCATAGAGGGGAAGCATGTATATGATTTTGCTTTATATCATCATGCTTCTCTGTGGCCTCCTGGTTACTCTTGTGAGGCGGACTTATTGGGCCTGGAGGCTTTTGATCAATATATCAAAATGGGGATGCTGGTTTGTGGGTTTGTTGCTGTGGAGCTTAAATATATGCTTTGATTCTTCTGCCTCCTACTTTGAGAATTTCTTATATCCTACGGTTCCGAACCTTTCAGACATATATATGATCCTCTTTGAAATTATAAATTCTGCCTTCATATTATATCTACTCAGAATCAGTTCACATAAGTCTTACCAAGTTTCACCAAATCCTTCATATTTGTGCTTTCTTGTGGAATAATAATATTCAGTTGCTTTCATATGGCACAATTTGTTTGGCTATCACCCAAAAAATGGGCACCTACTTTCCCCCCAAGTTTTTAGTACAATAAAAAGTGCTGCTATAAATATTTTTGTAATTATTTGTCCTTTCCCTCTGTCTTTGTCCTTCCAGGGGTGTAGGTCCAGTAGTAGTATCACTGGATCAAAGGAATTACATAATTTAGAGTCTAGTTCTCTATTTCTCCCACTGGAAAATGAAGTCCCTTAGAATGTATCCATCTTAGTATCCTCTGTGCCCTTCAGTGAGTACAGTGTAAGCCCATAGTAGGTCTCAGAAAATGCTGGTTGACAAAATAATGAATGAAAGATCTTTGAGTGATTTTAAGACCAGTTGGCTTTGAGTCATGCGAACAATTTCCAATCTTGCAAGCAGCATAGGAACCAAAGACTCAAACCTGGGTCAATTTCCCTAACTTCTTTGCCCAAGGGGCAGAGTTTATATGGTCTCACCAAGTTAACACGATATTCTTACCTCCTCAGCTTCTGTCTTGGCACAAAGAGAACATTTTGCTGAGAGGAGATCATTGGAGGCCTAGCTACATTCTTCAACCAACTATGGCTCTTTGCCAGAAGAAATGTGCAATTGTTGGGTGTTTTTTTTTCTGTTCACCAACAAGAAATCACTCATAAATTTGTTTGATAAAGGCATTGCTATCAAAAAAAAGGAACATTTACCCCTTTTTTCCCCAGCCTGGCCACCTAGAAAGGCAGGATGGCCTGAGGGATACAATCCTGGACTTAGATTCAAAAAGATTTGAATTTTAATCCTTCCTCCGGTATTTATTAGCTGTGTGACCCAAGGTAAATCATTTAAACTCTCTGGTCCTCAGTTTCCTCATCTGTAAAACAAGGTGATTATAAGAATTGTTGTTGGAGCTCTGAAGTTGACCCAACCATGGGAAAGAGATTTCAAATTATACTAAGAAAGTGACTAAAATGTACATACTCTGTGACTTAGAAATTCTACTGCTAGGCATATACCCCAAGAAGAAAGGAAGGAAGGAAGGGAGAAAGAGAGAAAGAAAGAAAGGAGGGAAGGAGGGAAGAAGGAAGGAAGGAAAGGTCTTCGTAAATACCAAAATGGCATTTTTGTAGTAGCAAAGATCTGTGAGCAAAATAGAGACCCATTGATTCAGGAATGGCTAAATAAATTGTGGTATATGAAGACAATGAATATTACTATGCTATAAGAAAAGATGAATATGCTGAATACAAAGAAGCTTGAAAAGACTTACATGAACTGATACAAAATTAAGTGGAACCAGGGATAATATAGCAATGGAGATGGAAATGAAAATGACAAACAAAACAATCAAAACTATGGGAAATTATGATGATCAAGCTTAGTTCCAAAAAAGAAATCTATGGAGACATGTTTTGCATGATTATACATGTATAACCTACATCAAATTGCTTATTGCCTCAGAAAGGGAGAAGAGAAGGGAGGGATGGAGAGAATTTGACGCTCCACATTTTAAAAAGAAATGAATGTTAAAAATTGACTTTACATGTAATTGGGGAAGAGGAATAAAATATTATTCAAAAAAGAAATATGAAAAGATAACTTCTTCCCTTCTTTGCAGAGGATGGGGAACAATGGAGGTAGAATGCTGCACATAACCCAGACTTTTTTGATATGTTAGTTACTTTTGCTTTTTTTCCACTCTTCTTCATTCTTTATTATAAAGGATGATTCTCTTGGAGAAGGAGGAAAGAGATGTAGTGGAAAGTGTAGATGAGGTAAAAAAAAACAAAAGACATTAATTAAAATTTTTTTAATTGGAGTTTTGGTACATACCTATAGACTCTGCTTAAAGGGAGGCTGAGGCTGGTGGATCTCTTTAGCTGGGGTGTTTTGAGTTGCCTGTACTAAGTCTGGCATCAACGTGGTAAGCCTCCAGGAGGAGAGGGCCACCAGGCTGCCTGAAAAGAGACTAACCAGCCCAGGTTGGAAATGGAGCAGGTAAAAGTTACCATGTTAATTAGTAGTGGGATTGTAGTATCCACTGTATTTCCAGCCTAGGTGAGATAAGAAGACCCAGTTTCAAAAAAAGAAGAAAAAAATTAGGGCACTGGAATCAAATAACTCTATGATTCTTTGAATGAATCTTTCAGATCTTTCCCGTGCACCAATCTAAAAGAGTAACAAAAATTCAACCCTGATCTTATTCTGTATCTAATACTTCCATCTAACACCAAATTCTAGCCTTTACAATACTTCCATCACAAGAGTGTAGGACCTCAAAACATCAAGTCCTGTCTCCTCGACATCAACAATGTCAAAGGGCTCTTATAGTACTTGGAATTCTAGAATTCTAGAGTATGAGAGCAAAAAGTGTCATTAGAAATAATCTAAGCCATTCCCTTCATTTTACAGATGAGAGGCTAAGGCCTAGGAGAGGAAGGCCCAAGATCATAATGCTAGTTACAAGCAGAGTTGGTACAAGAGCTAGGAATCTCAGACTTGGGTCAGATAGGTGGCACAGCGGATAGAGTTCTGGGCTTAGAGTCAGGAAGACTCGTCTCCCTGAGTTCAAATCTGGCCTCAGGCACTTACTAGCTGTGTCACCTGGTCAAGCCACTTAACCCTGTTTGCCTCAGTTTCCTCATCTGTAAAATGATCTGGAGAAAGAAATGGCAAACTATTCCAATATCTTTGCTAAGAAAACCCCAAAAGGGATCGCAGAGAGTCAGACATGACCAAAAAACAACTAAACAACAACCAAAAGTGGTGGGTTCTTTCCACTACACTGAAGCTAAGAGAACCTGCGTATAATATGAAAGCTGCTCATCCCTTCCCTCTGAGTATGGCATAAACCTTCCCCTGGCCCCAGCAGGAGTATTGTTCTAGAATATCCGTCTTTGCTCAGTTCGTAGTTGGGGATTCATGCATATCCCCTTTGTGCAGCAGATGAAGATGCATTGATACAGATTCACATACCCTGCAACCAACACAATTTTTCCCTGCCATGAACAAGCTTATCTTCTCAAAGAGGAGTGAACTGTGTCTCTAAACTTTGGAGCATATTGCTGTCACAGTACCACAGTCCCCCAGACCCTTTCTAGGGAAACAACCAGAACTGGGAGGGATGGCTAACATGCTGGGTGATGAAATCAGAATCCAGAAATGTCTTGAGAGGGAAAATCAAAGGTCACTACCCCACCCACATGGTAAGGACACAGCAGGCTCCATGTAAGGCAAACTAGGCATGCTGGAAAGCTGGGCTATAATAAAAATAGCTAACATATATAGCGCTTCCTGTATGCCAGGCCCTGTGCTAAGCATTTTATAATTATCACCTCATTTAATCTTCAAGACAGCCCTGAGAGGTAGGTACTATCATTGTTATCATTTTACAGATGAGGAAACTGAGGCAAAATGATTTACCGAGGGTCACACAGCTGAGGCTAAATTCGAACTCAAGTCTTCCTGACTCCTGGTCCACCACGCCATCCGCTATGCTGAATTTATGTTGTGTAAGAATGAGTTATAGGAACTAAGGCTGTTTAACTTGGAGAAGAGTAGAATCAGGAAGGACATGACAGATACCTTCAGAGACTGTCATGAGGAAGACGGGTTTGATGTGTTCTCTTTGGCCACAGATGGCAGAACCAAGAACAATGGTTAAAGTGTCAGAGAGCACAATCTGAGATTGATATGAGGAAAAATTGCCTGACAATCAAAGCAGTCCATAAGTGGGACAGGCTCCCTCACAGAGGAGATCTGCAAGCAGATGATTACTCACTGGGACTCTTTGGAGGATACGGGTTGGACAAAGGGCTGTCGAAGTGCCCGTGGTTCTGATTCTATGCAACCAAGAGGATGGAATAGTAGCTAGCCACTGAACCGTGCCTCAGTCAAATACCAGGAATGATGAATGAAATTCTTCATAACTCTGTGAATTACGTTCAGAAAGTGGGAGGTGAGGAGGTTAGGTCTAGCTTAGGAAATCAACATCAGGCAAGACCAGGTGGACTAAAGGTGTTGGCATCTTGGGGTTCACTACTTCAAACTCCCCTGGGCCAATCGTCCTAGCTAGGGTGTGATTTAGAAACCTCTGGGGGTGGGAACAAGGGAGGTAACATATTCTAGTGGAAAAAGCATTGAACTGGGAATTAGCAAAGTTTTGTTCTGGTCCTGTCTCACAAAGTCATAGGATTTAGAGCCAACATGGATCTTATGGATCATCTTTTAATCTAGATTTCTATCGATATCTTTTGTCTTTATATAGCCCAGATGTCATCTCACATTTCCCCCTCCCCTTCCAGAGAGCCATCTCTTGTATTAAGAAAGAATTTTTAAAAAGAAAAAAATTCAATAAAATTGATCAATATATCACAAAGGTCTGAATTATATGTAATGTTAGACACCTGTGCTGCTCTGCCCAATTCTGCAAAGGATTGGGACGGCTTCCCTCTTATTTTATATAAAAGGAAAATGAGGCCCACAGGAGGAGAAATGACTGGCTCAAGGTCACATGAGTAAGTGGCAGAAGAGCCAGAGTTTGAATCCAAGTCTTACAAGGCCAAATCCCAAGTTCCTCTCACTGTATCTTACTGCCATCTCCATCACTAGCTTGCAGTATAATGGAACAAGCCACTTAGACATTCCGTGCCTCAAAGTTTACCCTCCTATAAAATGAAAGCATTTGCCTGGAATGAACTCTAAGCTCCCTTCCAGCTTTAAAAATCTAGGAAGCTGGAATTCTCCGGAAATAGTTCAGTCAGTAAAATCCAATCAGCCCAGTGGAGTAATCCACAGAGACAGGACAGATCTCAGTTCAAATCCAGACTCAGATATTTGTTAGCTATGTCACTCCAGGCAAGTTGTTTAACTTTGTCAGCCTCAGTTTCTTCTTCCATTAAAATGAGGACAATTATTAGCACCTAACTCCCAGGGTTGTTGTGAGGATCAAATGAAGTAATGTGTAAGGTGCTTTGCAAACCTTAAAGTGTTTTATAAAAGTTACTATTATTATTATTTGGAGACCAGGATGAAAAAACATTGGTTTCTGGTCCACACATAGAGACTTGGGGCAAGAACCTGGGTTAGGAAGATTCTGGCTACAGTGATGTCAGGAGACCCTGCATCGGTGCAGTGGAAAGAAAAGAGCTTCTGGAGTCTGCTGTCGGAAGACCCTTTACCAAGTGATTGCCCTTTGCCCTGAGTTCTCACTTGCTCCAAGTGGTACTATACAGTACATGTTTTAGAATTTAATTATTTTGCTTTATTGCTCTACATAATTCTATTTCTTAATGAAAACCACTGGTAAGTGTATGGAATGGCACATCCTGGCTATTTATTGTTGTTGTGTTTTTTTTCCAGTGCCTAAGAAAAGGTTAACTCTCTGTATCTACTAGTCCCCTCAAATAGGATACCACTAGTCATCTCCAAGTGGTTGAGGGAGGTTAAGTTGAAGTACTAGGAAGAACTAGAGCCTCCTTAGGCTATACCTTAAGTTCCCACCATTACTTATGATGGACAGTAATGATACCAACTGGACTAGGTCCTTTCCTAGAGGACTTAGCATTTTCAAAACAAACATTTGTTGATATCTCTTGCTTTTATATCTACTTCCTTTCCAGATATATCCCTAACTCCCTCCCCTACCCAGAGAACCAACCCTCATAACAAAGAATAAAAAGAGAGACACAGAGACAGCTGTCCAGCAAAACTAACAAAGATATCAACTGAATCTGATGATGTATGTAATATTATGTACCCACACTGCCCCCCACCTCCATTCTCCACACCTCTGCAAAAAAGGAAGGCAGGTGCATTCTCCTCTCTCCCCTTCCTGATCAAGCTTCACCGTTGTATTTACACAGCATTCAATTTTGATTTTGTTATTATCAGGTTTTTTCCATTTGCTTTGTTATAGTTATCATCTATCTGTCTGTCTATCTATCTATCTATCTGTCTGTCTATCTATCTGTCTGTCTGTCTGTCTATTTATCTATCTATCCATCTCATATCTACATATATTTTTCCTGGTTCTACTTGCTTCACTCTATATCAATTCATTTTAAGTTTTCCCATGCATTCTTGTATTTTTCTACCATTTGGTCATTTTTTGTGACATAGTAGCACTCTATTACATTCAGGTACCATGCTTTGTTTTGCTTTCCCCAATCAAGGGGCATCTGCTTTGTTTCTAGTTCCTTGCTAACACAAAGTGCTACCAAAAAGCAGCATTACAAATATTTTGGAGTAGAGGGGACCTTTATAAAAAATTTTTGATCTCCTTGGGGAAATCATAACATTCTAAAAATTAATTTAAACAGAGCTTTTGAGATGATTTTCAGCTGACGTAGTCTACAAGTATATAGCTCAACAGTCATTCATGAAATGCCAAGGATGCAATGCCACTTTCAGCAGGAAGCTTCTTCTGTTCCCTCTAATTACTACTGTTGTGCCCTCTATGGTTACCTTCCATCAGCTCTGTATGAATTTTACACTTGTACAGAGGGAGGGCAGAACAAAGTCCTCCCAAAGCCTTCATACAATGGAGGCTCCCAGGCCAGCCGGCTCTTCATTTCCTGCCAGCTGGACTCCTTTGGAATGGGCTCCATCATGATCATGCCCCATGCCAGTACCTTCCATCTCCCCCTCCTTTTCAGATTCCTTTTGAATATTGTCTTCCTCTACTAGATTATATGCTCCTTGAGGACAGGGATTGTTTTCCTTTTTCATATTTGTATCCCCAGCACAAAGCTGGTGCTTAACATATACTAATTGACTGAATGACTAATTGACTAATACCTGACCTATTTATGTACACATCTTTCCTTTCATTCGAATGTAAACTATGGAGAGTGAGAAGTGTTTTTGCTTTTCCTTTCTATATCCAGTGGTTAGCATAGTGCCTGGCATACAGCAAGTGTTTAATAAATGTTTGTTGAGTGATTAATAGATATAAAAATAAAGTCAGACACAGTCTCTACCCTCAAAGAGTTATATGCAATATCACTACAGGGAATCAAAAGATATGTTTTCCTGTCCTTCCTCGCCACCCCCCCACCCTGCATTTATGAAGATTCTAAGGATATTCTTTTTTTAATTTTTCCTCCTCTGAAGGTACTTCCAATTCTTCATCATGGGATAAAGGTGACCCAATATTCTCAAATGCTAAAATGCTATGTCAGTGGAATGTAAGCTCTGACAGATCCTTCCAAGCTGAGAAGACTTTGAATGTGGCTCTGCAGATGAGAGAGAGAGACGGAGACAGAGGTAGACAGAGAGACACAGACACAGAGACAGGGATACATACATACATACATATATATATATATGTATATATATAGTATGTATGCATATGTAATGTACACATACACACACACTGTTGTTCAGTCATATCCAACTCTTCATGACCCCATTTAGGCTTTTCTTGGCAAAGATACTGGAATGATTTGCCATTTCCTTTTCCAGTTCGTTTTACAGATAAGGAAACTAAGGCAGACAGGGTGAAGTCATTTGCCCAGGGTCATACATGCCTGCTCACATGCATACGTATACATATTTGTGTGACTTTGGGCAAGTCATCAAACTTCTCTGGGCCTCAGTTTCCTCATATGTAAAATGATTGAGTTTGACCAGATGACCTCTAAAGGTCTTTCTAGCTCTAATTCTGTGAACCTCTGATTCTAACCCAGTGCTCTTTCAAGTGCAAAAATCCAGAAAATAACTCTCCTTAACATTTAGGGATACATAATTTCCAGGCTTATCTCAATCTGAAGTTGAAAGAATAAATATAATATCATCTGATACCTTATCAAGGAGCGCTTAAAGAAAAAAGAAGTCAAATTCAAGCACAGTGGGGTTTTTGTCCCATTTTTATTATTATTAAATGCTTTATATTCTCTAAGAAGTTTGGACTCATTAATTATAGTGGTAGTAATTATAGCCCACTTGTATTTCTGCAGAGCCCTTCTTATGAGGAGCTCAGAGTGCTTTATAAACATGACCTCATTAATCCTCACAGCATCCCTGGCAGGTAGAGAGCGGATGCTACCATCATGCCCTGCTTCATAAACAAGGAGGAGGCCTAAAGATTTGCCAGGGGAGATTCACAGTGAGACAAGGGGACGGATCCCACTGGGAAGCTCTGAAGCCT
The DNA here is from genome assembly GCF_011100635.1 of Trichosurus vulpecula. Classification (NCBI taxonomy): domain Eukaryota; kingdom Metazoa; phylum Chordata; class Mammalia; order Diprotodontia; family Phalangeridae; genus Trichosurus; species Trichosurus vulpecula. The sequence goes on from NC_050580.1 coordinate 155,721,569, forward strand.
CTTACAACCTGGTGCCTCTCTGTAGGAAAAGGGTCATGACTTCAGGGAAATCTGCACTATCCCTGTTACTATCTTCAAGGACATGAACACTGTTTGTGTTCCAAAATCAGTGATTCCATTCTGCCACTTCTCTATTCCCTACTGTTTGTGGGAAAAATTCCAAACTCCCCAGCCTGGTGCTCAAGGCCCTCCAAAGTCTGGCCCCGACCAGCCTTTCCAATTTTTATCTTTCACCTTCCTGATGCTACACCTTTGCTCTTTGCTCTCCTTGTTCTCCTGTTGACTTTCCTATTCTTCAAGTCCAAACCATCAAGCCTACCTCTTGAGACTAAAATATATGAGGCATGTAGATCGGAAGGGTCAAACACAGGTACTGCGAAACACTCCAGAGTGCTCACTGAACTGGATTAAAATGTAATTGGGAAATACTTAACAAAATAAATAAAAATAGAATAGAATATAAATAATGTTAATATGTGATTTCCTAAGTCTGGAGAACCCACTTCCCCATCATTCACAAAAGAGTACTGGAGTGCATGTGCAAAGAAGGGACACGAAGGAATAGGTAGGCCCCCAAAACAGGAAATGGAGATGCTGAGCTACATGTGGAAGCTAGGGAGAGGTCTGTGCATTCACAAGGCTCCGACATAGAAGCATGTGTGCTGAAAAGCTGACATCCCACAGAGATGCTGAAATAGTAACTGAGCCACAACAGGGAGAAGCAATCCAGGGAACCTAGTCCTTCCTACTACTAGAGAAATTGGATCAACAAGGAACCATATGGGATATCGGGACACCCTTGAAGTATCCCTTTGCTGATTGTATCAGTCATATGGACTAGATAGGTCTTGAGGGAAAGAGGGACCCCGACAGAAGGAGGTCTTGTTTGACACCTCCAGAAAAAGGAGGACAGTTTTCTTGGTGGTTGAAAAACTTAAGACAGTTTAATTTTGGGGGCATGGTTAACTAAGTCTGTCCTGGGTTTGATGTTTTGTTAGCCAGAGGACTTTTGTTAGCAGAGTCCCTAAGGCCCCTTTTTGGAAGAGCAGAAAATACCAGATAAAGATGTTACCAATGCTTCCTTCAATGAATGAATGAATGAATGAAGTAAAAAAAAAAAGTATGAAAAACTGTTAAGCCTTTACTAAGTGTAAAGTACTTTGCTAAGCTCTGATATAAGCATAAGAGTGAAAGTTCTTACCTTCAAGAAGCTTACATTCTGCCATGCAGAGGAGTGGTGATGCAGGAAAGGGATTCAGGTTTGGGAAGTCAAAGAGATGGCCAGAGAAACAATAAAACAGTCCATTGAGAAGACTTTTCTGGAAGAGATGGCATTATTTATTTGATTACAATTCCCAGTGCAAGAAGTGAGAAGATGATGGGAGGGGAAGTGTTACATTCAACGTGGCAGGTCAGCAAATTGCCGAGATGAAAGAGTACGGGTAGATATGGAGCCAACTAGACAGAGCTAGGGCTCACCAATGAGGACAACTCAGCCTCCGGGCAGGGGTTCCAAAACCAAATCTCTGGCAGTCTAGTCAAAACCTTTTTGAAAGACTCCATCTCCCATCACATTGTACCCAAATTTGTTGTGTCAGAGGCCGGGTTCAATTTACACATGAGTTAATCTGGGGGTTCTTCTTATATCAATTGCATTATTACATTTGATGTTTCGTGGCATCCATCTCTACCATTCTGAGTTCGAGAAGTCAGAACTCAACTTCCTTTTGATCTGTTGGGGGTGACAGAGTCCGGCTGAATTTAGATTAAGCTTGATCAGAAACTTTTCTAACACTAAAGAATAAAATGGAGGCTTAGAAGACCAACTGAGCTTGCAAAGACTCCTTCTCCACACATTTTCAACAAAAGACCTTGTCCTTGGAGTAGGAATGGAGTGAATTTAGATATTCATCTGCCTAAAAGCATAAAGCTGGATCAAATGAGTTCTCAGGGTCCTGTCCAATGCCCTGACCTCTGTAATACATGAATATATCACAGAGCAGCCATAAAAATGTTCCCTACATCAGAAAGTGCAGCTTATTTATGTAACCCGAGTCCCAAAGGCCACTGGTACGGGACTCTCTCCTCACGGGGGTAGATCGATGCCCTGTGTCTGTGTAAGGGGTAGAGCAGACCCGGCAAAAGCAAGAGAAAGGAGAGGTTTGATTTCTTCATGCTAAGGACTTCTTTTGAGCACTGCTGTCACTTTGGGCGCTTCAGGCTTCTAGCTTCAATAGAGAAGATGGAAAACGCCAACCCCACTTCAGATTGCTGAAGGAAAAACTTTGGCAAGAAGCTGACCTGAAAGGAGGTAGACATCTCCATCATGTCCTTATCCCCAGCTTGCTATACTGGAGACTTCAGGGAATTTCCCCTTGGGTGAGATTTAGGTATCTCTCTCTCTCTGTCTCTCTCTCTCTCTCTCTGTCTCTCTCTCTGTGTCTGTCTCTGTCTGTCTCTCTCTCTCTCTCTCTCTTTCTCTCTCTCTCAGTTAAGCTGTGTAACCTCATTCCCAATGACAAAGATCTTTATCCCTGTATTGTCTGGTATCTATTCTCATATGCATACTTTCTTTGACTTCTGTTTTTAGTATTGACTTGGCTAGATGTGTTTCTTTGTTAGCTGACATGTGTGTTCATTGTGGAGCTGGCCCTTGGTGGGAAGGAAGTTGAGCCTTGGATACAAAGCTTGGGGTCCTATGCCCCCCAATTGGTGATATAGCACTTAGAAGCTAGATTAAGCCTGAAAATCACATCCCCCAGACTAATAATATTTAAGGGAACAGATAGATATAATTCTAACCCAGTAACCCCTGTCCCTGGGGTGGGGGGGGTAGGGTCTTCCTTAGAGAAGGGGAGGGAGAGAAGGTGCTAGAGACATCCATTCTGCCTCTCTTAGAACCATACAGTGATCTACCCGTGCTACCTGTGGGGGTCAGACATTTACTAACTGTGTGACCCTGGGCAAGTCACTTAACCCCATTTGCCTCAGTTTTTTCACCTGTAAAATAAGCTGGAAAAGGAAATGGCAAATCACTCTGGTATCTTTGCCAAGAAAACTCTAAACGGGATCACAAAGAAATGGTCATGACTAATAAAGAGTTCTGTTTTTAAAAACATCTTCAAATGGTCTTCATATAACATGGGTTCTATACACTATACTAACCTATGTGTCCTTTGTTAAACCCTTGTCAAAGGCCCTGCTAGAATGGGTCTTCTAGGACTTAAAACGATACCCCAGAGGGGGTATGACCTGCCTCTAGTACAATGGGACTATCACCTTTTTTGCTCTAGATGCTGTACTTTTATTAATATCATCTAAGTTCAAATTAGCTTTTTGGCCTGAGTGAACACTTTATCTGGATTTCTTCTTTGCCCCCATAAGTCTCTACCCCATGCTATACTTAACCTGTGTCCATGTCAGATTCCCAACCACCACCTCCAGTCAACTGTGAGCTTCTAGAGGGCTAAGACTACATAATTTTATCTCTATATCAGCAGTACCTAGGAGAGTTCCTTACACAAAAGAGGGGCTAATTGATATTTGTGGAACTGATTAGTTATGGGCTGTCCCTCAGCTTGCAGTCCACTAAAACCAATACACTTTTTGGCCACATTCTTGCCAGATAACCTTCATCCTATATTTGTACAGTTGGTCTTCTAACCTAAATGCAGAACCTTAGATATCCAATATAATCTTGTTAGATTTGGCCTACTATTCTTATATATATATATATATATATATATATATATATATATATATATATATATATATATATATATATATATATATATATATATATATATATATATATATATATATATATATGTATATATCTATATATTGCAGGCAAGGCAATTGGGGTTAAGTGACTTGCCCAAGGTCACACAGCTAGTAAGTGTGTCGTATCTGAGGCCAGATTTGAACTCAGGTCCTCCTGACTCCAGGGTTGGTGCTGTATTCATTGTACCACTTAGCTGCCACCACTATTCTAATATATTGAGATCTTTCTGGATCCCAGTTCTGTCATCTATTGCATTAGCAATCTTTCCACATTTTACATTGTACATGAATTTGATAGACATAGCAGCTACATCTTCTTAAATAACATGGCCACCTTCTCAAACCAACCATTTCCTTCTTGTTGCTCAGAATTAAATCTGAAGCAGTATTTTCTCTCATCACTACCTCTACCTTTCGAGAAATAAAATTTCTGGCAAGGCACATCACGAATTTATCACATGCTCTGCTTTTAATGGAAAGAGACCCTCAACAGATGTCCAGAGAGTTGAGGTCCCCCATCCAAATTACATCTTGGCTCTGTGACAGTTTCATGATCAGAATCCTCAGCCATATTGTCCAAGCAATATAACCACAGTGATGCACTCTCTTTTTCTCTCTTTTTAGTTTCACTCAAATATACTTCACCAAGTTCCTCCCCCCACCTCAAGTTCATGTATTTCTGCATAGCTTCTTGACCTATAATGATATTTCATTGCCCCTTTCATCCCCTCTGTCCGTTTTTGAACCTTGCTCTATTTCTATAACCTCCTTGAAGACTGGTTTTTGTCTTTGAGATTGTATCCCTAGGATAGGACTTGGCACATAGTAAGTACCTAATAAATGTTTGCTGAATTTAATCCAATGTTCTTCCTTCCTATTAAGGCTTGGCAATACCTGTGATAGACTGTTTACTTCCTTGCATTGCAATCTTAGATTCAATTTGCTTATTGGACTGTAAGTCCCATGAGGGCAAGAACAATATCTTATATAAACCTAACCCTCTACAGCTAACACAGTGCTCTGGACACAGTGGGTACTTGATAAATATGTATTGCTGTTAAACTCATTATCCATCATCTCTTTACATTGGTATACAGAAAAATGGTGGTGCAGTGGATAGAGTACTGGGCCTGGAGTCAGGAAGACTCATCTTCATGAGTTCAAATCCGGCCTCAGACACTAGCTGTGTGACCCTGGGCAAGTCACTTAACCTTGTTTGCCTCAGTTTCCTAATCTGTCAAATGAGCTGGAGAAGGAAATGACAAATTACCTCAGTATCTTTGCCAAGAAAACGCCCAAAAGGGTCATGAAGAATAGGATATGACTAAAAACAACTAAACAATGACAATAACAACAACAAAGCGTGGCAACAAATTGTGTGCCCACTTTCTTCCCAATTATTTTCTTCTGTGAATTGTAAAGTACTTCCTTGTTACAACAATGCTGCTTGATGCTACTGCGGCTGTGTAAGACCAACAACACCAGCACACAGGAGGGCTGCTAGCACAGGTTCTTTGATCTGCTTTTCTAAGGAAAGTAACTTTAAGGGGTTTACAATGTCACTTTAATTATACATACATATGTCTTCACTTAGTTCAGGGGAAAAAGTCAGCGCCTTGAACTTTAGAAAAAACACAAATAGAAGTTACAAGCAGAAATTATATAAACAGAGCAAGATAACACAAATCAGCAGACAGGCTTCTAGCTGTCTATCCAAGACATTACATACATAATTACCAGAGAGAGAAGCACCAACATCTGGGTTTTTCAAAGTCAGGGGGCTCCAACGGCTATTCAGAGTCTTGTCTGGTCAAATCACACAACACTCTTTCAGCAAAATGCTAACCTCAGAGAATATATACACTCCTTCAGGGTCAGAGAGCATTACAACCATGCAACTCAAACCCATGTGACCTAAGCCTTCCCATGACTTAAGCAGGTCATCAAAGACTCCCAATTCAATCAAAGACTCTTGATTGAAACAAAGGCAAGACTAAAAGGCACTTGATTGCCTTAGTGCTGAGAAGCACTCCAAAACAAAAGATAACAAAAAAGTCCCACTTTGCTTGCCATCACATTCCTCTACTGTTCCTATCTGTCACCCTCCATAAAGAAATATTTAACAGTTTTATCAGTTCATTATCATCATCCTGCTCCATATCCAATGTGAATTTTCAGTTTAAAACCCTCTTGATCATGTCAACAAATTTCTAGAGAAACATCCCTGTCCTTGAGTATCTTACTATCTAGTGGACAAACTGAGACATAAATACAGAAAATGATCATTTAAAAAAATAGCCAATTTAATGAAACTAGCATTCAAGTACCTATTAGGCATAAAGCATTATACTAGGTTCTAGGATTACAAAGACAAAATTTAAAAACAAAAACAGCCCTTGCCCTTAAGAGGATTACATTCAACTGGGAGAAATACAACATGCAGATAGATAAGTACATACATGATCATTTGAGCAAGGAGAAAATGTTTACAATTTAGGGGATTTGGAAAGAGTCTTCATAAGAAGAGACATTGGAACTGAGTCTGGATGTTAAACTGGAGGTTCTAAGAAGTAAAGACACAGAGGGAGGGCATTCTGAGCAGGAGGAGGGGGGTAGCCTGTGCTTGCAAAGGCATGGAGGGAAGAAATAGCCAATAAATTATTTTAGCTAGAATGCTGAGTGCATAAAGGGGAATAAGGTGAAATAAGACTCTAGAGATAGGTTGGAACCAGATTGTGAGTCTTCCAGGAGCTCAGGAGCATCCATTTTGTCCTAAAGGCAATAAGGAGTCCCTCTTGAGCATGCAAATGATGTGGCAGATGTATTTTGGGAAGATTATCTTGGCAGCTGTATGGAGGATCCTTGGGAAAGAGAGAGCCTGGACACAATGAGGCTAATTAGGAAGCTATTACAGTATCCAGGAGAGATATAATGAGGGCTTGAGATAGGTGAAAGGTGAAGAGGGTGGTCATCAGGTGACTGGAGAGAAGAGGAAGGGTGCAAGAGAAGTTGGAGAGGTAGAATGGATGAGACTATGGGGGATAAGGGAGAAGGAAGAGCTGAGAACAATTCCAAGGTTTCAAGGTAAAAGATATGCTTTGGCAAACACCAGATGACTGTTATGAATAAATACTATAAGAATTGAGAGGGATGGAAGATTTTGGTGGGCTCGCATCATCAGAGAAGACAATGGAAGATGAGTTGAGCTTTGAATAATAATCGTTAACATTTATATGTTTACCATGTGCCAGGCACTGTGCTAAGTACTCTATAATTATTACTTCATTTGATGCTGACAACAACCCCAGAAGGTAGATGCTATTATTGTTCTGACTTCACAGATGAGGAAACTGAGGTAAACAGAGTTTTAAGTGACTTGCCCAAGGTCACACAGCTTGTGAGTGTCTGAGGCTGTATTTTAACTCAGGTCTTCCTGACTCCAGGCCCAGAACTCTATACACTGCAACATCTAACAGCCCTTTAAAGATTTGGATAAGAAAAGAGAAGGGACAATCTGCAAACAAAGGCACAGAGATTAGAATGAATATGTGTGTGTACATATAAATGTTTATATTTATTATATAGTATGTTATATAGAAATATATTTAATGTTCCCATGTGTGTATATGTGTATGTGTATACATGTATATGCGTATATGCATGCATGTGTATACACACATGTATATTTTACATGTATATATACATATATAATATATGAGGAGAATAGTGGGTGAGCCTCTTTGAAGGGTTTGGCCTAACTATCTACACAAGAAAAATCAAGTGGGTGAAGAATGCCTATTGTCCAGATTACCGGACATCCTAGAAATATTCAAATGGATTTTAATCTCACTGATTTGGAAGTTCTTTCCAATCATACAGATCACAACACATCCATGCCTGCCCATATTATGTGACTTGTGTATATGCTTCCGAAAATTCACCATAATATCATGAGAGTCCCTAACTGCGGCACTATAATGGTTCATCTGTCAGCTCTTGTTCTTGGTACATGACCAATCAATATTTTCTTCCTGTCATATAATCCCTCCATCTTGTTCTTCTTCTTCAAAGTTCCTCACTGGTTGCACATTGTAGCCTATTCAAACGCACTACATGACTCTATCGTTCTTTGTGTACTACTGATCTTTTGGTCTCTTAAGGCAGTGGTATTCCAGGTTTTGCTGCCATTTGGCAACATTGGTAAAATGTTAGTATTGAAAAGAAGGGCCTTTGTTTTCATGACAAGCTTGAGGTCAGCAAAAGAGCTTTTCAGTTCCCTGAAAGAAATCCAACACCCTCTCCTTTTCCTTTTCAGCTCTGTGTCCAGATCTTTTTTCATACTATCAACCCCAGATATGCACAAGCTATGGAATGTCCATACAAATAAATGTTGATATCTGGACTATAGATATTCTTCATCCACTTGGTCTTTCCTGTGTGGATGGCTAGGTAAAACTCCTTTGAATGACTATAGATCTCTTTGAGAACGCTCTAAAGTGTCTTGGAGCTTGATGTTATCAGCACAATATCATGGGCACTCAGGAGCATCTGGAGGACTTCGCTATCCAAAGAGGATCCCTATTCCCCTACTCAACCTGACCTCTGTGGTGGATCTACTCCCTCATCACTGTGAATATTTTTAGAGAGCATGTCTCCCTGTTTTATGCCTCATTTGATGTTTGCTATTCAAGGGCCAATGAATAGTTCTACTTCATTGTTATGTCTTTCAAGGGATATTGAATAATCTTGGTATAAGGATGCAAGACTGTGTGAGGTATAAGGATGCTGTAAAAGAGCCTGTAAGGTGGCTTCTGTTCTACAGAATTAAATGTTTTTTTAATAATTAAAAACAATAAGCACAACGACATCTCATTTTCTATATCTTTCAGTTAATTGTGAGATGGAAAAGATGTGGCCCATTGTCGAATATCATTTGCAAAAGCCTGTTTGTTTCCTACTAACGCCCTCATTGAGAATGTGCTTGATTTGTGTATAGAAGACTCTCAAAGGTTTTATATAGATTGGAGAATAGGTATATATGGAGTCAATTATGAAGTCAATTATTGAGTCTCCCTTGGTCACTATTTTTTTCTTGTGTTTACCATCGTATATTATCCAGATTGTGACATGGAATGAGACGAACAACCTACAGCAGTCATCCATCAGTATCTATAGCTTCGCCAGGCATTGAAAATGTACAACATGTTGGGTCCGGAATTAAACAGGATAAGAGCAGACAGGATTGCCTTCAGGAAACTACAACACTCCCTAAATGACCCCAAACTTCTCCCAGAACAAGGGATCATTTTTTTAAAATGTCAATATTCTGCTTTTAGTGATACATGGCTGCCAGTCATGGAATGCCACAGTTTCCAAGGAATTAAAAATGAGGCTCACTCAGGGGGCAATGGAGAAGCATGCATGGTGAGTGTGAGTAGGCACTGTCAAAGAATGACAGGGGAACAGTGCACCACTTGGGTACTCTCATATGCAATTCATATCAAATAAAGAACTACAAAGGTCTGACATAAAGGATGATATTGAGTATGTGGAGAGAGAAAAAGGCAGAGAGAGAGAGAGAGGAAAGAAAGAGAAAGAAAGGAAATAAGGAAGGAAGAAGAAAGGAGGGGAGGAACTGAGGGAGGAAGGAAGGAAGGAAAAGAAAGAAAAGGGAGAAAGGAAAGAAAGAAAGTTAGAAGACAGAGAAAGAAAGAGGGAGGTAGGAAAAGAGAAAAGAAAGAAGGGAGGAAGGAAGGGAGGAAAGGAGAAAGAAAGAAAGAACAAAAGAGAGGGAAAGAAAGGGAAGGAGAAAGGGAGAGAGAAAGAAAAGGGCAGAAGGAAGGAAGGAAAGAAAGAAGGAAGGAAAGAAAGAAGGAAGGAAGGAAGGAAAGAAAGAAGGAAGGAAAGAAAGAAGGAAGGAAGGAAGGAAGGAATAAAGGAAGGAAGAAAGGAAGGAAGGAAGGAAGGAAGGAAGGGAGGGAGGAAGGAAGGGAGAAAGGAAGGAAATGTGTTGGTAACATGAAGAGAATGATGGCTAAGTGATGAATATGCCATGCGTTCCAAGGGCATCCCTATGATGTTGAAAGAAAATGAACAAGATCTCCAGCACTTTGGTGAATTTGGGGGAAGACTGTGTGCAGGAGGTAGGCAAAAAAGACAGGTAAGTGTGGGTGTCCATCTGCATTTGTGAAAGGGAATGGCCACATGATGGGATCACATGTTCATTTGAAATTTTGGGTATTGAGTGAAGAAGCCAGCCTGACTAGGGGAGAGGGTCATGTAGGGAAACAATAGAAGGTAAGCTTGGAATATCAGATTGTGGTGATAGTGTAAAGTGCTTTGAATTCTAAGCAGAGAAGTTTGGATTTTAACCCATAAGTAATTCATTAGAATTTCACTTATTTATCATCCCATGTACTAAAAATATAAGACGGTGTCTTACTGTGGTGAAGGAAATATAAGATTTCCCCCATATGCCACACAAACCTTCACTTATTGCATTATGGCTCCTACTTCAAATCCAAAAAGTTAGTGTCTGGAGGGATGTGGGAACTGTCCCTACAAAACAAAGCAGCTTAGAGCTAGAGTTGACATTTTCTGCAAGACCAACCCTTAATCTTGAAAGAAAACAAGGCCCAAAATAGTTAAGTGAGTTAACCAAATTAACATAGTTAGGGAGGACAAAACCAGGACTAGAACCCAGGTCCCAGTTCATTGTCTTTCCCTGCATTTTTCATAGAGCTAATGAAATCCTGCTTTCCAAAGCTGTGTCACTCACTGAAACAATCACTGCTGTCTGCCTGTAATTCATGTCGTTGTTTGCCACTTGGTAATACTGATGTGAATTTGATGGAGAGAATGGATTGATCCCTCTCGAGCTGGAGGCTGTAAAAGCTGAAGTGAGACTGTAGTAAATTTAAGATACTCGGGCAGAATGGGGAAAGCATGGGGGAATCATTTCCCTCCCCATGTAATGATTGCTTCTCTACGATGACAGGCCTAGCATAGGGCCTTGCACATACATTAAGTACTCAGTAAATATTGAATGGATGAATGCATGCATGCATTTAGGATGCTTCAGTGCCCTGATAGAGCCTTGCAGAGGGCCAATCAACCACAAGGCCAGGGTACATTAAGAATTTATGACAGGCAGGTCTGAATGCTGATGTCATTTGTAAAATCAATGAGCTGAAAGAGACCTTAAAAATCAGCTAATCCAGTCCTCTCTTTTTTCAAGGGAGGAAACTGAGGCCCAGAGAGAGAAAGCAATTTGCCCAGTGCCGTATGGGTGTCATAGCTACATTAAAATTCAGATCACCTTTTATTTCTGTGTTTTTTCAGTTTCACTCTGCTACCTCATTCATTTATTTAGGCTCATAGCTTTAGAGCAAGGGGTTCTTAACTTGGAGTCTACGAACTTGTTTTTTTTTTTAAATAACTGTATTTCAATATAATTGGTTTCCTTTGTAATCCTATGTATTTCATTTGATGCATTTAAAAACGCTATTCTGAGAATGGGTCCACAGTCTTCACAAAACATCCAAAAGGTTCATGACCCAAAGAATGGTAAGAGCGCCTACTTTCCAGGGAAGGATTCTCAGAAGTCAGCTAGTCTGTCCCCTCATGATACAGATGAGGAAACTGGCAGAAGAGAAATTAAATGACTGTACCCAAGTTTACAGAGCTAGGAACCATCAAAGGGAATTTGAACTCAGGTCTTCCTTACCCCAGGTTCAGTGACCTAGTCACTATATCATGCTTCAACTTGTCTGTATTTACATGTCTGCAAGAAAGAAGGACAGAAAGACTGACCATTTTTGCTAAGTTGGAGAGGCCTATCCTCAGTCAAGAGTTCTAGCCACTAGAGAGCATTTAAGACCTCAGACCACTAGTGTTCCCTCCTCAACCAGCAAAGTACAGAACAAGCAACCTAGTTTGTTGGGATCTGCTAAAGGAATGATGGGCAGCTAGGTGATTCAGTGGATAAAGCACCAGACCTGGAGTTAGGAAGACCTGAGTTCAAACCTGACCTCAGATGTTTACTAGCTGTGTGACCCTGGACAAGTCACTTCACCTGGTTTGCCTCAGTTTCCTCACCTGTAAAATGAGCTGGAGAAGGAAAGGATAAACCATGCCAATATCTTTGCCAGGAAAACCCCAAATGGGGTCACAGAGAGTCAGACAAGACTGAAATGAGTGAACAAGGGAACAGGAGTTCTCACTGGGGAGAGGAGAGGAAAGAAAGAACAATGTTGGAACAAGGCACTGCTACAAGGACCAGGTGGGATGGGCTAGTGGGAAAGCGAAGCTTGAGAAACCAAGGGGCAGCGTGATAGTAGTAAGGGAACTGGAGAATGGTGAAGAGACACTAACAGCTTCACAATTTTCACTGAGTGCCTGCTCTCTCTCCTGGCAGGGGTGCTCAGAAGCTGGAAAACGTGTTGATGAACCTGCCAATTGCTTTAAGAAGGGGACCTCAGTAATAGTGGAAAGAGCACAGGCATCACAGAATCTGGATTCTAAGCTCAACTCTGCTGTGAAGGAGTCATTTCATTCCCCTTAGGTCTCATTTCCTTATCTGTAAAATGAGGGGGTTGGGTTAGTATGGCCTAATCAGAAGATCTGAGCAAGCTTACTACCAATGAGACCTTGGGAAAGTCACTTCTCCTTTTTAGGCCTCAGTTTCCTCATCTGAGAAACCAGAGGGCTGGACTAGTCCGTTACCAAGATCTTTGCCAGCTCTTATATTCTCAAATTCTACCTATAAGCCTAGTCCCTGTAACAAAGATTTCTCTTCTCTCCCGCTTCCCCTCAGGCTACTTGTCAATTGACAGCGAAACTGCCTCTTTCTGTTGCTCCTATCAGGGCTTTGCTTCTTGCCAAGGACTGACCAGGCCATTAGGATTTATTAGGATTTCCCGATTACCTAGTTGTTTCTAAGGCAAGAAAAATAGGGAAGGCTTCTATGAAATTCAATTATATTTGAACAATTAAAGGCACCGCTAATTAACAGCAACCTTCATGAGGAGAGCTTCGTGGGAAAATGTCCCATTCTTGCCACAGGCAGTCCAGGCATCCTCAACCTACCCTCCACCATACCAGTAATGGAGGTTTCATGACAATTTTTGAGTTTGTCCATAACTTAAATGTGGGTACTGCAGATGCATTGTAGAGGACATGCTTAGAAATCTCATGGAAAGGATGCAAGTGAGCCACTTTGGGATCGTTTTTTATTACTTCTTTGAACCCCCCATGTGTCTGGAAGCCTTCAATTATGCTTCAGAGATCATTACAGCCAACCCAGATTCGAAGTACCCACAGCATCCCTGGAGTTCCCCTACCATCTATTTTGTGCTCTTCTCCCCTATCTTTTCTTCCCTCCCCCTTGTATATTCAGTCTCTTTTCTGCCCCAACTTTTGTTTCTCTTCCTCTTTCCCTTCCCTTGGCCCTCTCCTTTCCTTTCTCCAATGCCCTTTTTCCCTCTGCTCCCTGCCCCTTTCCCCCTTCTCATCTCTCTCTCTCTCTCTCTCTCTCTCTCTCTCTCTCTCTCTCTCTCTCTCTCTCTCTCCCTCTCTCTCTCTCTCTCCCTCTCTCCCTCTCTCTCCCTCTCTCTCTCTCTCTCTACCTCTCTCTCTCTCCTTTCTCCCTTCCTCCTCACCTCTCCCCCCTTCCCTTCCCACCCCTCCCTAGCCTCCCCCACTCTCTCTCCCTCCTTTCTCCCTGCCCCCTTTCCCTATGCTCATCTCCCTCCTTTCCCTCCTTCCCCTAGCCTCCCTTCTTCTTGGCTCGATCTCTCCCCCTCTCTCCTTTCTCCCCCACCGTTCCCCTCTGCCCACCTCTCCCTCTGCCCTTTTCCTCTTTCCTTCTCTCCTTCTTCCCCTCCCCTTCCTCTCTCCTTCCCACTCCCCCCAACCCCCTCTAACCCTCCCCCAAGTCCCCTCACTTCTCGCTCTTCTCTTCTCCCCCTTCCCCCCTCCCCATATTTCCTCCTAGGCCCCGCCCCCACCCCCCTCCTCCATAGCGAATGTTTTGAATGCAATCGAAGCCCTCCATATCTGGGCCCTTTCCGTCTGCAGGCCTTTCAGCCAAATCCTGCCCGCGCCTTGTCAGCGGGTCTCCCTGGGGCCCTGCCTGCAGAACGATGATAAGGGAATCGGATTCTCACATTGACACCAGAGGCGAAATCCGCACATCCAGAATATTTAGGTGTGTTTACCCGCAATAATCATCTTCTCAAATACATGTCACCGGGAAACTCTTGCTACAATGATTGCACGGCTTCGCATCTCTGGCCCCGGGGACAAACCTCTCTGATTAATATTTCACGACACTTTTTTTCCCTCCTTTCTTCCTTTTTTTCCTTTCCGCCCCCCTTTGCACACCCTCCCCCCACCCAAACCCGTGCTCCAGAGGGCCTGATAGAGAGACATGGAATATTTTACCGTCTCTAGTGTTTGCCTGCTCCAGTAATCATCGGACTCCATCACTCTTGCAGTGTTTTTATGAATTAATAACAGGCACTTTGGAGGGCTAGCAGGGAGACGGAAAAAGCAATCTATGGAGCCTTAATGAGCGCCGTGGGGAACAGCTAGCTTCCTCGCCTCTCCAGCCCTCATTGCACTGTGCTCTAAATCATTGTCTCTGAAATTACCCCTTTCTAGGCCAGCTTAGATGGCTGGCATTTGGCCCATCAGTACCCCTGGCGCCTGGTCCTGGGAGAAAGGTTCAGTGCGAATCCATTCCAATGAATTTCAGCTTTAATTTTTTTCCCCTTAAAGCAGTTATCTTGGTCAGCTGGACAAACCAGATCTGTGCCTTCCCTGGGTGTGTATCTTACATCAATTCTTGCAAAGAACTGAACCTTCAATAGAAAGGAATAGGAATTTTGGAGAAGGGTTATTGGTGATTTAGTGAGAAAATCAAGCTGTTTTCTTGAGTCCCTCCTGGCTAGCAAAGGGAAAATTGTGTGTGTGTGTGTGTGTGTGTGTGTGTGTGTGTGTGTGTGTGTGTGTGTATCTGTGCACACATAAAACCATCATAAATGTAAGGCAGATGATTACTTTTCAAGGTGGGGGGGGGGGCTCAATTTGAGAGTAAATCCAAACTCTTTCCTTCACCTTCCTTCCTTTCTTTTTTCTCCTTCTTTCTTTTCCTTCCTTCTTTTCCTTGCTTCTTTCCTTCCTTCCTTTTTTCTTCCTTCCCTCCTTCCTTCCTCCCTCTCTCCCTTCCTTCCTTCCCCTTCTCTTCCCTTATACTATAATTTACCTTTCTTTCTTGAGCCTAGAGTCACCTCTACTTCCTGATAAAGGCTGGAAAAGGACTCTAATTAAAGCAGATTATTTTTATTATTGTTATTTGACAACACTTGGTATATTTAGTGTGTTTTCCAACTGGTGTCCCTCAAACACAAGGGGAAGGTTGGGGCTGTGAAGCAATGACTTAGATAAATAGTGGGGGTTTTAAACACTTAGCCACACTTATAAATTGTTTTTCTTGGGGGGGGGAGGAGTCAAGAATACAGGCTAAATGATTGTCTGACTCCTTCCCCTTCTCCAAAAACCATTTCCATTTCTAGCCAGACTTCAGTTCTTTGCAACATTTGAAAATAAAATGCATGCTGAAGATGAATTATCAGAGAATGCCAACTCCCCCTATTTTGCAGATGAGGAAACTGAGGCTCCTTGAGAGGAAATTACTTGCCCACGATTCAGAGAGCCAAGAAGTAGCAGAGCTGGCTCTGAACCTAGGTTCTCTGACCCCAGAGGCAAGGCTAAAGCCCAATTTTTGTAGCCACAGGACCTAGCTCTTCAAGGCCACTTCAATGAAGCACAAGCTATGAATACCCTCCTAAGATGGAAAGGCTTTGAAATTGGGCACATGATTCACTGGAATGTCTGTGGAGGAAGACTGAACATATCTAACTATGGAAAGCACTGTCAACAGAGGTGAGGAGAGGGGGGCAGTACAAAGGGCTCTGAGTCTGGAGTCATAGGACCCGGGTTCATAGCCTGATTCTGATCCTTTCAATCTATGTTGAGTATCTAATTTATCCTGAATATCTGTCGCTTGTACAGAGTTCTTTGCAAATTGTTTTCTCCATTAGACTGTGAGCTCTTTGAGAGTGGGGACTACTGTCTTCTGACTGTCTTTGTATTCCCAGTGCTTGTATGATGCCTGGCACACAGTAAGTGCTCAATGAATGCTAGTTGACTGTTTGACTTTGGCCACTTGTCCTCATCTGTAAAACGAGAGAGTTAGGCCTTGAAGGTCCTACCCAGCTCTAAATCTCCAAATTTGTGGTGAACATTGTGATCATATCACTTTATAAAGCCATCTTCTAGGGGATAGAAGGGTTGCTAGTACCTTCCATCCATCCCCTTCCATTATCTAGTATTTTCTTATATGTGTACATAGTTTTCCCCCATAGAATGTATGTACCTTGAAGGAAAGGACCATTTTTCAGTGTTGTCTTTGCATCTCCGGTGCCTAGCTCAGTGCCTATCATACATTTGGCGCTAAATAAATGCTGCTTGACTATATCAAATTGCTTGCCATCTTAGGGAGGGGGGAAGTGAGAGAGGGAGAAATATTGGAACTCAAAAGCTTTAAAAATGACTGTTTAAATTTGTCTTTATAATTGGAAGAAAATACTATATGAAAATAAAATAAATTTTTAAAATTCTGGCTGATTTATTTGTTGACTGAGTACCCACAACAATGAAATCATGGCTCTTTTGAAGTATTTATTTATTATTTGTTTTCCAATTCTGCTCCATTTTGCTATAGCAAATGGAATTCCTTCCAAGACTCCTGTGATCAATGGCTTGGGGTAATGATTGAAGACTATTTCACAAGGTGAGCCTCAGTTTGTACCATATAGTATAACCATTCCCCAAAATAGGAACAGTCTCTAGGGAAAGTATGAAGTCATCATGTTGTGCTTTGGCTGTGCTCACGCCTCCTGCTTCAGTGTGTTCCTCTCCTCTGATGCCCTACTTCCCCCTTCTCTTTCCAGGCAACCATCCTGCCTACTGGTCCATAAAACCTTGGTATAGGGTGCCTGTCAAATAATTTATGCCGGTGGGTACTTGAGAGCTGTCTGAGGAACATCTTCCTTTCTAAACCCTCCTCCCCACCTCCTTCACTAACACCCAAACTAAAGGCATTTACAGTTTTGTAGGGAACATTCGAATGCTTTGAAAGACTCCATATCTAAAGGTATGAATCTCTAATGATAGAATGTCAGTGAGTAACACTATGTAAATGAGTTATTATGTTTTTAGGTAATGAGAAAAGTTCTTTTTGGACAGAGAAAAGTTCCTGGTATTCCTGAAATCCTACCAACTGCCTATTTTGCCTAGTCTTAATAGTAGTCCTACCAGGGAAAAAATGGATCAATGTTTTGTAAATAGAATCTTTTTTTCCTAATAGAACAGAAAGGTTTACAATTTAACAGACCCCTGTGCAAATGCTTCTATAATCTGAAGATCTATCCATCTATCTATCTAAAGATTTATAATCTGAAGAACCCCAACCACAATCAAGAAATGCATGTTCAGAATTTAATATGGGTTAGGCTCTATACCAGGTGTTATGAGAGATACAGGATATATATAAGATATGAATGCCTGTCCTCAAAGAGTTTGTAGTTTAGGTGGGAAGACAAAACCTATGAAGTGCCGGGAGTTTAGGAATTATATTCATTGAGGGAATTTATTTTGTTTGACAAGGCATAATTGTTACAAAAAATGGGAGAGAAGGGAGAGAAAATAGATTTCTGTTATTTTTTTTAAGTAGAGAGGTGGGATATGAAATTTTGCATACAGTTTCAGATGAGGTCACTGTATTGTTTGTTTTGTTTAATTGTTTTACTTTGTTACAAAAGACTTCTCACAAAGTGGGAGTAATCTGGAAAAGTTCATAATGTTAAAACAAAACACATCGATAAAATGTGTATAGAAAAACAGTGGCATATTTGGCATGAATGTGCTAAGTGCCCAATGAGCTAAATAATCAAGACTGAGCAGAGGGTAAAAGAGAATGCTATGGGCTGGAGTAGTCAGAGGAGGCTCCCCAGAAGGGGTCCTGAGCTCAGCCTTGAAGGATAGGTAGGGATCAACAAGGCAAACGGAGAGAAGGCATTTCAGATGACAGGACCAGGCAGTAGGTTTTCCCATTTTTAAGTTTTAGAGTTGTGGAAAACTGGGTCCAACCCCGTTGCAATGGCCTCTGAAGCCCCATAAACATATTTTCAGCCCCTTAGTTTGGTCCATGTGGTCCTTCTACAGCCGCCCCTCTCCCCAAAGCCTTCAAACTGCAGGGGGTCTGCTAGCTCAAAGACATGAACAGCTATGATCACTGCTGTTTCCTTCCCTGTCAGTCACCACCAGAGGAAATGGCATTTTTCACTAGGGGAGAATGGGATTCTGTCAGGTAGCTACCCTGGGGACTGGTAGTGCTTCTAAGACTGTCAGTGCAGCCAGGTGGATCATCAGATTGGTTTGGTTTGCTCTAATACAAGTAAGTGCCAGAGGGATAGACATGAGTAATGGGAGCCGGAATAGCTAGGCATCTCTCTACTAAGCTTTTAGGTTTGTCTGTATGTTTGTTTAGCTTTTTCTCCCTCTAGATATAACACTTACCCTGGCTCGACCTGCATTGTGGCAAAGAATCATAGTAATGTGAGACCCAGTAGGGTCTGGGATTGGCCCATAATGAGTGTGCCAATTGGTCCTATGAAATATCTCTTTTCTGGGAGCTGGTCTTTATGATGAGATAGGTTTAATTGGATGTTGGCATTAGCAACAAGCATGGAGTGTAGGAGAGCCCAACTGGGACTGTGGACCGGAGATGAACGTTAACAACAAGCTGGGGATGGAGAAGCTCAGCTGGGACTGTGCACTGCAGATAAGTGTTAGCAATAAGCATGAAGTGGAAGATTCCCACACCAGAGAGGAGCATCAGGGACTGCCCCCAGGCCCACTAGGTACAAGCCCATACATTCAGAGTTGGAAGGGACCTTAGAGATGATGTAGTCCAGGGATTCTTAACCGACACAGACCCCATGGATAGATCAGGAGATCTTGGGAATTAGATGAGAAAAGAGAGAGAGACAGAGAGAGAGAGAGAGAGAGAGAGAGACAGAGAGAGACAGAGACAGAGAGAGACAGAGAGACAGAGAGACAGAGAGAGACAGACAGAGAGAGAAACAGAGAGAGACAGAGAGAAACAGAGACAGAGAGAGACAGAAAGAGAAAAGCCAGACAGAGAAAGAGGATAGAAGGAAAAAGAGAGAGAAACAGAGAGACAGAAAGAGAGTGAAAAAGAGAAACAGAGAGTGAAAAAGAGAAAGAGAAAAGGAAAAAGAAAGAGAGAGGAAGAGAGAGATTGAGAGAGAAAGAGAAAGAGAGAGGAAGACAGACAGAGAGAGAGAGAGTGTAGGGGAGAGGAAGAAGAGAAGGGGGAGAGAGGGGGTGGGGAAGAGGATCTTTATTTTTACTATTGATTTCCTTTGTAATCCCATGTATTCATTTATGCATTTAAAAAGGTTATTTTGAAAAAAGGTCCATAACCTTTACCAGATGGCCAAGGGGGGTCCCTGACCCACAAAAAAGGTTAAGAACCCCTGGTCTAAGCCAATCTCCTTCTTTTTATAGAGGAAGAAACTGGAGACCCAGAGGAAGTTAAAAGGCCGCCCTGAGGTCAAACAGATAATAAGTAGCAGAGCTACATCCGTCGGTGAGCTCAGGTCCTCCAACTGGAGATCCACTGGTCCTCTCCCCTCCGCTGCTTCCTTCAGAGCTGGGGTCCTCTGATCAGACCAGCCTAGTCCTCAAGTGAACTGCAGTGAAGTATAACATAAGAGGATGAGGAGATGGGTGGCAGGGGCAGCTCTGTTGTAGTGAGCTGTCTGGAGTTTTTCCTACTTCTCTTCCCTGCGTTGTTAATGTTGTCGTTGCTGCTGGCTGCTGTTGTTGTCACTGTGGTGGTTGTTGGTGTTGTTGGGTAGGTGGTCTCTTGCACAAGCAGTGGGTCTGGGAAGCCGAGTAGTTGCTCTGTATTTCCCTAGAGGTCTTGTGTGGTTCCTGGTCATGTTCTGTTCTGTCTGGGATCTTGTTTATAGTCTTTCCAAGAAAAGATCTGAGCAGTAATGATGATTTGTCTTTAGTGACTGCCCTTAATAATCCCTCGTCGTGGGGGTGGGGGATAGAATGGCAATCTGAAAATAAAATTTAAAAAAATAGCCCCTCATCATTGGGGAAGCTGCCCAGGGTGGAGCATTTATTTTTGGCCAGACTGTGACAAAGGGGAGGGTGTTTTGGGGGTAAGGAGTCTTCTTTCTCCCTGTGAGTCTTTCACCAGCTGTGTGAAGTCTTTCTATACAAGGCATCCCCTCACCTCTCCCTTATCTATAAGGAAGAGAAAGAGAAGCCAACTAGGGCCTGTGATTCCCATGAGCCATGATTAGACTACGTTGGGTTTGCAAAGCGTGCCTCTTAAAGCTTCAGTCATTTTGCCCTAATATTGCACCCCTCAAATTACAGTCTCTGCCACCAGGTGGATGGTGGTGCCGGTTAGGATTGCATGGGACCTAGGGACAATCTTATTCCAGGTCTGAATGAATCACTCCATCAATAAAGCATTTACCGAGCACCCATTATGAGCCAGGCATAGTGCTAGGCTCTGAGGAGTCAAGAATGAAACAGTCCCTGTCCTCAAGAGATTACATTTTAAGAATAACGAACATCTCAGGGAAAATATACACAATCCAGGCAATTCTGCTTTCCTACAAAAAAAATAGAACTGTTCATTAAAAATAACAGTATACATGAGCATGCATCATCTTGAGGCTGTAAAATCCCCATGACTACTTCTTTCCAGTGAAAAGGAGGTGATGTTCCACTCTGCTCTTAAAGAAAATGGAAACTTCCTCCTCTTCCTCCTTTCAGGCGTTTTCTTCAGTAGTGGTGAGCCTCATGTTATTCGGCATTTAAAAATGAGGCCTTAGGAGCAGCTACAAACTTGCGTGTGACTTTCCTCAGTGAGTGTGTTTCAGTTGGAAATCCAAGAATATACTAAGACTGATTCTTTTCAACAGTCCATTTTAAAAAGGTTTGCTGGATTTAAAATAATCTGTTTAGGATCAGAGTCAAATTCAGTTACCTCGTCCAATCCCCTCACTTTACAGAAAGGGAAACTGTCTTGCCTCTGGTCACACAAGGGCTGTCAGCGGCAGGATGGGAGCTCCAGAGCTAGGGTAACATCCTTTCCATTGAGCCAGGTAGGCTCACAAGTCCCTGTAGCTGATTCCTTTCCTGTACCTTTCCCTCATCACCTACCTGCCATGTCATGGGATCTTAGGATCATAGATTTGGAGTTTAAAGGTTATTCATTTGATGGATAAATAAACTGAGGGTCAGAAAAGTGGAGTGATTGGCCCAGGTTCACAAAGCTACTAAGCGTCTGAGGTAGTATATGAACCAGGGTCTTCCTGACTCAAATTCAGCTCTTAATCAGGAGTTGCAAAGGAGTATAGAAATCATCTGGTTGTTATTGCTGTTCAGTCATCTCCAACTCTTTGTGACCTAAGTTGGGGTTTTCTTGGCAAAATACTGGAGTGGTTGGCCATTTCCTTCTCCAGCTCATTTTACAGATGAGGAAACTGAGGCAAACAGGATAAAGTGACTTGCCCAGGGTCACACAGCTAGTGTCTGAGAAATCACCCAGCCTGATCCTTCATTTTAAGCGTTGGGCGAATGAGGCCCACAGAAAAGAAATGGCTTACTTGCTTGTGATCCCACAGCCAGCCAACTACAAAGCAGAGGTGAAAACACAGACACTCTAACTGCTGATCCAAAGGGGTTTTCCCATTTTCCAACCAGGTGCAAGGTGACAGAATGCTGCCCATTTTCCTAAGTGACCACCCCAGTTCTCTCCCTCTCTGCTTGCCCTTGTGACCATTCATCTGTTCCCCAGGGCCCCACCTTAGGGCTTTGGCATCCCTGAGTCTCCACCCACGCAGGGAGGTCAGCCTTGACCACCTCATTCGGCCTAATTAGCAGCACTTGTTCTGAGATGCTAGGGCCTGGAATAGAACAGGGCAGGCCTGGGTAGGGGAGACCAATTCCATAGGCTCTGTCCACCCCCTGCCTATCTTTTCACCAGCCTCTCACTCACACCGGCATCCCATTTACTTCTACTCCCACCCCCACATTACACCTGTTTGCAATATGTGTGGGACTATGTGCTGTGTGTGTATAAGTGCTAGCAATCTGTTGTATAAATACCGGGGGATTTTATTTTCGTCATATAGATACCTTGTGTGCAGTTGCATGGGGGTGGTGTTTATGCCTTCATACCATTTTGCAAAAGAAAGAAACAGAGAAGAGCTAGAAATGGGCACATTATGTACAGCGACATTAGTCTGCCTTATGTATAAATATACATGAAGTTTAAACACAAACTTTAGTTTGGGGAGGTTGCTTGGATGAAAGTTTGGCCCTCCACACCTCGATTGTTTTTTCTGTATCGAATGCCAAAAACAGGTCTGAAAAAATGTGAAAAGAAAAGGGAAAAAAATGTTCCACTTGGGAAAAGGTAGTTGTTGATATGGCATATTTTTGAAACACAAATGTTGGATCTTAAGCCAACTTTGTTCTTTTGTAAATGTTCGGATGAGAAACATCTAGAACAGTCTGCACAGGTTTGGGGTGGTTTTCCCCCACACCCTTCCTTGTTCCCTGGGCCTGGATTAGCCCAACTGTCCAGAAGAAACAGGCTGTGAGCACTTTGGGGAATTCCACAGTGGAGCTTTAGGCACGCGGGGCTGATGAGCTAGTCCATATGGAGTCACTGTTTTGAGGTGAGCTGAGCCACATCTCCTAAATCCAGCTGTGAATGGAAGTATTCAACTCATCCACCCCATCCCCCTTCTACCTTTCTAAACTTCATTTTTGTCTAGAATATTATCATCCTCATGGCTGACATTTATATAGTGCCTTAAGATCTGTGAAGCACTTTACATGTGGAATCTTTTTGGGTCTCACAAACATAGGTTTTACAAATGAGAAAACTGAGGCTTAATGAACTACTAAAAGTTAGAGGTTGGATTCTGAACTCCGATGTCCTTGACTCCAAGTTCAGCACCATTATGTGTGAGAATCACATGGGGGGGGAGGGGGAACCTCTTCTATCCCTGATAAGCCTGAAGCATAGTTATGGAAGACTGTGGCTGTCTCAGTCAACCTCAAGGGTTAGGAACATTTCCCATTTAGCCTTCATTTCTCTTAATCCATTTGGGATCTTTTATCTGTCAACCTCTCTCCTTTGGTTTTGAATGCATTCCTATCTTCAGCCTGTACCACCTTTGGGGAGTAAGTTCCATATGCTTACCCTGCCCCAATCACCTCCCCACCATCAACTCCAAAGTATATCAGCCTTGGATTTGTTCAAACTTATCTTCATCAAGCTTGGGAAAATGGGATGATGGAGAGAGAGATAGTTAATCATTCTTCAGCCTGGGATTTGGGGAACATATCCATATTCCCTCTTTTAATTCCTTTGATGATGTAATGAGTTTCTGTCACATCCTTTCTCATATAGATCTTAACGATGCCCTCCAATCCTTCCACCCACTGCCTTTTACCACCACCTCTCAGTACTTCTTCATGTCATTAGTCCTTCTTTGACTTTGATTTCTGCCTATAGTTATCCAATTCAACTCTATGCTGTTCTCTTCTCACAGAGCCCTTGCCCCCTTGTCCTATGGTGTTCTTCCCTTCCCAAACCTAGTCCTGGATTGCCCCCATCATCTGCCTCCTTGCATTCAGATGCTACTGGACAGAACTAGAGAACTGACGGGGCATATTACAAATTCCTGTTATCCATCTCCAGTTGGTCCCTCACCATTGAAAGGTAATCCTTTTCTTCTTCTTCTTCTTCAATGGACTGCCTATCTTACTCCCCACAAAAACTTTTTAAACCTTCTCCTCCCAGTCTCCCCAGACCTCTCTCTACTACCTCTCTCTTCACTGAGGACTTTACCTCTTCCTTCACTGAGAAAATGGGGGGCTTTCAATATCAGCTCTATCTTCTCTCCTCTTCTTCTCAGAACCCTTTGATATCATCATCACTCACTCTCTCTAGCTTTCCCCCAGTCTCTGATAGTAAGGTGGCTTATTATTACGTCCAAACTACATGTGCCCTCAATCCCATCCTCTATTGTCTTCTTTGGGCAGCCAGGTGATGAAGCAGGTAGAGGACCAGATCCAGAGACAGGAAGACCTGAGTTCAAAGCCAAGCTCAGCCATTTGCCAGCTGTGTGATTCTGGGCAAATCACTTAGCCTCTGTTTGCCTCAATTTCTTCACTTGTGAAGTGGAGGTAATAATAGCACCTACCTCCCAGAGTTGTTATAAGGATCAAATGAGAAAATAATTATAAGGTGCTTAGCACAGTGCCTGGCACATAGTAAGCACTAGATAAATTTTAGCTGTTACTAGTATTCTCTCTCCAGCAACCTCAATCACCCTACGTTCCTCCCTAACCTTCTACCCCTCCCCACCTACAGGTTCTTCCCTGCTGTCTTCAAAGCTACCCAAATCTCCTCCATCCTTTAAAAAACAACAAAACTTTCAGCAGACCCTGTTACTGACCAACTCAAACTCTCTCATCCCATATTTCTCCTTCATTTCCAACCAAATTTACAGAAAAAATGGTCTATACTTGTTGCCTCCACTTCCTCTCTTCTCACTCCTCAAAACTTGGCAATTTGGCTTCCAACTTCATTACCAGACTGAAAATGTTCTCTGCAAAGTTATGAGAGAGACAGAGAGAGAGACAGAGAGAAAGACAGAGTGAGAGAGAGAGAGAGAGAGAGAGAGAGAGAGAGAGAGAGAGAGAGACAGAGAGAGAGATCAAGCACTTACCATGTGCCAGGAACTGTGCTACATAGTGGGGAAAATCAACCCATAAAAAGGAACTGGAAAGAGGGTGGATAGTACTCATGGTGGAGTTGAGGGGAGATGCTGGGGAGGAAGAGAAAAAGTCCAGAGAGTAAGAAGTTGAGCTGGAAGTGAAGTATAGCCTGGGCACCTCATGATTTCTTAATTGCCAAATTTGCTGGTCTATTTTTCAGTGCTCATCCTCCTCCAACTCATTTTTGGGTTTTCATAATATTCTCTTCTGATCCACCTCCTTCCTGTCCAACCACTCTTTCTCAGTATCGTTTGCTGGTGCATCATCCATATTACATCTACCTTAACAGTGGTTTCTCCAGGGCTCTGTTCTAGGTCCTCTATTCTTCTCTCAGTAGACTTTCAGTGATCTCACCAGCTCCCATGGGCTTAATTATTTTCTCTATACATCCATTCTTAGTCTTTTTCCTGAGCATCAATCCAGCATCACCAATTGCCTGTTGAACATCTCAAAGAGAATGTCCTAGAAGTGTCTCAAACTCAGTATGTCTAAAACCCCACAAAGTATCTTATCTTCCAAACCTTCTTCTCTTCCAAGCTTCTCTATCTATGTTGAAGGCTCCACCATTTTTCCAGTCTCTCAAGTTAGTAGCCTCCATGTTATTCTTGATTCTTCAATCTCCTTCACCCCATAACCAATCGGGTGTGAAATTTTGTCATTTCTACCTCCAGAACATCTCTCACATATGACTCCTGCCATCTGCCCACATAGCTACACCCTTAGTTCAAGTCCTCATCACCTCTCACATAGATGACTGTAACAGCTCTCATTCCAATGCATTATCCTTACTCCTCACTGCCCAAAGGATTGGCCTTAAAAGCAGATCTGTCCATGTCACTCAATCAGTTCTAATGACTCCCTATTATCTCTAGGATAAAATAAACATATCTCTGTTTGGCATCTAAAGCTTTTCATAACCTGGCTCCTTCCTGCTTTTTCAGTCTTCTTATACTCGACTCCTCTTGAAGTGCCCTACAATTCAGCTATGCTGGCATTGTAACTTTTTGTTCCTTATATGTGACACTCCATTTCTAGACTCTGTGAATTTGTAATGGCAGTCCCCCATGGCTGAAATGCATTCTCTCCTCACCTTTGCTATCAAATTACAGCTCAAACACCTACTACACAAAGTCTTTCCTGTTTCTACCCCCTGTAACTATTAGTACCCAATCTCCCAAACTTCCTTGGAGTTAAGAATGTAGAAACTAAAGCAAATAGATGTTAAGTGATAAGCTCAGGTCACACAACTAGTAAGTGTCTGAAGTAGATTTGCACTCAGGTCTATCCTGACTCTAGGTCCAGTGTTCTAACCATGGAACCACCCACCTACCTCTCGTTGATTGATAGGTGATTTGTATGAGTGCCCAAAGCACTCTAATGCCTTAAACAGAATATTTGGTATTTTGTGCCTCTTTTGTTACATTTACATTTTAAAAATAGTTTAGTTGCTAATTTTTTAAACATTAAGCTTAGGTTTTAGTTGCCTTTATTTCTTTGATGGATAAAAATAATGTCCTTTATGATTGAGTCTTTCATAAATGTTGGCCTTAATTTTTAAAAATTATCTAAAGGCACACCGTGATGAAATGTTCTTTGTCCCCTCTCAGTCTTATATCTTTCCAAGCTGAGAGACCTTCAGCCTTTTAGCCTCATTTAAACAGGAATCATAGAAATGAGAAATTCCAAAAGGGAAGGAACCTCAGAAGGCATCTAGTTCGGTCTGAACCTGAAGAGTATGTTCTGGATGACATCTCTGACAAGAGATTTTCATTGTTTGTCCAGGCTCTACTCCAGCTCTGTGATACCTCTCCTCAGATATGAATACACCAAGAGAAGGAAGAGGTTTTCTGCTTTGTTTATGAAGTTTTTCCTGATAGGGCTCTTTGGATAGAGATCAACCTTCCTTGCTTATTGTTACATTAAAAAAAGTCTTTGAGCCATTCTACAAAGAACTCTACAGAGTCTTGGCTAGACATTTGCAGGTGGCATGGTTGGTTGGTTGTTGTCTTTTGTGCTCGAAGAGGACCAAAACAACATCACTATGTTGGGCTCAAGGTGATTGTGGCTAATCAGACTAACATGAGTTCAGAAGACTCTCCCACAGGTCAGGCATAAATAGTCCATGTGAACATTTGGAGTGGAGATATCTCTAAATTCTTTCGAGTTACTGAAACTCTGCTTTGCTCATACATCATAACGCCTTCTTTGATGTGGGCATGCCATGCTGGGCAGTCCTGTGCCAGTGTTTCCCATGTCTCATAATCAATTCCAAAGTTCTTCAGAGAGATGTTGAAGAGACTTTGTATGACTTCTGATTTCCACGTGAGCCCTTGCCTTGTGTGAGTTCACTGTAAAATAGTCTTTTGGGCAAACATATGTCCATTGGAGTTGTACTCTCTTCAATAGAGTTTGAATGGTTGACAGTTCAGTTCAAGAAAGCACCTCAGTGTCTGGTACCTTATCTTGCCATGTGATCTTCAAGATCTTCCTAAGATAATTCAAATGGAAGGTGCCACAGAGATAGGCCTGATTAGAGCAGAGGAGGCATAGGCGCATGAATGAGGGATGACATTGGTGAGGTACAGCTCAGTTTTGATTCAATAGAATGTGTTAGTCTTGGGCAAAATCTGCTATGTGGCAAAGTTTGTCTCTGACCTCCTCTCAAACTCCTTGTTCTGTGTGCTGCTTTTCTAGTATCCCAGGACCTGGTTCTTTCTCCCTTCTCCCCATGATACAAACATGCTCTCAGGAAAGGGTCTGAGTGACAGTTTATCTGGCAGGCCCTAGCATTGGGTTGGAAGGTCCCAATTAGAGAACACACAATAGAAAAAGAATCATAAGAAGGAATTGTTCATGGGTAGGAGGGGTGGGAAGCTAAGCTAAACTTCAAAGCGAATAAGACCTTACCAGGATAGAAAAAAGGTGGCTTTGGAATGACAATGGGGAGAAGAAGGAGTTGGCTAAGAACTGGGAGAAAAACATCATTCCTGTAAACATTCGGTGACCATGTGAAAAGCAGCACCCTCCAATAACCCATAGATTCAACAGATGACCACAAAGCATGTCTCCTTAATCTATGATGGAGAAATGGAGAATATGGAGGGAAATGAATCTGAGGGAAAAGCACAAGTGGATGGGAATTCTGAGGAAGAATTATGGGGATGTGAGAGGGAAGATCTGGAAGGAATCATATTTCAGAGCTGGAAGGGACCTTAGAGGCCATAGAATTAAACGCTTTTATTTTTTTTAATGGCTGATCATGTTTTATTTTAAAGAAACCAACTTTAAAATACCAGTGAAACAGAAAGAAAACTCAATTTTTTAAAAACATATTTCCACATTAGTCATGTTGTAAAGAAGAATTAGAACCAAAGGAAAAAACGATGAGAAAGGAAAAAAAGAGAAAAAATAGCAAGCTTTGACCCGCATTCAGATTCCGTGATTCTTTCTCTGGATATGGATAGCATTTTCCATCATGAGTCTTTTGGAGCTGTCTTAGATCATTGCATCACTGAGAAGAGCCAAGTCTATCAAAGTTTAAACCTTTTTATTTTACAGATGAAGAAATTGAGGACCAGAAAGGTTAAGTGATTTGTCCAGCATCACATAGTTAGCATTTACATCGTGCTTTAAGATTTGTAAAGCTCTTCATAAATATTATCTCAGTGGGTCCTCACAGCCACCCCATGATATACATGGTGTTATTTTGATTTCCATTTTGCAGATTGGATAGGGGCAGATAGAGGTTAAGTGAGAGCTAATGAGTGTCTGAGGAGGCTGGATTTGAACTCAGATCTTCCTGACCTTAAGTCCAGTGCCCTACTCATTATGCCATTCCTGTAAGCACCATAGTTAGGGAGGCTTTATAAATGGTGTCTTTGCTTTTTATCAAGGTCTTCTGCAGCAGTTTAGTTATCAGTGGGGAACTAATGAGTCCCTAAGGTTGTATGGGATTGACCAATAAAATTCTGTACTCAATAAGAATCAAGTCTGGTAGTCTTCTTATGCCTTAATATTAAATGTAATTTGGGTGGTATCAGTTTGGGTGTAGGTCAGTTGTAACACTGACAGGCAATGATAAAGGACCAGGTTAGGAATCAAGAAGATTTTGGTTCAAATCCTGCCTCTGATATATATAGTAATCATAACTCTCCATAACCCAAGCAACTAAGTCAATAAATTGAAGAGGAATTATTGAGATGTGCCTATGGAAGGAGCTTCTACACAGGAAGTTCTGATATTGATGAAATTACAGGTTTGGATCAACAACGCTGATAGCTGTCATTTACACTAGAGTATAAATCACAAAATCTGAGAGTTAGAAGAGACCTCAGAGGCCATTAAGCTCAACTCCCAAATTACAACAACAGCAAAAACAACTAGCATTTCTGTAGTGCCCACTATGTGCCAGGCGGAGTGCTAAGCGTTTTATACATAGTCTCATTTGATCATCACAATAACCCTGAGAGATAAGTGCTATTATTATCATCCCCATTTTACAATTAGAAAACTGAGGCAGGCTGTGGTTAAATGACTTATTCAAGGTCATACATCTAGTGTCTGAGACTGAATTTGAACTCAGGTCTTCCTGACACTCTCCACTGTGCCACCTAGCTATGGCCACATGACAATATTGCCAACTAGTATCTGGTCTCTAGTTAAAAACTTCTAATGAGGGACAACCCACTACCTACCCCTTCTACTTTTGGATGACCATGATTATTTGGAAATTTATCTTACAGCAAGCCAGCCCAAATCTGTTCCTCTGCTCATTTCACATTTCTTCTTCGGAAAAGATTGGCCCGAAAGTCACATCCAAGATGGACCAGAAAATAGGAGGAGACTGGAGGCAGAGAGGCAAATTCAAAGGCTTTTGCCCTGATTTAGGCTTGAGGTGCCAAGGGTCTAGACTGCTCTGGTAGCAGTGGAAATGAGAGGAAAGAGTAGATGAGAAAGGCATTTTGAAGGAAAATTTGGCAAAACTTAGAGACTACACAGAGGATGAGTCCAAATTAATTTTTAAAATATAGGTTGCATCACCAAGACTAACACGAGGTTAAATTTTTTAAAAATCAAAATAGTGGAACAAACCAGACAAAACAAGAATGGTTGAATTCGGTTGAATTCGGTGGTCCACTCTTTATAAATGAAGAACATGAATTACTTACGGAAGGATTCCCCATTACAGAAAATTACTGAGATAGTTTGGCAGAAAATAGGTTTAGACCAGCAGCTTACATTATTTTGCACAATAAGTTCCAAAGGGATATGTTCCTTAATTATAAAAGGTTACATCATTTTTTAAAAGATAGAGGAGAATGGAGGAAGGGAAATAAGCAATAATTTATTGAGTTTCTACTATGTTAGACACTGTCCTAAATGCTTTATAAATATTGACTCATTTGATACTCATAATAACCCTATGAGGTAAGTGCTATTATTTCCATGTTTGCTTATGGCAACTGAGGTAGACAGAGTTAAGTGATTTGCCCAGGGTCACAGAGCTAGTAAGTGGCTGAGGCTAGATTTGAACTCAGGTCTTCCTGACTCCATGTACTTTTTACAATTCTGTTTGAGGAAAGAATTATTATTTTTTAATATAATTAATTTGTTTTTAGTTTTCAACATTCACTTCCATAAGATTTTGAGTTTTCAATTTTCTCGCCTTCCCTCTTCTACCCCCTCCCCAAAAGAGTGTGCAATCTGATATAGGTTCTACTTACACATTCATATTAAACATGTTTTCACATTAGTCATGATGTAACGAAGAATTAGAACTAATGGGAAGAACCATGAGAAAGAAGAAAAAAAAACAAAACAACAAAAGAAAAGGAGAGTAAATGGTATGCTTCCTTCTACATTCAGACTCCAAAGTTCTTTCTCTGGATGTGGATAGTATTTTCCATCATGAGTTTTTTGGAGTTGTCTTACATCCTTGCATTGCTCAGAAGAGCTAAGTCTATCAAAGTCAGTCATTGCACAACATGGCTGTTACTGTGTACAATGTTCTCCTGGTTCAGCATGCTCACTTCACTCAGCATCAGCTCATATAGGACTTTCCAGGTTTTCCTGAAGTCTGCCTGCTTATCATTTCTTGTAGCGCAATAGTTTTCCATTACATTCACATACCACAACTTGTTCAGCCATTCCCCAACTGATGGACATCCCCTCAATTTCCAATCCTTTGCTACCACAAAAAGAACTGCTATAAATATTTTTGTACATGTGGGTCTTTTTCCCGTTTTTATGATCTCTTTGGGATACAGAGCTAGAAGTGGTATTGCTGGATCAAAGACTATATGCAGTTTTATAGCCCTTTGGGCATGGTTATGAATTGCTCTCCAGAATGGTTAGATCAGTTCACAACTCCACAAACAATGCATTAGTGTTCCGACTTTCCCACATCTTCTCCAGTATTTATCATTTTTCTGCTTTGTCAAGTTAGCCAATCTGATAGGTGTGATGTGGTACCTCAGGGTTGTTTTGATTTGCATTTCTCTAATCAGTAGTGATTTAGAGCATTTTTTCATATGACTATAGATAGCTTTAATTTCTTCTTCTGAAAATTGCCTGTTTATATCCTTTGACCATTTATCAACTGGGGAATGATTTGTATTCTTACAAATTCAACCCAGCTCCCCATATATTTTAGAAATGAGGCCTTTATCAGAGACACTGGCAATAAAAATTGTTTCTCAGCTTTCTGCTTCCCTTCTAATCTTGGTTGCTTTGTTTGTCCAAAAATTTTTCAATTTAATGTAATCAAAATCATCCATTTTTCATTTCATAATGTTCTCTATCTCTTGTTCGGTCATAAATTCTTTAGGGAAAGAAGTCTTAACTAAGAAATAAATGTCCAAAAATGAAAAAAAATAAACTATTTTGCCTACGTAAAATTTAAAAGATTATGCAAATAAGAAATCAGTGCAGCTGGCATGATGCAAACTATCAAATGAGAAAAATCATTGTACCAAATGTCTCTGATAAGGGTCTGATTTACAAGATACATATGGAGTTGAAAAAAATATATAAGGCCAAGAATTATTCCCCAGTGAATAAGTGACTGGAGTTTAGAAAG
This sequence comes from Trichosurus vulpecula, assembly GCF_011100635.1. Taxonomy (NCBI): domain Eukaryota; kingdom Metazoa; phylum Chordata; class Mammalia; order Diprotodontia; family Phalangeridae; genus Trichosurus; species Trichosurus vulpecula. Next base: position 155,753,406 of record NC_050580.1, read on the forward strand.
TTGATAAATGAAAAATTATAAACTATCAAAAACCATATGAAAGACTGTGACAAAGCACTGCTAATAAGATAAATGCCAATTAAAGCAACTCTGAGGTTTTATTTCACACCCAACAAATTGGCAAAATGTCAAAAGATGGAAATAGTCAATGTTGGAGGGATTGTGGAAAGATAGGCACATTAATCCACTGTTTCTGGAGCTGTGAATTGGCCCAATCTTTCTAAAAATGGTGTGGAATTATATAAATAAAATAACTAAGCTTTTCATTCTCTTTGACTCATGAATCTCACTATTGGGTATATGTTGCGAAGAGACAAAAGATGAAGAAAGACCCCATATATACCAAAATATTTATAGTGGCATATTCTTGTGGAGCAATAACTGGAAACAAAGCATATGTTCATCAACTAGGAAGTGGCTGAACAAATTATATGAATATCATCGAGTATTATTGAGCCATAAGAAAAAAATGATTATGAGGAATTTAAAGGAACATGGGAAGATATGTAAGAACTGATGCACTGAAGTAAGGAGAACAACGAAACCAAAATAAATAATGATAATAATATGAATTAAGAGATCACAATTAAATTGATGTTGAATGTTGAGTAATTATAATAAACAATTTTGCCCCCACAGAAAAGAGGAGCAAGTGCTTCCCTTTAGTAAGGAAGTGGGGGACTATAGGTACAGAATGTTGCTTACGCTGTCAGACAACATTGCCATTTCTGCTGATTTTGCTCACTCTTCTGTTATTGCTACAAGGAAAGGCTTCTTCGGGGAAAAATTAGGGGAAGGAATATATCTGGAAAAACTGTGATTAAAAAACAAAATGCATCAATAAAGCTTAATTTTTAAAAATTAAGAAAAATAGGTTTAATGATAGATATCACCTAAAAGGGGTGCATTTTGAGGAGGTAAATATGAGAGACATTGCAGAGGAAGAATCAATAGTCTTTGGATATTTATTATATAAGGGAGGGCAAAAGAGTTAAAAAATAAGTCCGTGGTTTCAAGCTTAGAGAAATAGAGTATGACAGAGTCGTTAATGGTAATGGGAGACTTGGTAAGAGGACCTGGCTTAGGAAATAACACTGGAGAAGTGGATTCTGGCTGTGGTGTGTTGGGAGAAAGAGAAGCTGGTTCTCAGGAAATCAGCAAGGAGCCTGTCTGAAACCTGCTAATTGACTGACTAAAAAAAATGCCTGCTAAGTCATGCTTTTTATTGTAAGAAAAATTGCTTAGAATGTCTCTCACACACATCCTCATACCATCTTCCTTTAAGATGGAGGTTCTCAATTTCCAGGCCACTTCTGCCTAGTATGCGGGATAATGACCCCTGATTTTCTTGTTTTTTTTTTTCCTTTTTCATAATAATGGCTTAAGTGGAAAGAGGAGTGGGCATGGGGCAGGGGACACAGGGTGGGAATGGAACTCTGGCATTACCTATTGAATAATTTTTTAGTCACCTGGAAAGCAAGAAAGCAATTGATTTACTCATATAACCAAGATATTGATAGGTTGTCCCTACTCAGAGAAAGTAGGAGAGGAAGTATCACTACCATGTGGTGATGGGGTGATTTACTTCTTCTTCTAAGAGATGTATGGGACAAAAACTAAACCCCAAAATTAAATTAAACTCAGAGGCTACTCAAGTAGAAAGTAGAAAGTAATTTTTTATTACGATCCCGAAGGGAAAGGGCGGTCTCCCAACCAATAGGAAATTGGTAGGGAGAGGCAGGGTACAGGGGGGAGAACTTGCGCTTTACACCCTAATGTAAACAACCCCCCATGTCAGCACTGGCCTTACTCTCATTGGTGGAGTCCAGGCTAACAATCTCACCAGAACTCTAACCCAGGTACAAGGAACAAGGAAACGCTAATTGAGCCAATGACAATTCTTAAGAACACTTTCATCCTGCTGAGGTGGTAGTGAGGAGGAAGTGGGTGTGGCTTCTCTAAATTCTGGATTCCTATAGGTCAGGTGATTCCTTAGTAACTCCCCCAAGACTTAGACCTAGGTGTCAATCAGAAGCCCTGAGCCAGCTGTCCACTCCACTCACAGAAAGGCTGAGATCCAGATTCCATGAGAAGGCTTCACCATCTCACTCAGAGAGGAGGTTCAGAGATTTGGAGCCAGAAGGGACCTCAGAGGTCATCTAGTGCCCTGGCCCCTAGACATCTCCTCTCACCCACGTGAAAGCAAAACTACAGAAGTAGGAATTAGCTCAGCTTGTTAGGGGATAATGAGTACACAAGTCTGTCTGAAGAGTGGGATCTATGAAGCAAATTAATGAGAGACAAGTATAGAAAGGTAGACAGGAACCAGTTTGGTAGACTTCACAATTTGGCCCTGAGGACCCCTTGTACATGTGGACAAATACAAAATCAGTGAATAGCAATTAGTTTGGGGTACACCAAAGGCTGAGCCCCAAGAAGTCACTGAAATAACAACATAAACCATTTGACATATTTTTATTAAATGTCTGCTTTGTTATTAGCACTCTTTGTGCTGGGTGCTCTGGGAGATAGAAGAGCTATAAGGCCCAGTCCCTATCTACATAGCCCACAATCTGTAAAATTAATAAACAAAATCATGAACACTCATAGGCATCTTATAACAAAAATCCTATAGTGAAGAAACCCCACTTTTGTGTTATTTGGTGAAAAGAATGTTAGTTTGGAGGTCAGAAGATCTAGGGGTTTCAAGTAAATGACTTCCCCCTTTTGGTCCTCAATTGGCTCATCTATAAGGTGAGAGAGCTGGATCAGACAATCTTTAAGGACCCTTCCAGCTCCAAATGGTATGATCCTCGTGTGTCATAAACCCAACAACTGCTTATCAAATGCTCATCAAAATGGTCCATTCACAGCCTTTGGTCCTGCTGAGTCTCCCTCTCCCTAACCCTCAGTGGCATATGGAAGAGTCTTCCTTTGAGTCCACCTTAAATTCAACCCTCTTCACATAGGGATGAGGAAGGAATATTCCAACTTGAGTTTGGGTGATGCCCAACCAGGTTGACCTAGGAGATAATACAATAAAATTAGAATGAGGACTAGGGGAAATGGGATAGAGCAGGTTTATAGAGATCATAAATCCAGAGCTAATGAGAATTCAGAGGGCATCTAGCCCAACTACCTTTTTTTAAATTGGGAAACTGAGACCAACAGAGGTTAAATGACTTGCCCAAGGTCATGCAGGTGAAACATATTAGAGGACAGTATATGAACCTAAGTTTACTGACTCCAGAAACACTACTTTTCCCATCATCCCACATTCATTCCCTGAGAACTACAAAGGGAAAAGGTTTATAACAGCCTATAAGTTCCATTGAGTCCCTTGAGTCTGCCAGAATAGACCAGGAATATTTGAAAATGCCCATCCTGGGTCAAACCCCTTACTTCAGGAGCCGGGGCAAAGTTAAAAGACCATGCAAAAGACCCAAACTCAGTCTTGATGCTACATGGTGGGTGTGTGTGTGTGTGTGTGTGTGTGTGTGTGTGTGTGTATGTGTTTGCTACTAGTGGCTGCCAAGTGGCAGCCAGAGCCTTCTCTGGGGCTCCCCAGCATCCTCTGAGAAGAGTTTTGCCCATAGCTCAGCTTTTGCCCACTGGCTCATGGAGTTTCCTGCTGTTCTCCTAAGTGCCTGAGCATTAATGGAAGCAGTTGTTTATACAACAGTCCCCTCCAGCTCCCTGCCTGCCATTCTTTGTAAGACAATGGTGTTTGGCCCATGAAATTATAACCCAGATTAAAAAGGAAATGACATGTGTCATTAGACTTTCAAATGGAATCCCTTTGGTGGCTGGACTCCAGAAGTTCCTGCCAGGTCATTTTGGAAGTATTTCTGTTCTTGAAGGAAGTAACGAGCACAGACTCAGTGGTTCATGTTCACTTCCTGGGGAGCAGGATTTGCATCAATGGATGTGTCAGCTGTTAGGGCTGTAGGGAATGTCCCATTGTCTCTGGAATCAAACTCAGAAGACCTGGGATCTAGTGACTTTGGCCAAGTCACTTTGATTAACCGCTTTGGTTAATCATGTTTAGGATACGGAGGTGGAAGTGTGGGTGAGGGAAAGGGTTGGAGCTATACTCCAAACTCATTGGGTTAGTTAAAAGGCAAAATTCCCAGAAAAAATGAGCGAGGAACCATCAATATCACGTGGTGATGAGGTGGTATATTCCTTAGAGGCCATCTAATGCATGCCCCTCATTTTATAAATGGGAAAACTGGGGCCTAGACAGGGGCATGCTGGTAAATGTTTAACGATCAGCTTTTCAGGAAAAAAAAAAAGAAAGAAACATGACACACACCACGATGCACTTTTAAAATGAACACATTATTAACATTTCTCTTCATCACTTTCCTGTCCAGACAATCAATAAAACAACAAATCGAGCTGTGATTTGTAGTGTTTGCCGAGGTCTAAATTCTCACCCTGAAAATTTGACAACTAGCTATTACGATCAGCATACCCCTATGTATGTCTTATGTTATAACAAAACACAAAGTGTCAGTGGGGAAACAGCATTCAAAATGGTTCAGTCTTTGTGTCCCTGTGCTTAGGGAAACAGACAAAAGAGGAAGGAAAAGGAAAGAGCATTAGATTGGGGGACCAAGAAGTTAGATTCAAATTCTGGCTTACCCACTTCCTACTTACATGACCTTAGGTAAATCATTTAACCTCTCTGTACTAATCTGTAGAATGAGGGGGTGTACTAAATGACCTCTAATCTATTTTAGGTGATGGGATGCTGGAATATTATCTCTGGTTCTCAGTATCCACTTTGGATTTGCTACCATTTTCACCGGTGAAGAAGCAAGGTACTTATCTCTCGCTGCTACTTCCAGATCTTTGAAATGAGAGTCTTTACCTTTTACTTGCTGGGGTAGGGTAAACACAGGCCAGGACCAGCTTGGAAATTATCATGCCCTCTACACATATGGGGGCAGCCATTTTCTCTACCATGTCTCCGTACCCTTCTCAGCTTGAAAGATCCCTCTCTGCCCCTTTGGTTCCTTTGATGGGTCAGTTCCTCCTGAAATTTCAAAAAAAAATTTTTTTTTGGAGGGGGAAGGGCAATCAGGATAAAGTGACTTGCCCAGGGTCTCACAGCTAGTAAGTGTCTGAGGCCAGATCTGAAATAAGGTCCTCCTGACTTCAAGGCCAGTGCTCTACCCACTGTGCCACCTAGTTGCCCCAAGCCAGAAAAATCCATTTTTTGGAAGTGCCCAGGCCAGCCACATTCACTCCATCATTCCTCTCCATTTTCCTCTACTGACTCTCAGGACCCTTTCCTCTCCTCTACTCCTTTTCAGCTTCCTTTATGTGGTTTCTTCTCTTATTAGAATAGAAACTCCTTGAGGTCAAGAGATTGTCATTTTGTTTGTTTCTAATCCCAGGATTTATCACAGCGCTTGGCACAGAGTAAGTACTTAAAAAATACGATAATAACTCATGGACTGCTTAACAGTTCCTCACTTGGACTATAATTTTGCACCCCCTATATAATCTAAGCCTCTTTGGCCCCCCCCACCAGGGTCTCTCTTTTCCACTGTTACACCACTTTGCTCCCTGTATGAGCAAATAATGAGGAAATAAGAAGAGACTTCTTAAATCAGGAGGAACGCCCAAATTAATAATTATCGAAGTACCACCCTCTCACTGCTCATCAAAATTCACCCATCTTTCATTCTGGGTTCTTTTTATTTTTTTTGCCTCTGGCCCCCAGAAAGTACTTTAACATCCTTTTTAAAAATTAAAGGGGAAGGGGGAGAAAGAGGAGGTTTATGAAACAGATAAGCGATAATTGCCTAGCTTTGCCTCTCCTATTGATGTGAAAATAGGATTGGAATTACTCACTCTGGTTGAAAGGTTAGTTGAAGGTTATTACAGGAAGATTGTTATTCATACATTTTTTCTGTGTGGCTGGATAGCCTAAAAGATTAAATTCACGGAGTGCATAATGACCCATCACAGCGGACAATGGTGGGAATCATCTCCCGAGACTGGAGATAACAGAACAGAGACTTCTCTGAATAATTCATGCTCCAACAGACATCCCTTGCTAACAGATTACACGTGAGTTTTCATTAGAAAGGAGATCATTTAAAGTCATTTTTTAAAGTAACCGTTATTTTTTTTTTTGGAACGGAAGTGGAATTACCATAAGCATTTACAGAGTTTGTTTATGCTTTAATAAATCCCCTTTCCCCCTGACCTTCATGCCCCCAGGGGAAGGAAGCTGCAGAGGGATCAAAGACTGTCATTGTTTGTGACAAGGGAACCTCTATCCTAATACTCTGAAGAACATTGACCAGCTTCCCAACAGCTTGAAATTGGATTGAATGTACTTGAGCCTGGCTATGCCTGTTTTTCATTTTTAGCTGAAGACCCCACCCAAAACTTATGTCACAGTCACTGTTAGCTCAGTTACACCATCAAGAGAATGCATTGAGGCCCCTAATGTCATAGCTAGAGCCCTGATAACAAATATTTCCACTTGGGGGTGAGGTGTGGGGTTGGGACAGAGGACAGTAGGGCTATGGGTTCAGTCATACTGGGATAAAGATACACATGTCCTTCCCCTACTCAACGCTAGAGAGGAGGAGGAAGTGAACTGCCAAACTTATGAGAAGGGCACCACAGTAAAAATAAATAAAATTTTAAAAAATTAAATAGTTCCTGCCCTCAAGTTGCTTATATTCTAGAACAACAATTTATTAAATGTCAACCATATGCCAGGCACTATGCTAAACACAGCAAATATAAAGGAAAACAAGCAAACAAACAAACAAGAGTCCCTTTTTTCAAGGAGTGAAGACCTACCACTGCCGATTGTGGTGGTTACTGTAGGAAACAGATTTCTCTCTTCTCTCCTCAAACGAGCATGCCCACCTTGAATGTCAGCACCTTCAGCAAAGCCCCATTCACCCTATACTAGCTTATAAGTTCTACTCATAGGATTTGGAAAGGGCTCTAGAAATCATTGAGGTCAATTTGTACTGCTTTATTTCACACAAGTTCCCCTTCCTCAGCCAAAGACAATTATTACGAAGATACTAGGAGTGCCCTGAACTGCCGGCCAGAAACAGATCAAGAAAGCCTATTACCAGCTTGTCAAGAAATAACCACCCTGACACAAATAAGGATACTCCTAAGGCTAAAGAAAGGTTCTCACAGTTAGCAGAACCCTGAGGTGCTAAATGATGAAGTGAAGTGATTGTCAGCTCCTAGAGAACTAAACTGTATTGACCAAAGTCATTCAGATAAGTAAGCCATAGAACTGAGATTGGAACCCAGGACCTCTAACTACAAAGCCAGTGCTTTTCCCTGTAGCTCAGTCATGGGTGGCCTACAGCAAGAATCTTTCCTATAACATCTCCTTAATAAAAAGGTTTGTTTTGTAAAACTTGGAGTCACTCAAAAGCCCCCACCCGAGGACCTAGAAGGCCACATGTGGCCTCCAGGTGGAAGGTTCCCCACCTGTGCACTAGACCAACCAGTTAATAAGCAATTATTAAGCACCTGTTGGAGTAGCTAAGTGGCAAAGTAGATAAGAGTTGCAGGACCCGTAGTCAGGAGGACTTAGTTCACATCTGGCCACAGACACTTACTAACTGTGTGACCTTGGGCCTCAGTTTCTTCATCTGTAAAGTGAGCCAGAGAAGGAAATGGCAAATCACTCTAGTATCTTTGTCAAGAAAAATCTAAATGGGGTCAGGAAGAGTCTCTGACTGAAAAAAAAAGACTACTGAACAAGCGCCTATTATACGCCTGGCACTGAGGATACAAAGAAGAAAAAATAAATAAACAGTGCCTGCCCTCAAGTGGCTTAGATTCTAAAACAATAATTAATTAATTGTCACCCAAATGCCAGGCACTGTGCTAGGCACAGAAGATACAAAGAAAACAAACATGAGTCCCTTCCTTCAAGGGGCTTACATTCTACCCATGAAATGCAGAAAAGTAAATAAAAAGTCATTTTGGAGGAGGGAGGGCGTTGGTAAGGATGGGTAGTAGAATATCTGGATAGTCTTCCCCAGCAGACGTCCTTTGAAGAAAGTTTTAATTGGGGATTGATCGTTCCAGGTAGGAGTTAGGAGGGAGAACATTTCAGGCATGGGGATCAGTCCATATTGGAGCCAGATCATGGAGGGCTTCAAACACCTACTGTGTGCCAAGCCCTGTGCTAAGTACTACACAATAAAGAAGTACATATTATATGTTGTCATTGCTGAGTCATTTCAGTCGTATCTGACTCTTCATGGCCCCATTTGGGGTTTTCTTGGCAAAGATACCAGAGTGGTTTGCCATTTCCTTCTCCAGCTCATTTTACAGATGAGAAAACTGAGGCAAAAAGGGTGAAGTGATTTGCCCAGGGTCACAGAGCTAGCGTCTGCGGACAGATTTGAACTCAGAAAGATGAGTCTTCCTGATTCCAAGCCCCAGTGCTGTATCCTCTGTATCACCTAACTGCCTCTGTTTTATTAGATTTCATTTTTTAAAAATAGCTATAATTTCTATAGACTTTATATTTCACAAAGTCTGGTAAACATTCCTGACAATCCTGTGAGGCAGATTGTTCAAGTGTTATTATCCCCAAACAAAAGATAGGGAGAATGAGCTCTCAGTGACTGAATGACTTGACCAGAGCCATCCTGGCTGGTAAGCCTAGAAGCTGAGTCTAGAAAGGAAGCCTTCTTTCTGCATCCAAGCCTGCTGGTCTTCTCTCCCACCTCCCAGTCTCTCTACTAGTTAGGGGTTTTAATAGATTTGTTTCTCTGTGTTAAATACAATCTCATTGTTCAACTCTCATTTATTGAAGTTTATCAGAGAGGGAATTCCTAACACAGATACATATCGGCTGCCTATTTGTTGTCATAAGCAGTTGGTACTTAGGATAAAACAGCTGTTGTCTTAAACCCTAATTAAATTCTAATTAAAGGAACTTAATTTAGCTTTTGACTGTTGTTAATGATTTGAGTACATGAGTTTACATGGTGACAGAGATCATTGCTGAGGAATGGGTTTGCTGATTTAAATTCTTAGAAGGTATACATGGGTACCTGGTCTGTAGAAGTAGGTACCTAGTCTGTGACTACAGGCAATTTGGTATAATTAGAAGACACTCAACTGGTATTCAGGAAAGTTGGGGTTTATTTCCAACTCTGTCACCTACATGACATTAGGCAAGTTGTTTTACTTTATTGTGTCTGCCTCAGTTTCCTCATATGTAAAATGAGAAGTTGTAGATGAGATGACATTTATGATCCTACAATTTTTTTCTTTTTACTTTAATGAATCACTTATGCCCTGTGGGCCCATTGCCTCATTTGTTTTGAGGGACGGGAGGGTGGAGATTGATAAATGATCTCTGAGGTCCTTTCTATTCTAAAATGAGTTTTAGATTTAGACTCCAGATCTTACTCCTTTCTTACCCAACTCTTTTCCCCTCATCCTTCTGTGTTGTTGTGTTTGTACTTCATTTTCAAAGAGGACCATATGTAACAACAACGTTGCTTGCAACTGCTGCAGGGGTGTAAGACCAATAACACCAGCACACAGGAGGGCTGCTAGCACAGGATCTTTGACCTGATTTTCTAAAGGAAAGCAACTTTAAAGGGGTCAACAATCTTACTTTAATCAAACATATATGTATACCATTCACTTAGTTCAGGGGAAGAGTCAACACCCTCAACTTCAGAGAAAATACAAACAGAAATTACAAGCAGAAATTATATAAATAGAACAAATAACCCAAATCAGCAGACTGGGCTTCTAACTGTCTGTCCATAGCAATACATACATAGTTACCAGAGAGAGAGAGAAGCACCAACATCCGGGTTTTCAAAGCCGGAGTGGGGGGGCCTCCTTAATGGCTATCCAGAGTCTCATCCAGCTACATCACATGAACACTCTTCCCATGAGTGAGCCCCAAAGCAAAATGCTAACCTCCAAGTATATATACCCTTCTTCAGGGTCAGAGGGCATCACAACCCTCATGACCCAGGCTCATGAGACTTAGGCTTCCATGTGACTTAAGCAGGTCACATGGGCCTATTAATGGATGGGAAAGATCTTCCCATCAAGCAAAAAATACATTAACAATACACCATGGCATCAGGGAAATGATGACATGACTCACAGTTGACTTTGATTTGAGTGAGGGAGGGCCGTGCAAGGTCACCAGCCTCACCTTCTCCTCCAGAGCCATCTGGGTCCAGTGGCCAGATATTCACCAGGACGATGGGAGGTGGCCCAGGATGCATGGGGAGACCCTGGCCCTTTAGGGCTAAGGTCTTTTCAGGTTCTCACTCTGAGTGAGGTAATACCCATTCAATGAATACGCCTCTTTAAGAAGTGAGTCAAGGGATGGCCCCTTTAATTAGAAAAAAGAAAAAAAAGTTAAGCTGGGAGAAGACTCAGGGTTCCTGTCCCAAATGGAAACAGTTACCATTGACTTTCACTCTAAGCCAGGAGGGCCCAAAATACAGTCATTAAGTGGAGCTTGGGCAGGGACCTATTGTGGGCCAATCTATGAGCTTCAGAGTGAACTGGGTTTAAGGTTTTGTGAAAGAAAGAAAGAAAGAAAGAAAGAAAGAAAGAAAGAAAGAAAGAAAGAAAGAAAGAAAGAGAAAGAAAGGAGGAGGGGAGGAAAAAAAGAAATCTAGCAGTAAACCCCAAGTTAAGTAGGCAGCTTCTGGCCATCAAAATTTACCTTCCTTTGGAGAGGAGAAGAAGAGGGAGAGGGAGAGGGAGAGGAACAGGGAGAGGAAGAAGACAAGTTGAGTGGCCCAACCAGCTGGGTCCCCATTCAGGCAGCTTGGTCTACTCACAGATTGTTGTCCTTTGTTTTCGAAGAGGACCGTGGCATCAGGGAAATGATGACCTGACTTACAGTTGCCTTTGATTTGAGGGAGGGAGGGCTGTGCAAAGTCACCAGCCTCACTTTCTCCTCCAGAGCCATCTGGGTCCAGTGACCAGATATTCATCCCTCTATAAATATATATACTCATACACACATTTTTGTTGGTATTGTTGAGTCCTTTCAATCATGTTCAACTCTCCTTGACCCCATTTGGGGTTTTCTTGGCAGAGATACTGGAGTGGTTTGCCATTTCCTTCTTCAGTTCATTTGACGGATGAAGAAACTGAGACAAACAGGGTTAAGTAACTAGCCCAGGGTCACACAGCTAGTAAGTGTCTGAGGCCAGATTTGAACACAGGAAGAGATGAGTCTCCCTTTAGAGACTTCGGGTCAGGCACTCTAGCCAGTGTTGCACCTAGCTGTCCCAGGAGTCAAGAAGACCCAAGTTTGAATTTTTCCTCAGACACTTAATAGTTGTATGACCCTGGATCAATCACTTAACATTTCTCAGTCTCAGTTCCCTCATCCATAAAATGGGGATAATACCAGCTAGCGCCTATCTTATACTTTTGTGAAAATCAAATGATATCATCTGTGTAAAGCATTCTACAAACCTTATAATGCTATGTGTAAATGTCAGTTATTATTATCCTTTTTCTCTGGTTAAGACTGCACTCCCCCCTCCCAGCCATCTGAGCACAGGACTGATGCAGAAAGTCCGTGCCCTATGCTTTTCTATGGGTACCTTCTTAAATTCAGTCCCATGGATATTTGTGTTAAAGAAACACCTTTTTTATGTTTTGTATGACTGCACATGTATATAACCTTTATCGAATCACTTACCTTCTCAGCATGAGGAGGGCGAAGGGAGGAAGGGAATTTGGAACTCAAAATTGTAAAAAACAAAATTGTCAAAAAATTGTTTTTACATGCAATTGGAAAAAATAAAATATTACAATTTTTTAAAAAGGAAACTCCTTTTCTCTACTTCCACCCAACAATTTGGGAAGAGGGGCTTATTTAGGGAAAGGGGGCCCATGGATCTCAGGAATATTCAGGGATAATAGTCAATATATGTATTTTTTAAATATGGGGGCGGGGATGATGAGAATGGAACCAGTGAACCAACCCACTGAAGTTCAATTGCCTGATTCACTGAACACTTTGGAAAATAGCTTTCTAGCCACCACTGGAGCCACAGATCTTTTGCCTGCTCTTCCAATTAATTATTTTGTTTTAACGCTATCTCCAAAGATAATTGCCTGTCAGTGTATCAGTATGTAACACCTCGGGGTGAATGATGCTCTTCCTTGCCGTCTGTCAGCACTAATAAACACATGATGGGTGAAGACTTACCTGCCTCCCAGTGATGGGCATGGATGCAAAGTACCCTCTCTCCTCCTCCCAGTCAGAGGCTTTTGTGTGGCTCTTAAGGATAGATATCAAACCCTCTTTAAACCTGGCACACGCCAAAAAGCAAACCCACCCCTAGAAAACAGTGAAAAAGGGCTATTATGCGTCACTCTGGGTTGAAAATGGCTTCTTTTCAAGATGTCTCTGCTTGTTAATAACCATTTTCAAACTTTGAAGTCTCTGGCAGCTTGGACCTAAGTGATTTTTGCCAGGCTTCCTGAAAAAGAGCATGGGAAAGCTCAAGGATAACTTGATAAAGCCAATATTTCCAAGGCAAATTCTCCCCATCCCCCAACTGCCATCCAACCATAACTGGACGAATGGTGCTGAAATACCAGCGCTTACCTTGAAAGTTAGCCGAACTCGCAATTTCAATGAGGGACAAGAAAACTATTCCTCATTTCAAATTAAATCGAACCCACTTGGAGAATTTGTGGCTATCATGTCAACTGCAATGATGAGTAAGTAGCTAATGGAGAATAGTACGGAAAGTGGAATGGACACTCAGTGCTTTGGGGGGCAGCAGGAGGGAGTGGTGGTGGTGCTGAAATTAATCTCCACAATGAAAGGGGACTTTTCTGTGGCTCAAATCTTCTTCCAATCCCTCTGACTTAATTGCCAGTTTACTCTCATTTAAATCTCTGTCACAACCTTTCCCCTCCCCCTTCTTCCTTTGATAAAAACTACAATTCCAATATCATGCCTGCAGCTCTCAGGAGGTCGGAGCAAATTAGCTGGTGTCATATAATCTCACCCATGAATCTCCAAGTCCTCTAGTTTCCGGCACGATTTTTTTTTTTAGAGGGCAGACCAGCAGGGGTAGGAATGAAAGCTTGCCAGCTGTTATCTTAATAGCAGGCCCCAGAAGACAGGGATCAGTGGTGGCATTTTAAGCTTTCATTCAGGAATTGTGGTGTAATGAATAGGATACAGGATAGGGGGGTTAGGAGGAATGGGGTTCAAGCCCTGCCTCTGATACTTCCTAGCTATATGACCACAGGCTAGTCTCTTAGCCCCTGTGAGCCTCAAACAAATGTCTACAATTTATCTACTAGACTTCTGTTTAAAATGCTGTTGTCAAAGGTCACAGAAAAGCCTGACTCTCTCACACAAATGCCAGCAAATAGACAAAAAGGGTCTGGGAAAGACCAATGGCAATACATATTTTAATATATATATATATATTATACATAATATAATATCTATCCATTACGTAATACATAGTATGCATAATATATAATATATCATATACATATAATATATTATAATTTATGTCATATATTATATTATGGAGAAGTAGAACTAAGGTTCCCCATCAAATCCAGAACAGCTCAAAAAGATTTAGGCATCATTAGATTGTAAGTTCTTTGAAGGCAGGGACTGTCTTTTGTCTTTCTTTGTACCTCCAGTACTTAGCACAGAGCCTGACACATAGTAGATGGTTAATAAATGCTAATGACTGATTAGTGGAAGGGGCAAATTAGGGAAGCCAGGTGAAAAAAGAGTCAGGACTCAGGAAAGAGGTGTTCAGCAAAGGAGACTAGGTTGGACTCCATTAACTGGGTTGGAGATTGGCACGCCCAGAGGAAAAAAGAACAAAGGCAAACCTAAGAAAATGCTGAATCTTAGGAGGCCAGCGCCAGCTCCAACAATCAGTTACCTGAAGCCTGAGGCCCCCGTAGGACATTGGAAAGAAAGAAAGCCCAGCCAGGTACTCTTTACGGAGCATAAGAGAAAGGGCCAACTCTGCAGGTGAGGGCCAATAGTGAGAGGGCTGTGCAGGAGAACTAACAAACATGAACTCCAACATACCCCTTGGGTCTATGAAGGCCACAGCTGAGGACAGAACCATTTCTCAAATGAGGATTGGGTGAAGAGAAGAAGAAAGAACTAAATCTTGAAACTCACAGGAGGTCAATAAGACTGAAGCTAAGGATTTAGGTCAGTACTTAGATTATGAAGGGGGCAAGAGAAAAGAAGATTTATCCAACCCTTCCAAGAAGACAAACCTGTATCAAAGATGAACATTTTTTTTTTAATTCACAGAAGAGATCAGGAGGTTCAAAGGGCAAAACATACAAGCAAAACAACTTTGGAACTAACATTAGGAATTGAGTATAAACTTTTTAGAAAAGAAGCCATACATAATGAAATTCACAATTTCTTATATCATCATCCTTTTCTGTTCTTTGTATATGGAAAATTCATATTTACTTTTGTTTGTCAAGTTCAGAACAATAAAACAATTTTCTTTAAATCAATGCATTCTAGAATGTATTAATAAATTCTAGAATTTTTCCTGGAGTCAAAGTCTGGCTATGGTTTGAAGATTTATGTGTGTTCATTGTATTTTCTCTAGAACCTCCATTTTAAAGAAATTGCCATGTGAATGCTTTCATTCCCCTCTGGGCTCTACTCCTGACTCTCAGGCCTTCTTTTTCACTATTCTCTAGCGGTCTTCTCACCCTAGAGATCACTCTGCTTCTCTTGCCCCTTCCTTTGATTGGTTAATTCCTCTCTGCACCTCCATTTTAAGGAAAGTGCCCAGGCCAGTCATGCTCATTCCTTCCTTCCTTTCTGGGCCCTTCTCCTGACTCCCTGGACTTCTTTTTCCACTATCTCCCTGAGTGAATTCTTTCTCCTCTCTACTCCAGTTTCCTTTTATGTGTTGTCTTCCCCATTAGAACGTAAGCTCCTTGAAGGCAAGAATTACCTTTCTTTTTTGCTTGTATTTGTATTCCCAACACTTAGCACAGTCCCCAGCATACAGTAAGTGCTTAATAAATATTTTCCCTATCTAATGGCATCTCTCCTATTCATCATATTTTTTTCAATGATCACTGACAGAAATACAGCAATTGTATCTCCAAATTTCTTTACTATCATGGGATCTAAAATACCTGGTAGTGTTAATCGTCGATGGAAATCAATCCCCCAAACCTGAAAACAGTTTTAGAAAGGATTTTATTATTGGTGCGGCAAAGGAGAGAGCTAGAAAAAAGGTGTGGTTTCCTTATCGAGTCCCTATGAAGGTTTACATTATACAGAGTTCAGACAAGAATACCGGCACAGGAACTACTGCATGTAAGCAGTTTGCTTGAAATG
Organism: Trichosurus vulpecula; assembly: GCF_011100635.1. Lineage (NCBI taxonomy): Eukaryota > Metazoa > Chordata > Mammalia > Diprotodontia > Phalangeridae > Trichosurus > Trichosurus vulpecula. Next base: position 155,768,797 of record NC_050580.1, read on the forward strand.
TATATTAGCACGTAAGTATAAACATTCAAGATAATTTGTACAAAGACAAAACACAGAGGTGAACTCAAAACACTATTTTTGGGTGAACCCAAAATAAGATCTGGATAAGCTGACAGAAAACATGAAAGTTTTGGGTAGACCTTGAAGCAGTCTTCCCAAAGTATCTCTAAGACCAGCCCAATCTCTACCGTAAGCTTTGAGCTAGACAACTTCTAGCTATATAAAGCTAGGTTCAAACAATATTAATTAACAATAAAGTATTTTTCCCACAGAATTCATTGAGGGTGGCTGAGTGCTTTCTTGCCATTGTCTCACTTATCTTGAGTTTTAGTTCTCTATTAATCACATCTATTTTTCCAATAAATTTCCTTTGTAGAGAAAACAGACATAAATTAGATTTGAGTTGGTCTACCTTCTCTTCAGCTTCCATTATCATCACCCCTTTTACTTCACTTTACTACTTACTATATTCTTTTCAATATTCCTCTTTCCACCAACAAAGGTTTTCAAGATTTTTTTGGCCTTTAGTATGTATTGTAATCCCATTTATTCCAAGCCATAGCCCTCTTGACATTGTTCTTATGTGAATGATACTTTTTGTTGGTTGTTGTTTAGTCATTCAGTTGTATCTGATTCTCTGCGGCCCCTTTTGGGGTTTTCTTGGCAAAGATACTGGAGTAGTTTACCATTTCTTTCTCCAGCTCATTTTACAGATGAGGAAACTAAGCAAACAGGGTTAAATGACTCATCCAGGGTCACACATCTAATAAAAAATCTGAGGCCATATTTGAACTCAGGTCTTCCTGACTCCAGGCCTGATGTTCTATCCATTGCTCCACCTAACTCTCCTCCATTTCCTCATTCTGAGCATATGATCTATAGTGTATTTCTCTTCCAATATTGTTTAGGTTTCTCTCCCTGTTGATCCTCCTCCAATGTATTCTACTATGCCTCCTCTCTCTAGTTCATGGATTTCTACCTAGGAGTATATCTTTTTCTTAACCCTGTCCTCCTATACAATTCTAACCTGTTGGGAGTATTGGCAATTGACAGTAGCCAATTGCTGCTCTAATAGACTATTCCACAAAAAGTATCCTGCAGAAACTAAGATTCCCCAACTCCATGTAGAAAAAACAGGATATGACTTGCTGGCCTCCTCGGCTATTTTGGCCATTTGGGAGTGGCTTCTTTAGCATCTAAGAGTATCACATTCAAATGCTTCATGAAAGCCATTGGTGGTGATGATGGTGGTGGTAATGGTGATTAGCTCATAGCTCTATAAATAAAGAGTATATTTTAATTCATTCATTCATTCAACAACTATTTACTGAGGGCCAGATATAGGCAAAACACTATGTTAAATGCTGAGACTTCCTGTCAACAACAAGCCTATAATTCCTTGAGAGCAGATGATCTGATGTCATCTTTATTAATGCTTTGGGGGCAAGACCACCAAGAGTAGAGAACATGGACTGGAGTAGGAGAGGTGGAAGCGTAGAGAAAGAATGAGGAAGAATAGCTTAGTCAAGGGGTAAAATCATAGGAATCAATTAAAAAAAAGAAGAAGCTTCAGTCTTAGGGGTGGGGACAGGATTGTGTCTGTCTTTTTCAACCTCTAGCCCAGTTAGCAGAAAAGGCGCAGTGGCAAAGACCTAGAAGAGAAAGAAGCAGAGATAACATCAGGGCAGATTAGGCAAAAAGAATCATTGTTATCACTGTTTAGGAATTTCCAGCCCATAAAGATTCCACTGAAGATTGAGAACATTCCAAAAGCATCCAACAGGCATTCCTCTTAGCAGCCGAGCTCCCAAGTATAGCAGGATGACTTCATTCATCTAACATATGCAAGGCTGTGAGATGGAGACATCCAGCAAACAAGTTCTCAGCTAGACCCAGAATACAACTCCTCCCTCCCCACCAGACCCACCCCCAACAACGTATTATATTCTTCCCCCAAGGTTTATTCTAGTGGCTCCCATGGAGGGCCTGGCTAGCTTGTTTCACTCCCTTTTATTTCCCTACGAGGATATAAAATCAATCGAGATCTGGAGACCGATCCTGGAATTTTAATCAGAACAATAGCGTCAGAGGCTAAAGGGCTCCATGTTGACAAGACAAAGACCACATTGTGGATTGCAGGCTGCCAGCAAAAGGGATTTATGACTTGTGTCCAGTCTAATGTCGGCCAAACACAAAAGAGGTTATTCACCCAAACTAATAAAAAAAATACTAAAATGCACAATTTGAAGTTTGCTGGGCTTGTTTTGTCTATTTCCTGGGCTGTTGGCACACAAAACAAGCCTGTTTGCTCCTTTGTAACTCGTTTGCAGATGTTTGCCAGTGTCTGCTGACTTCTTTCGTTCATGCTCATTAACAGACATAACTAGAAATTATTTGACTGTTGCAAAATGGGTCATTTGGAATCACACTCTGACCTAGGACTGCGTTCACATGACTGATCGTTGCAGTTCATTTGACTCTTGACCACAATTCCATAGGGTATATGGGGGCATTGTCCTCTTTGGAACTCCAGTTGGAAGTTATTCTCTCCTCTTCCCCCACCCCCCTACCCCAGTTACTTGGTGGGACCTATTGGTAAAAAACAAAACAAAAAACCCAAAACAAACAAACAAAAAACATTCCTACTTAATGTTCTAATTTGACCTGAAAAGATATAGATGTTATATCCAATTTATTATAAATATTATCTTCTCTGGATCTGGACCTTGCTCTCATCAAGAAAATCTAGTTCTTGAATACAAAGGCAAAATATTCCAAAGACTCATATAGTGTTAGAGCTGAAAGACAGATCATCCAATCCAAGCCCGTCATTTTATGGATAGGGAAACTGAGGCACAGAAAAGGCAGGCAGTGTTACAAGACAATTCAACAAATTAGTGGCAGAACTGAGACTAGAACCCAGGTCTCCTGGCCCTCGATACAGGCATCATGCTCATGTGCATTCACAACACCAGTTATCAAAGCTCATCTCAGAGTACAGGAGAATATTGTAAGAGTTCTAAGGACCTATTCTCCCCTTTGGACTTTTTTTCCTGATCCACTCAGGCTGTCTTAGCCTGGTCAACATTCTTCAATTCTTAGAATGTGTTGCCTACAGCTTTGTCGGTGGTTGGGTTTGTAATAGGAGCAACACAACACAACAACAACAAATGGATGCCAGAGACTTGTTTCCATCATTTTCCCAGGGTCGTGTTGAGAACCCAGTGACCGCAGAATGTTAAGTTTATGAATTTTCCATTTATAAACTTGGTCTAATCAATTTCAAGATGTCCAAGGGCTCTTCAGTTGCCCAAGTCCTTTGAGGCCCTGACGTCAGCCCCTGCGACTAAACATCCTCCTGAGGGAAGGAAAAATTCACCATTTCATGGTGCTGCCAAGCCTCATAAGTAGTTGTGCAGCCATCAAGTTTGACAGCTCTATTTTTCAAAATTCAGGATTCCTTTAGATGCCCACCCATGTGACCTCTAATTATGCCTGCCTACAGTACCAGCCTTATATAAGACCAGAATGGATACTGTAGTTATATACCTGTTATGATCTCATCAACCTCGGGAAGGTCCTGATAGCCGAAAATACTTCAGTTGCCCATAGGCTAGTGCATAAAATTCCACTCTTAAGAGTTCTACTCTTGTGGTTTCATGGCTTTATCTCTGGTTAAATGCAAAACCAAAACAAAATGAAACAAAACAAAAAACGATCCTATGAGAAAACATTTAAACTACCTGTCATTTACATCTTAGTATAAATTACTCCATCAGATCATCTAAACAGAGGTTAGGGAAAAAGGAAAAGAGACCATCAGGGCATAGGATAATTAAGGGGAGAGATGTCATCAAAATGGGTACAAAATAGGAAGACTGAAGCTGCTAATTCAATTCTCTTCTACAAACAATCATTAGGCACCTACCATATTTAGAGCAGTACAGGCAAAGGGAGAGATGGTATTTTTAGATAAGACATAGTTCTGGCCCCAAATCTATTTTTTCCACTACATTATTTTGTTAAGGATCGCTCCATCCTGATAATTACAGTAAAACTTAAGCAAAATCCCCACAATCCCTAGCACAGTGCTAAGTCCAACGCACATTTATGAAATAAATGTAACGATAATAAACTCATTTACATGTTAACATAAATAACATGTACTCACTTAAAATAATGGTAAGAGACCTATTACATGTTCGCATAACTGACACTTTTTATGAAAAATATATTTTCCAAAATTAAAAAAAAAAGATTTGTGACAAGAACAGCATTGTTTTACATATTTTTGAAAATCTCTTTAACGTCTGACTTAATAGAAGGCAGCTGGATTTTCATTATTACTTCTGCATTCAATCTATTGTGATATGTTGTTTTGGTTGAAGTTTATGAAGAAAATCTGGCCCTTCCCAAATGTGTAGCTGGAAAAGGGAGGAGTATTTGAATAGGCAAATAATATCTTAGTATTATTATGAAAGTAGTTTTGTTTCAGGGACCCAGCTAGGTGGGCAAGTGGATAGAGTACCCAGACCTAAAGTCAGGAAGATTTATGTGGCTTCAGACACTTTCTAGCTGGGTTAAGTGATTTTCCTCAGTTTTCTCATCTGCAAAATGAGCTGGAGAAGGAAATGGCAAACCATTCCAGTATCTTTGCCAAGAGCATCCTAAATGGGGTCACAAAGAATTGGACACAAACCAAAACAAACTGAACAATAACAGCAAACCCCCCGAAAGAGTCTCAGGCAATGGTGTACTGGTGAATGTTTAACTATCAGCTCTCTAGGAAGAGACACAAGACATATTTCTAAGTTTGATCTGCATTATTAACATTTTCTTTACTGCCTTCTTAACTCTATAGGATCAACAAAACAGTTAAGTCAAGCCCTGGTTTCTAGCATTTGCCAATTTCAGAGGTATAAACACTTACACCAAAAATTTAACAATCGGCTCTCCCAAGGAGATTCAAGTCGACTCTAGCATTACCGCTGGTTCCCGACAAAACAGACTTGGAGAAGTGCTCCTCCTCTACTCCAGCTGCCTTTCCAATGCAGGAATCACATAAAGTATTCTTGACATCCTATGCTTGTGCACTTCCACTGCAAGAAACTCACTGTCTTCCAGCTCATTTAATAACCGAAAGGCTCTAACCATGATAAGCATTACAGCAGTGGCACAGTGGGGAGAGAGCTGATCTCAGAGTAAGAAAAACCTGGGTTCAAGTCCGGACACATCTAGACTGTGTGACCCTTGGCGAGTTAACTTCTTAGTCCCTCAGGCAATTCTCTAAGACAAGAAGTTGCGCAGGGATTACTGATCCGCCTTGGTAAAGAGAGTTTCCTCACTTCAGAATTCCCGGCACCCACCAAATCACAGTCCGGAACTTAAAAAACATCAAAGACCACCAGGAAATTCTTCCTCACATTAAAATGAGTCTGCCTCTTTGTAACTTCTATCCCTTTTGCCTCTGTGCAACTCTCTCAAGTGATGGTGAAAAAGTCTAATCTCTCTTCCAAGTCACATCCTTTCAGTTATTCAAAGACGGCTATTGTGTTCCCTCAACTCTTCCCGGTGCCAATCTAAATATCCTCAGTTCTTTTAAAAATTCCTCATATGACATGGTTTCCAGTATCCTCATCACCCAAGTAGGCCCACACTGGACCTCCTCTACTTTGTCAGTGTTCCTCTTCAAAGGTGATGCCCAGAATGGAACACAATATTCCATGAACGGTCTGATCACTGCGGAGTATGATTCCTCCTAAATTCTGTCTTTTTCTAACCCAGTCTGTTGCAATTTTTGTAAGTCCTGGTCCTATCATTTCATGTGTTATCTATCTCTCCCAGCATTGTGTCACCCAATAATCTGCCATCCACTGCTGCATTCGAGGATGAATAAAATTGTTGACTAAGATAATTATTCAATTATCTTCAATTATTCAATTAATAATTGAGTTGAAGATAAGCTATCTTCTACTTGAAGACTTTTCTGATGCCCTCCCTCCCTCCCTCTCTATCTACCTTGTATTTACTCCACATATATTATATACATCCATGTTGTTTTTCCTGATAGAATGGAAGCTCCTTCAGAGCAGAGACTGTTCCTTTTCTTTTCTTTCTTTTTCACCTTGTATCCAGCAGTGGGATTCAAATGAATTAACAACTCGAGCCAAGGTACCACCCCTGCGGCTGACATGGCAGTTCTGCGAACCCTGCCTAAAATTAGGTACTGGTTCTAGCGAACCCGTGTGAACCGCCTGACTCCCACCGCTGCTTGTATCCCCAATGCAAACAATAGTACCTGGCATATAGTAAACATTTAAATAAATGCTTGTTGATCATTTAATTAATTAAATGATTGTTTGACAAGAGTCTGGGGGCATAACATGAAAAATATTCCTGGTTGACATTGCTCAGTGTTCTTTAAGTACAGTTGGTGAACCAGCTCTGAATGTACCTAACTGTTCTGTCGCCTTGTCAACAAGGGCACAGGTGAACTCCACCTGCCTATTCGATAAGCTTGTCTTCCAAAGTAGAGTACAACCTTCATGAAGCCCACAAGGACACAGGTAAAGTCCATCTGCCCATGTGAGCAGCTATAGACTGGTGACCTTTCTATGAGGACTACAATCTTCACTGCTGCTTTGAAAATAGTTTCCAAAGAAATCAGAAATTCTGTTTGGCCAGATTTGTATTGTCCTGACCCACATTTTCCAATGGCCCTGCCCTCCCTCATTATCACTCCTCTGTTTTCCCTTCTGTCACTTGGCTAAAAAATCTGGGTCTCTTAAATGGTCTACTCCCCTTATTTGAGGGAGTTTGGATTAGGACTTAACTCATGGCAACGCAGCTGACCCAAAGGCTTTGCATGGTATCTGGCTTCTCATAAGACCCTGGATAGAAGGGAGATACTGTTCTCTCTTTAAAGTAAAAAAAAAGGCTTCCCTAGATTCCTGAGGCAGGATTTAGGGTAAGTGGACTGTATCTCCTTCAATATTCTAAGATCCCACAGTTGACAGACAGTACTTACCTGCAATGCAGCGCGCCCTAGCTGCAGAATCCCTAGAATGGAATCAGAACCACCCTCCCCAAGTGACATATCTGACCTTCATGGCCTCAGGCAAGTACTTAAGTGCCTTGAGCTTCGGTCTCTTCCTCCATAAAAAGGGAGGTAGTAACTGGCATTGAACTGGCATTGGCTCCACCAATGATGAGGAAGGCACTTGGTGAATCTTAAAGAGGTGTACATGTATGAGTTGTTTCTTATAATGACACTTCCTAGCTGTGTAACTCTGAGAAAGTCATTTAGCTCTCTCAGACTCATTTTACCATCTATAAAATGGAGATTATAATAACATCTATCTCACATGGCTGTTGTTAAGGATGAAATAAATAATGAATATAAAGCACTTAGCTATCCTTAAAGCACTATATAAATGTTAACTATTATTAGCATCAACCCATAAGATTATAACTTGATGGAACTGGGTGACAATACGCCCAAATAACAGACAAGATACCAAGGAGAAATAAGTGACTTCCTGGGGCAGCTGGTGGCGCAGTGAGTAGAGCACTGGCTCTGGAGTAAGGAGAACCTGAGTTCAAATTCGACCTCAGACACATGACACACTTACTAGCTGTGTGACCTTGGGCAAGTCACTTAACCCCAATTGCCCTGCCTTCCCCCCTCCAAAAAATGAAATAAAAACAATATAATTAAAAAAAAGAAAGAAAGAAGTGACTTCTTGAAGACTGCCTTGGATAACACAAACCTTTAGTGATAGTAAAAGCCCAAGGGCATGCATCCTACATTCTAGGCAGAGTCCTCAATCTCAACCTTCCCTTGAACCCAGCCTCCCTTCCTCCAAGTTCCTTGGACTCTAACCCTGGGACCATCCTGGGCTCTGACCAGTGCATAAGTTTGCCTTTGTCGTGTTGGAACCAGGTCTCAACATTCTAGTCATTTCCAAACCATTCCCTTCACTCACCCCCATGGACTTCTCAAACTCCCCTTTTACATTATCTTTCCCTTATTAGATTATAAGTTCCTTGAGGGTAGGACCTATGTTACTCCTTTTTAATTATACCCCAGTTCTTAGCATAGTCCTTAATATACTGTGATATATATATATATATATATACATAAATATATACACACACACATTTATATACATACATATACACACACATACATTTATATATACATATATACATACACATATGTATACATAGAGAGATATATGTGTATGTACGCACACATAAATAAATATGTGTGTATTCTGGAAAGAGAGAAAGAGAGTAACAGTGACAGGTTTAGTGTCTTTCCTTGTTGATTTTCTATATAGAAAATAGGGCTGCAAAGCCACTTGATCTGTGCTGTCAGTAATATTGCTGCTGAAACAGATCATCTTTACCCAATTCTGCAGTTCCCCCTGAGGCATTTTTCTCTCCTACACAGACGATATCTATAAGACAGTCATCAGGCTTTGGCTAGTTAGCTCAGTGGAGGTAAACATGGTGCCAAAGAGGCCAAAATCATGGGCTCATTTCCCTCCTGGGTAAGGGGTGGATGCTTCAGCACAAACCTTTATCCTCTCCTAGGGGCTGAGTCTATGGTATCATCTTCAAATATAGGCATATTTGTATTCACACACACCAGAGTGCTTCAATACTTAAGTCTTCCCAATGTATGAAAATCCACATCTCCAAAGCAGATAATTCAGGGGGGAGGTTATTTACTTTATAAAGGATTAGCCATAGTATATCTTTAAGCAACCAGTGCTTTTTAAAAATTAGTGTATAAATGATGAATACTAGATTTACACCAAACTTTTCTGGGAAGACATCCATTACCTAAAGTGAGGTTCACCTCTCTGAACAAAGCCAAAATATCCTCAAGTAAAAAATTCCACCCGTCTGTGTCTGAATAACGCTAGGATGACTTGTTGAAAAGTGGAAAAATTCCGTCTGTCGACCGATTGTCTTGTCTACAGGGCACTGGATAGGCAGCCAGGGTGACGGATTGTTTTTCCATGGACTCAACTGGTTCTGGCATCACACAACCTCCATCTACCCTAGTGTATCCAGATTGATCAGTATCTTGCTTTCACAGTGAAACATTCCCAAAGCCTGGAAGATGAGAAGCAACCATCTGTATCTTACTCATTGCTGTCATTGTATCATATTCATAAACTCTAATGGATTATGAGGCCAATGGGAAATTTTTATTTGAAGATATCACTTGAGTATAAGACTTTCAGAGCCAGCAAAGGTGATGGGAAGAAGGATGGATAGGGAACGAGAGACCATAAAGCTAAAGAAATACGGAGCTTAGTGATTTCTAGGAAATGGTAGCTAAAGATACCCATTTGGTACCGGAAACGGACAAAATACACACATTCACAAACACAGAGACCCTTCCTAAAAGTTATCTGTTGAAAGAGATTGGTCAAAATAAGACTGTACAGAACACTGCTGGGACACATAAACAAAGACAAAGTGGAAATTCAATCGCCATTTTAAAAATAAAGGTTTGCTCTGAAAGCAGAGCTTGGTAGCTCACCATACAAAATGGGTAACAGCCCAGAAAAAGGTTATTCTACCTTGATAGAAATAGGAAGAAGGGGACAGCACCAGCATCCTCCAGTGACTTACTCTTAGTTAAGTGAATTCAGTGGGCTAGAACTCAATGTCTTAATTTGCTCCGCTATACAAAGCACTTTGTGAACCAGGAAATGCTATCATATTATAAGTATTCAGGCTCAGATTTAGAATGAGAATGGAATTTAGAGATCATGTAATGCAACCCCTTTTTTTATAGATGAGAAAACTGAGGCCTAGGGCAGGTAAATGTGAAAACTTTCTTTTGAATCTAGTTGTCTGACTCCAAATCTTATACACTTAGTCACTTATCGTCATTATCATTGTATCATCAACATCCTCACCATCATCCATTGGAAAGAGTGTTGGATTTAGATTCACAGGACCTGGGTTCAAATCCTTCCTCTGGCACTTATCACCTAGATGACTTTGGGTAAGTTATGTAACCCCTCTGAGCTTCAGTTTCCTTACCTACAAAACAAGGGGATTGGACTATTTGATACCACTAAAGTCTTTTCAATCCTAAACCTAATATCCAGTTATCACAGTCATTATCATCATTATTATAGGTGGCTCCTAATTCCAGTGAAATGACTTACAAGTAAAGGTCTTTGGTCATCTCTACTCTCCTAATTTCAGTGTTCACCACTGTACAATTGACTTTAAAGTATTAATGTGCTATAAGTGATGATGAGCAGGAAGTTTCAGAAAAACCTGGAAAGGCTTATATGAACTGATGCAAAGTGAAGGGAGCAGAACCAGGAGAACATTGTACACAGTAACAACAATACTGTACAACGATCAGTTGGGAATGACTTATCTATTCTCAACAATACAATAATCCAAGATGATTCCAATGTCTATCAACCTCCAGAGAAAGAATTGATGGACCCTGAATGCAGAGTAAAGCATACTGTTTTTCACTTTCTGTGTTTTTTCCATGGTTTTTTTTTCCTCTTTGGGTCTGTGTCTTCTTTCACAACATGACTAATATGGTAGTATATTTTGCATGATTGAACATGTATAACATACATCAAATTGTTTACTGTCTCAGGGAGTGGGGAGGAGAGGGAGGAAGAGAGAAAATTTGGAACTCAAAAAACATTTTAAATGAATATTTAAAAATTATCTTTACATGTAATAGGGGGAAAATAAAATATTATTTTAAGTTTTTTTAAAAAAAATAATTGACTTCCAAGGCTACATCTGCAGACTTTACCTCTCTTGATCTTCAAACCCAATTTAATTCCATTCGACAGGCATTTATTAAGTACCTACCATGTGCAAGGCATTTTACTAGGTACAGGGATAAAAGTCAAAAGTAAAGCAGTTCTGCCTTCAAGGAGTTTATGTTCTTCCTCATCACCACAAGCATCTCAAATACAACATGTCTAAAACCAGAAACATCTTCTACTCCTGTCCCCACTGCTTCTAGGAAAAAAACAACCACCAGCTCCTGTTTTTGTATGTTCTGTTTTTATTAATGATGCTGCCATTTGGTCAGCTGTGTGACCTTGCAGACTTGAGCCACTGACTCTTCCTCTTCCCTTGTCATCCCCAGAGCCAACAAGTCACAAAGTCCCATTCTTTTGCCTTCACCACATCTGTCACATTTGGACTTTGCATTTCATTCTCATGACCAATGACTGCCTCACATCTGCATTAGTGAAGTAGTCTCCAAATTGGCCTCCCTGCCTCTACTCTCCCCCTTCCAATCAATCCTATACCTAATCAGTCTTCAGAAAACACTTCTTTGACCACTGGAATCTCCCATTCAAAAATATTTAAAGGTTCCTCATTCCAAATTCCTTAGTCTGATATCCCAGACCCTACTTAATCTGATCCCAACTTATGTTTCCGCTTTATCTCTGATATTTTCTTATGTGAATTCTATCTTCTAGACAAACCAGATAGCTTGCTATTACTTCAGTATAACTGGCATGTACCACCTCAGCCCCTTTGCTCGTGCTGTTACTCCTACATGCTGGGTATCCTCCTGCCATCCCATCTCTACTTGCTGAATGAAATCCTAACCATTCTTTGATGCCCAAGTCAAGTGCTACCTTCTCTATGAAGATGTCCATGATTACACCAATAATAAGCAATAATGATATTAATAAATAACATCTATGTAGAACCTACCATGTACTGTGTACTAGATGCTGGGCTAAGTGCTTGAAAGAGAGCATTTCATTTGATCCCCAAAACAATCCTGGAGGATAGGCGCTATTATTATCCACATTTTACAGATGAGGAAACTGAGGCAAACAGCATTTAAGTGACTTGTCCAGGGTTACACAGCTAGTAAGGGGTCTGAGGTTGGATTTGAACTCCGGTCTTCCTGATTCCATGCCTGGTACTCCATCCATTGTAGAGCTCTCCCTCCTCTTAACTCCTATAGAAATGTTTATCACTCATGATATTTATCACATACTGCCTTGAATTGTAGTTTTAAAGCAATAATTCACATTTCTACAACTCTTTAAGAACTACAAAAATCTTTCTTCACAACAACTCTGTTAGAGAGATAAAGCAAATATAATTCTTCCCATTTTACAGATAAAGACGATGAGGCTTAAGCAGCTTGAATGGCTTCTTCAAGGCCAAACAGTTATTAAGTTATGGAGCAATCACAAATCCTAATTCTCCATCCAGAGGTGGTTTGATGTAGTGAAGAGAGTGCTAAACTTTGAGTCAAGAATACCTGAGTTCAAATCCCACCCTAGCCACTTAGTGGCTATGTGACCCTGGGCAAGTCACTTAACTTCTCTTTGCCTTAGTTTCCTTAGCTATAAAATAGGGATAAGGATAGCACCTACTTCACAGGTTGTGAGGAACAAATTGGATAATATACAGAAAGCACTTTGCAATGCTATATAAAAATCTGCTACTTGCCTCGTCTTGTTTTGTCACCCATAGCCAGGGATGCCCCTCTTCTTTTGTCTCTCCAAGTAGATTGTAGCTTCTATGAGGGCAGGTAGCAGGTCTACGGCTTTTTCTGTAGCTTCCACAGCACCCAGCACAGACGCTCAATGAAGGCTTGATTGACATGCAATCAATCAGCCTCACGCCAAACTCCCCCTGTATTAGTGGGTGCTGCCTTGTGTCTTTTGCAAAGAAACGCTACTGTCCATTGCTGCCAGTGACTTATTTCCCTCATTGGGTAGGAAACTGGTTGTTTCCTTCCCATTTGTCCTTTCTGAGCTCTCTTCAATATTTTTCATTTTCAGATGGGCTTCTCTCTACTTCATGCCTTCTCCTCTCATTTCAGGTCCTCATACTGTGCTGTGAGTATGACTGGAAATGTTGATGAATCCAAGAGCAGTGTAGACACCAAACTGTTACCCACATATTTCCAGATCCTGAATCATTTTGGCAGGGATGACCATGGGCAAGATTATGGAGCCTGGCATTTTCCCATATCTTTTATGGTCTCGGTCTGCCCTTCTGCACCAAGCACTTCCCTCTTCCTATAGTCCTATTGGAATGCCCCTCTCCTCTGGGAGAAGTAACTTTTAATTCTTTCATGCTTCACTGTGAATAAGTTATGAGGAAAGAAAAAGGACAGGAGGAAGAGGTAGAGAATTCTCAAGACAAATCTCCCTGATCACCAAGTGACAAAGACAGAAAAGAAAAAGTTTGCTCCCATGGACCGAGTCCATGTCCCTTAGAAGCAGCATGCCATAGTGGCTAAGGCAATGGATTTAGAGCCAGGAAGACCTGGGTTTACATCCCACTTCAGGCGCTTACTGCTTGTGTGACCCTGGGAAAGTCACTTAACCCCTGTGCGTATCAGGTGCTTCATCTATAAAACAAGGCAGTTGGATTTGATTGCCTCTAGGGTGCTATCTATGACTCCAGGATGCTATGATGCGTAGCTCAGGACAAGATAAGTCCAGGATCTGAGATTTTAGGCCTCTTCTGGATCTTAAGGATTTCCTTTTCTCAGATATCAAGGGGAAATAGTATTTTTCCAGTAGAGAAAGAGCGTGCCCCTTCCCCACACAATTACCCCATTGCTTATGTGTATATTTGCATCTAAAATACAGCTGCTGCAATTCTAAGGTGGCAAGTTCCATTGTGCTCAGGGGAAAGCAGCCCAACCTGAGGTAAGAAAACGGGATGTCAGTTACTGGAGCCTGTGGAATGAATGGGAGGGCCAATTTGCTCTTTATTCCTGCTCTCCCGCTTGTCTAAAAGTCGATGATCAGCCTCCCTTGTTGATGTTCTTTGGAGCCATTCTATCTTCTCCACCTACATCCCAGCTTCCCAAAATGTTGGAAATTAAGCCCAATCAGCAGATCTATTCATTCACAAGTGAAAACTAGATGAGGAATAATGAAGAACAGCCAATAATGAGAAATGCAGCCTTCCTTCCTGCCTAGGCGGCTTTGCTAATGAGCCTAGGCTGGTCAGCTCCCTGTCTAGATGAGCAAAGGATAGATTCTGCCAACAGGGCTCCCTCGGGTCTGCAAACAGCATGGGGGAGGTTGTTTTGTTGTTGGGTTGTTTTCTTTTTTTTCTGTCCAAATTCATCTGCTGGCCGAAAAGGGAGGCCTTTGGAGTCCAAATGTCTGCCTCCGAAGCTATTTGTTAGTCAGGACAAATAATGTCAACATGTACACTTCTTCAGCCCCCACCTTGGGCCCAGTCCTATGTCTATCACTGTGGGAGTTACAAAAATACCTACGGCATGATCTCTGCCTTCACATGGATTAGAGACCGGTTGAGAGAACAGAATGTCTGCTCATACAAAAAATAAGGGTGATAATAAAGGAAGCAATTGTTAAGTATGTAATCGAGAGGCACTCTGTATGGTAGGAGGGAGGAACGAGGACCTCTGTTATTTACAGAGACATGTTAATGACAGAGGCAGCATGGCGTTGGGGCCAGAGAGCCAATCTTAAAACCAAGAAGGCTTGGGTTTGAGTCTTAACTCTAACACACGCAGTCATTTTTTCTCTCAGTGTTTTAGGCAATTAAGACTTTGAGTTGTAGGGAAAGTTCTTAATCTGCACTGGTGGATGGAGCTTCCCCACTTGGGAGTTCTAGATCTTAATGAAAAGACATGTCCATTTCTCACGCCCATCTTCATAAGGAAAAGGCAGATAGGATCATTTGGTCTATATATGTCACAGCTGACCTTTCTAAGGCCAAAGAATGGCAGCCTCCTTTCCCCCCAATCTTTAATGGTTTCCTCTTGCCTCAAGGACCAAGTGAAAGAAAGAGGCATTTAAGGCCTTCCACAATCTGGCTACTTTAGGTAGAAGGCCCCTTCAGCCCTATGGCACATTAGGCCTCTTTCTCTACTCTCCATCCCAGTGAATCTGTCCCACTAGCCACTCCCTTTACATGAAATTCTACCTTTTGCTTTCACATTTTTGTACACATAATCCCCTATGTCTGCAATGGGGACATTTTCAACATTTCTCAGAAAACCCAACTCCCTTTAAGACATAGCTCAGGTATCTTGATTCCTCCCAGTTTTGGACACTCTCTCCTTCTTGAAATTACTTTGTATGTATGTACTTTGTACTTGTATATAATAATAATAGCTAAGATGTCTATAACACTTATGTATAGTATTTCATTTAATCTTCACAACAACTGTGTGAGGCAGGTGCTATCATTATCTTCACAGAGATTATCTGCCCCAGTGTTACAGAGCTGCTAGTGTCAAAATTTGAACCCATGTCCCTCTGATCCTATGGTCTCTCTTTCCACTACCCCATCCTGCCTCTTGTCCATGCCTATAGCATGTCCCCTCACTTCTGGCCTAAGTACAGCATAAGCTCCTTGAAGACTGATTCTTTTTTTTATCTCTACATCCCTAGTTCCCGGTACATTGTTGTTGTTCGGTCACTTCAGTTGTGTCCGACTCTTCCCGACTCCTTTTGGGGTTTTCTTGGCAAAGATACTAGAATGGTTTGCCATTTCCTTCTCAAGCCCCTTTTACAGATAAGGAACTGAGGCAAACAGATTTAGGTAACTTACCCAGGGTCACACAGCTAGGAAGTATCTGAGGCTGGATTTGAACTTAGGAAGATGAGTCTTCCTGACTCCAGACCCAGCTCTATCCATTGTGCCACCTAGCTGCCTGCTGGCACACAGTAAGGGCTTACTTAATAAGTTCTTTGTTGGATTCATTTGAATTAAATCCACCCTTCACGTAAATCAATCCTGCTACCTCCTTGGGGTCCAGTGGCTCTTCCATTAGCCATTTCCTGCAACCCCCAAATAACTTTGAGTTACAGGTACAAAGTTATTGAGCAAAAGGAAGGAGAACCCACTATAGGGCAAATTTAAGTGCTCCAGGAGCTATGTCAACTGAATGCAACTGAAGGAAGGCGTTAAGTTAAATGTATTTGCATATACTGGCAAGCTGAGGTGTTTTTGTGTATAAGGATGGAATATTTCTGAAAAGTTTGAAGTCATAGGAAACCAAAAACTGTTCTTGGTGGGTGGGTAAAAAAATAGAAATTGGGAAGAAAAATGTGAAAGTGTTAAAATAAATGCAATGTAAAAACTGCTCTTTATAAATCTAGTCACTCTGGTAGTTTAGGATCACAAAATGGTATTGTGTCCAAGATGCTTTGCCTATAAAATTATCACGTTTGATAAATTTAGAAATGATAGGATCATAGGAATTAGAACTGTAAGAGACAGATCAAAAGAACTCCCTCTTATCCCCCAAAATATCAATACCAATTTGCCTTAAGGCCAGAAAGCAAATATAAGCATAATTTGTCTTATTATTAACCATTTCGATGAGGACCCCAGCCATAAATTAACAAGCTTTGAAATTGGGAATAAACCAAAGGCACAGTCTAATTTACTAGTTATTCTAAGAAATAATGGAAAGAGGAGAAAGAATGGAATGGTGCCCCTAGAGCTAAGCACCATGCTAGGTTGAACCAGACTTGAGGACCTCTCAAGTCTCTCCCTATTTTAAAATTCCATGATAGGAATAACTCACTGTACTCTGCCCAGGCCAGACCAACATGTGGAATATTACGTTCAGTTCTGAGTGCTACAGTTTTCTTAATGCTTTAATAATTTTTTTTTATTTCAGAAAGGACGTTCTAGAGGACATCTAGAGGAGGGCAAGTAGAATGGTGATGGACCTCGAGTTAATGCCATCTAAAGACAGGAAGTTGAAGAAACAGGAGACGGTGTGGCCTGGAGAAGACTCAAGGGCAACACGATGGCTGTCTTCAAGTATTAGAAGGGCTACCCCCAGAAAAGAGAGTAGCCTTCTTCTGTTTGAATAATTATATTGCAAGGAGACAATTCAAGTTTGTACTGTGGGGTAGGTAGCTCAAAGACTGCCTTCTGATGATGTCACAGAATCCAGAGTTTCAGAGCTGGAAAGGGCACCAGCAGCCATCCAGTCGCCATGCTGCTTTCGCTGAATCTTGCTCCCCGCCAGGCCTGCTCCTCACTGGGCACTACATTCCATTGGATCTCTGATGTTCCTCACCTTGCCTTTTGGGCACCATGAGTGTACTTTTCCCTGACTCTCTCTTTGCTGGACTGTTCTTGAGGCTGCCACCTTTGGCACTTCAGCTGGAGTCCTAATCTCTCTCATAAGGGGAGTGGGTTCTATCATCTCTTTTTTCACTTGAAGCCCAGAGCCCAAGCTTCAGCTCTGTTGTTGAGAAAGACCAGCCTCTCACATACCCAGACATCAGACTAGGAAAAAACACTCAGCTGCTTTCTTCCCTTAGGGAAAGAGATCTGTCGGCTGCCAGAGTTAGCTATGCATATCTTTTCTCTCCATAAAAAGAGGGAAGTCTGTCAGTTCTCAGAGTCTTAGCCTCCATGGGCTAAGTTCTTTTTGGAACATAAGAAAGCCAACTAGCTAATTAGAGCCTTCAGACATTTAATCTATCTTTGAACTACTTGCTCCTAAGTAGGATGAAGACTTTATCTGACTTAAGGTTAGAAAGTTCCATTTAATTTTCTTCTGGTCCTGATTGCCAACCTTTACTGCCTTCAGGTCATTTCAGGTACTATCTTCCAACAAACCACAAAGTAGGGGGTCTGAGGAACCTGTTTTTCTCTGTTCCTAAAGATCCTTTGTGTCTCCTGTGCAAACAAAATCAAAGCAAGCACAAAAGCTCAGCTAAGAGAACAAGACCACTTTCTTCCTCCTGGCCCGTAATTCTGTCTTTCTTATGTATATGGGGACATCAGCAGATGCCCTAGGTTTTGAGTTGTCCTACAGATTCTTATTGTTCCTAAAAATTAGAGGTAACAAAAAAACGAGCTAGCTTGAGAAATAGTGGGCTCCCCCTCATCAAAGATCTTTAAATCGAGGCTGGGTGACCACTTGTCAGGTATAATGTAGAAGGAATTCATTTTGAGATATGGGTTGAATTAAATAGCCATTAAAGTCCCTTCCAATTCTGAAATTCTGTTATCCTGTGAATAATAGTGGGACTTTCCAGGGTGTGATGTATGGGTGGAATGTAGGATTAATACATACCTGGAAGATAGCAGCTATGGGATATCCAGAGAGCTGGTGATACTGGTCAAAGTTATGAAGTAATTTTGGATTTTTCCAAGAAATTGTGGGTTCCCAAAAGACTGAGCCCCCATGATGAACTGATCCTGGATGGAGAAACTTGGGCAATCAGTCTGCCAGAAATCCATTAGCTGAGCAAAGAGCTGGGCAAAATCCAGAGATGGATTGATTAGGAGAGAAGGTTCAGCTTGTAGGGACTGTGTTAGGGATTAAATAGCCAGGATGTCAGAATTTAGTCAGCGGATCCCCCTAGGTAGAGCTCTGTGGTTATTTCCAGAGTGGGCAAATCAGGTGGTTAAGAATGGAACAGTTTTGCCTTGAGGCCAAGAATATGTCCCTGTGAGGCATAGAGAGGAAAAGAGGTCTAGAGAATCAAAAAACAGCCAAGCTTGGCCCTGAAGATAGAGTGAATGAACAATAACTCAAGAGGTTAGGGTTAGATACGGATACAGCAGCTACAGGGAGAATGAGAAAGGAGTCCCGACAAGGGATTGTCTGGTACTTTTACCCTGTGCTGAATCAGATGGAAGTCTGCTACTGACTTACTTAGCAGCTCATGTGTTTAGAGTGAATCATTTACATCATCTCATTTAAGCCTCACAACAACTCAATGAGGGAGATGCCATTATTATTTCTATTCTACTTGTGCAGAAATTGATGTGTAAAACTGAATCACTTGGCCGGTGTCATATAGCTAATAAGCGTCAGAGAAAGAATTTAAAACCAGGTCTTCTTGACTCTGTCCAGATCTCTACCCATTGCCCTATGTGGCTTCTGGCAGCTCAGCTGGCTGTAGGTAATATTCCATGATGACTTAGCTCAATTGGCTTGAGGTAGCCCAGGGTTTTAATTCACTGGGGTTAATATTTGCCCTGGTGAAGGAGGACTGCACTAGAAGTGACCTTGTCTTTTACCTTCTCCACTCTTAATCAATAAGCAGTCCATTAAAAATCTTATTGGCAAAGATGGCGGCTGGAAAGCAGGGACTTGCTTAAGCTCCCACCCAGGTCCCTCTGAACACCTGTAAAAAATTGGCTCAGAACAAATTCTAGAGCTGCAGAACCCACGAAACAGCAGAGGGAAGCAGGGCTCCAGCCCAGGACAGCCTGGATGATCACTGGGTAAGGTCTATCCCACGGAGCTGGGAGTGGAGTGGAGTATAGTCCAGCATGGGCCACACCAGGACCAAACAGACTGGGAGCTGGGGGGAACAGGTTACAGGGCCCTGAATCATTGAGCTGTGGCAATTACCAGACTTCTCAACCCACAAATGCCAAAGACAACAGAGAAGGTTAGTGGAAAAACTGCTAGATCAGAGTGAAAGGAGTGCGTGGTCGGCCCTAGCCCTGGGGGTGTGGAGGTGGTACAGCTCTGGGGCTGCATCCAGAGCTCCCTTTGCAGTTGCTTCTGGCCCCAGGCCCACCCTGTGGGAGGAATTAAGTGGTGGATCAGAGCGGGAGTGCAGAGCCTGCTTGGATCTGGGTTGCAGTCCAGGTTGGCAGTTCTTGGGGGAGGAAGAGGAATGCTGGTGTGGCAGAGTTTACTGTGCAGAAATAGATCTGAAAATAGCAGCACATCCCCTAAAGCTTGGGACAAAGTACTCTCTACTCTACAAGCAGACATACGCTGACAAAAAGCTCAAGGGTCAAGTAGTTGGCTGGGAACATGAACAGGTAGCCAAAACAGTCTCAGATTCAGACTCAGACTTTGGAATCTTTTTCTGGTGACAAAGAAAATCAAAACATACAGCCAGAAGAAGTCAACAAAGTCAAAGAGCCTACATCAAAAGCCTTCAAGAAAATATGAGTTGGCCTCAGGCCATGGAAGAGCTCAAAAAGGATTTGGAAAGGCAAGTAAGAGAAGTAAAGGAAAAATTGGGATCAGAAATGAGAGTGATGTAAGAAAATCATGAAAAACAAGTCAATGACTTGCTAAAGGAGAACTCAAAAAATACTGAAGAAAATAACACCTTAAAAAACAGACTAATTCAAATGTCAAAAGAGTTTCAAAAAGCAAATGAGGAGAAAAATGCCTTGAAAGGCAGAATTAGCCAAATGGAAAAGGAGGTCCAAAAGACCACTGAAGAAAATACTACCTTAAAAATTAGATTGGAGCAAGTGGAAGCTAGTAACTTTATGAGAAATCAAGATATTATAAAACAGAACCAAAGGAATGAAAAATGGAAGACAATGTGATATCTCATTGGAAAAACCACTGACCCGGAAAACAGATCCAGGAGAGATAATTTAAACATTATTGGACTACCTGAAAGCCATGATCAAAAAAAGAGCCTAGACATCATCTTTCAAGAAATTATCAATGAAAATTGCCCTGATATTCTAGAGCCAGAGGGTAAAATAGAAATTGAAAGAATCCACCAATCACCTCTTGAAAAAGATTCCCAAAAGAAAACTCCTAGGAATATTGTCACCAAATTCCAGAACTCCCAGGGCAAGGAGAAAATACTGCAAGCAGCCAGAAAGAAACAATTTGAGTATTGTGGAAACACAATCAGGATAATACAAGATCTAGCAGCTTCTAGATTAAGGGATCAAAGGGCTTGGAATATGATATACTGGTGGTCAAAGGAGCTAGGATTAAAACCAAGAATCACCTACTCAGCAAAATTGAGTATAATACTCCAAGGCAAAATATATGCCATCTTGGAGTAGGGGGGAGGGTAGAAATGGTGAGAAAATTTGTAACTCAAAATCTTGTGGAAATCAATGCTGAAAACTAAAAAATATTAAATAATAAAGTATGGAAAAAAGAGATAGGAAAAAAATCTTATTGGCTTCAAACCAGCTCAGTTGTCGAGTTTCTGCTCCAAGAGAAGGTGGAAAAGTGGTTGCATCCCCTTCAGGGAGATGCCTGTCTATCACTAGTTCTCTTGTCACTCTATCTTTCCTTGGTTTCTCTTCAACCTCCCCCCTTCCCCACAAGTGGACACTTCCCAGTGGTCTATCCCTAGCTTTCATCTCTCTTTTTCCCTAGTTATGTTAAAAAGTGACACCTGCAGGTAACTCCCAAATCCATCTCTTCAGTCTTGAACTCTCTGGTTAGGTCCAAATTTCCATCTTCAATTGCCTAGGGGGCATCTCCAGTGTCCAGCACCTCAGACTTAACAAGACCAAGTCTGAGCTCAGCATCCTTCTCCCCTCAACCCACTCCTCTTTCTGACTTCATTATTACTTTCTGCAGAGCCCCCATGCTTAAAACCTTGGTGTTATCTCTTTCCATTGACCTCTCACATCAAATCAGTTACTAAGTCATGGTGTTTCCACCCATAAAGCATCTGCTATACCCATTTCTTTCTCTCTATTCCTACTGCCACCACTTTAATGCAGGCCTTAATTACTCACTGAATAGAACAGTATTATAGCCTCCTTAAAGGTTTTTCTCCCTCCACAATCTCTCCTTTCCCATCCATCCTTTCTACCATTTCCAGAATAATCTTCCTTTCCCATATCATTCTATAGAGAGGCAACATGGCATCATGGTTAAAGAACTGAACAGGCAGACCCAGATTCAAATCCTGCTTTTGACACTAGCTCTCTGACCTTAGGCAAGACTCTTAAGCTCTGAATGTTCTAAACAACTCTCTGAGTTTCAGAAAAGGTTCCAAACTGCATCAAGAGAAGGAGTCTCCTCATCTGGAAATCTCTCAAACCAATGAAACCATAGGTCTTCTCCCTCTCCCATCTCTATTCCCACAGATCCAATCATGAAGAAGATGGCAGAGACCATTCATTCTCTCAAAAATCACCAAAACACTCTCTATTGCCCACCAACAAGCTCCAGCTCCCTTGCCTGGCATCCAAGGTCCTCCACAATTCTGTGGTACCTTAACCTTCCCAGTCTTGTCTCATATCGTTCCCCCCCTAAAAACTTCATGCTTTAGTCAAGTTGGACTATCCTTTGCTTCCCAAATACAGGCTGTGGTCTCACAACCCAATGCCTTTTCTCATACTGTTCCCTGCGCTCGAAAAGTCTTCTTCCTCTTCACTTGTTGAACTCCTGTCCATTTTTAAAGCTCATTTTAAATGTCTCCTTCTCTATGAAGCTTTCCCTGAGCCCCTGGAGTGGGTAGTTTTGTGGCTGTTCGTTCCTTTCAGTCACGTTGCACCTTCTGTGATCCCGTTTGGATTTTTCTTCACAAAGATAGTGGAGTGGTTTGCCATTTCCTTCTCCATATCATTCTACAGATGAGGAAACTGAGGCAAACAAGGTTAAGCAACTTGACTAGAGTCACACAGTTAGTAAGCGTCTGAGGCTGAATTTGAACTCAGGTCTTCCTGACTCCAGGCCCAATACTCTATCCACTGGACCACCTAGCGCCATCCCCCTAAGACTTCACATAGTACATTTGGCAGGTAATTTTCTATTGATTTTATCATGTCATACAGTATAGTATAATTATCTGTTTTGGTGTCTTATTCCTCTGCTAGAATATAAACATGATGAAGGTAAGAACTGTCTCTAATCTAATTCTTTTTGTGGGAAAGGGGGAAAGGCAGGGCAATTGGGTTAAGTGACTCACCCAAAGTCACACAGTTAGTGTGTCAAGTGTCTGAGGCCAGATTTGAACTCAGGTCCTCCTGACTCAAGGGCCAGTCACTTCGTCACCTAGCTGCCCCTCTAATTTAATTCTTACTCCTCCCCCCACCCCCACCCCCCCAGCATGTACTGTGAACACTAGATGCTTAATAAATGTTGGTAAACATTGTGTTTTGACTCCTTGGTCTTGTCAAGTCAGTTCCTGTGCCCTTACCTGTCTTGGGTGCTACCGGGTCCCAGCCCTTCTACCCCTTGGTGAGGGCTCTGATGATGAAGAGTTGTGGGACATCTAGGTGGTACAATGGATAGAGGGCTAGATTTGGAGTCAAATCCTGTCAGATACTTACTAGCTGTGTGACTCTGGTCAAGTCACTTAACCTCTGTCTGCCTCAATTTCCCTGCCTGTAAAATGGAGACGATAATAAATGCACTTTCCTCATTGACTTGTTTTGTGGATCAACTGAGATAATGAATATAAAGTGTTTGCCAACCTTAAAGCACTACTTAGATGTTCGCTATTGTTATTCATTGAGGGACTTCAATCACAGAGCCTATGCTACCTTTACTGAGATCTGACCCAACCAGCGGTTACCTGGGAAGCTATCTGGAGGAAAAACCTCACGATAAGACCAATTCTTCCAGGGCAAGCAGGAACCAAGGTGCTGGGGTGAGCTGGTCATCTGGTAGTCTGTGTGGTAAAGTGGAAAGAGGACTAGAGTTGGAATCAGGAAAGACCTGAGTTTGATTTCCACCCCTGCCCTTTAATTAGTCTTGTGACTTTGAGCAAGTCACTTAACCTTTCTGAGACTCAGTTTCTTCCCGAGTAAAACTGGGATGATGACACCCTACCTTATATAGTATCAGATAACGTTTGTAAAGTACAACAAAAATGTAAGCATCCTGCTATGATCATCATAAGCCCGAAATGATTCCTGTCATAATACTAGCCAAAGTGTGATTAAGCCCCACCTCCTCTGTGAAGCCTTTGCCTCAACTCCTCTCCAGCTTACACTGATTCTTCTTCCTCTGAACCTCCAAATTGCTGATGGTCTCTAGTACATATTTTCAATTCAGAGAGTAGCCATCAAGAATCTATAGCGCTCAGCCCCATTGGAGACGTGGTAACCAAAGCTGGGTTCTATGTTCTTAAGGAATTTAATAGTCTAGATTGGAGGTGGGGAACCTGTGGCTTTGAGACCACATGTGGCCCTTTGACTGAATCCAAACTTCACAGAACAAATCCCCTTAATAAAAGAATTTATTCTGTAAAACTTGAACCCAGTCAAAAGGCCACACCCAAGGACCTAGAAGGCCACATGTGGCCTTGAGGCCACAGGTTGCCCACCCCTGGTCTGGATGAAGAGAAAAGACATAGGTTAGCAGAAAAACTAAGAAGGGGGCTGGGATACCCTGGGAAGTGTGGGAGGGGAAAGAACCCTGGAACCTTTGAGATACCAGGCTGTTGATACCAATTCTGATGTTAATTATCTGTTTGACTTTAGTCAGAGCAAGTTATCTCTTTGGGTCTCACAGTTAGCTCTTCCACAAAAAAAAAAGGTTGCTGTTAAGATGACTTTTAAACCTTAAAGTGCTACATAAATGCAAATTCTTATTATCATTATTAAGTGTATTTGGTTAGGATAAAAAAGGATGGCACCAGGAAATACTCTCTGATTCCAGCTAGGAGACAAATCCTACAAAGCCAGAAAAGGGGGCTTTTGGAGTATCTTTGAGTTTCAACAATCTGTCCCCCTACTGTCCTCATTCAAGTTCAGGAATCCTGAACCTGGGGCCCAAGAATGTCAATAATTGTATTTCAATACAATTGGTTTCTTTTTTTAATCCTATGTATTTTATTTGATGCATTTTAAAACATTACTCTAAGAAGGGGTCCACAGGCTTCACTAGATTGCCAAAGCAGCTCAGGACACGAAAGAGGTTGAGGACTTCTAACCTAGCATAACTGGAGGCAAACAACCCCTTGAGATCCCTCACTTCCTTCCACCTCCCTCCCTTCCTTCCTTTTTCTTTCTATACTTTTCTTCCTTCCTCCATTCCTTCCCCGTTCCTTCCCTCTCTTCTTTCTTCCCTACTTTCATCCTTTCTTCCTTTTCCCCTTTCTTCCTCCATGCCTTTCTCCCTCCCTCCCTTCCTTATTTCTTCCCTTGATCCCTTGATCCCTTCCTTCTTCCCCTCATTTCCTCTCTTCCTTCCTCCTTTCCTTCATCCCTTCTTCTCTTCCTTCACTTCTTCCCTTCATTCCTCCCTCCCTTCCTCTCTTCCTTCCTTCCTCACTTCTTTCCTTCCCTCCCTCTTTCCCTTCCTTCACCTCTTACTCCCATCCTTATTCCCTCAATTTCCCCCCTTCCTCCCTCCCTTCCTTCATCCATTCCTCTTTCTTCCTTCTTCCATTTCCTCTTTCCCTTCCTTCCTCACTTCTTCCCTTTCCTCTCACCTCCTCCTTTTTCTGCTTTCTTGCTTTTATCTATCTAGCTTGGCTTCCAAACTGAACAACCAAAGGCCTGAGGTGAACGCTTGAGTGTGATCACTCTGCAGCCAGGGCTTCAGTAAGGACAAGAGACTGCCTGACACCCCCCCCCCCCCCCCCCCCCCCCGGCAAAATGCTCCCAACAGCTTCCACCTCTAAGTCTAGGCATCTGCACTACAGACCAGCAGCTGTAATGGCCGGCATCTGTTATTTTTCTTTCACTTAAAACAAGTCAGCTTTATTCTCAACAAAATGTCCCTGCAATCTTCCTTGTGACTCAAAAGCACTCACTTCCATGGAGCCTTGAAAAGATTGCCCCTCAAGGTCACAGCAATAAGCATTGTGTTTTAAGGCTACAGAAAGAGACAAAACAAAAGAGTGGCCCTTGACACGGGCACATCAGCAGGTGTGGCTTCTAGGTCTATGGTTCTTCATTCATTACTTGGAGTAAAATGCAAAGTAGGCTGGAGCCTGTTAGATTCACCAGGCCTCTGAATGGTAAAGCAAAGATGGGTAAGGATTCCCTGATTTTTTTTTTACCCCAGAAGGTGGGTCAGTCCAGACTTGTGATTTCACTTGGGGGCAGGGGGAGACGGAGGAGGCAGAATTCTTCTGGGGAGAAAAATTGTAACCTGACAACTTTTCTATAACTTCTGAGCATTGAGAGGTTAAGGGACCTAGCCAGGGTCATGTGGCCATTGTGTCCTTGCTGTTCAGCTGTTTCCAGTTCTTTGTGACCCTGTCTGGTGTTTTCTTGGCAAAGATACTGGAGGGTTTTGTCATTTCCTTCTCCAACTCATTTTACAGATAAGGAAACTGAGGCAAACAGGTTAAGTGACTTGTCTAGGGTCACACAGCTAGTATGTGTTTGAGGTGGGATTTGAACTCAGGTCTTCCTAACTCCAAGCCCTAAGCTCTATCTACTGCATTACCTAGGTGCCCACAGCCACTGTATCAGAGGCAATATTTGAACCTGACTCTAAACCCTCAATTCACTCACTAGACCAGGCTGCCTTTCCTCTTGATTATTATGGCTCATAAAATCTTTAAAAATTGTGAAAAATCTTAGAGGTCATCTAATCTGACCTCCCACCAAAAGGTAAGAGGCCCTTCTTACCATTAAAGAATACCATTACCAACAGATGGTCATCCAGCCTCCATCTGAAGGCTTCCAATGATTGAACGTTTATTACTCCATTTTGCCCAGTAGAATGGGAGTTCCTTGAGGGCAGGGAGCATTTAGGGTTTTTGGCTTTGCATCGCCATCACTCAACACAGTGCCCTGCACATAGTAGATGCTTACTTTGTTGAAAGAATGAACAATTTTCATTAAAAAGTCTTTTCTTGGGGCAGCTTGGTGGCTTAGTGGGTAAAGCACCAGACCTGGAGTCAGGAGGATGAGTTCAAATCCAGCCTCAGACACCTGACACTTACTAGCTGTGTGACCCTGGGCAAGTCACTTAACTCCAATTGCCTCACAAAACCAGAAAAAAAAATTTTTCTTAAATGGAACTGAAATCTACCTCCCTGTAACTTCCACATGTTGTTATTATTCTACCCCCTACACACACACACACACACACACACACACACACGCTAAACTTTCTCACATTCACTTAAATTGAATTTGTAATCTCTGTCTCAGTCTCCCAGCTGATACCCAGACCAGAAGGTCACGTCCCCAGAAGATGGCAACTCTTACTCCTCTCAAGGTTATACAGGTAAGTAACCCTCAAGGGTTAGGCAGTGTTTTAACACTATGAATCACAAGCTCCCATAGAGGATGTTTCCCCAATTTCATCTAACCAGTGAATATCTCCCCAATATCAGTAAACATCAATCAGCTTTTCTATTTACTACAAAGGTACAGCAAGGACTGAAGTACAGTTCCATTGTCGAAGCCAGGAACATGCTCTCTCATCTACAAGTTCCACTGATCTCTGGGGAAGGTGGACTTAAATTTAAAGGGGTTGCTGTAAAACATCACTCTCCCAACTTGAGAGTGGGGGAAGGGGAGAAGTACTTCCTGACCTGGGAATCTTTTTCTCCATTTCTCCATTTCTCTCTTCTCAGAATCTCCACTAAGTTCACTTCTAAGTATGAAGTGACGAATGGACCAGTTGCTCCACTGTTCACCTGGGATGTTCTTTGATGAGGCTCAGCTGCTTCATGGCCTCTTCACTGGACTCAGCTGCTGTGACTATTGGCAGATTCTATTACCAGCTCCAGTCACTGGATCTCTGATAGCTCTTTCAAACTTTCAAAGCTCACAAGGTCATGATTTGGTCTGTTCCATCTCTAGATACGCATTCGCCTTAAGTTGCAAAAGGAATATACACAATGACACCAAACAAACAGAGTCACCATGCATTTATTACAGAGCAATGGCTGGGTGAGAGAGAAGGTCCAATGCCCCTCCTTCACCCAGAGAGCCACAGGGTTTCAGGCCTACTTGACACCAGAGAAGAGAGAAGGAAATCATCCTCTCTTCCTTTCATATGCACACTCAGTTCTAATTCACCAGTGATTTTAAAGAGGGAGGGTTGGCAGTAAGCCAACAAGAAAAATCTAGAAGATGCCCATGCAAGCTGTATAGTGGGGAGGGGAAGCCCCTCCCCTCCCCAAATCATACATTTCCAGAAATACAGTCACCAAGTTTTCAAGAGAGTAGATACCAATTGTGGCACAGGGCACATGTTCTAAGGACTGGGTCCTCCTTCTCTAGTCTTCCCATTACAAATTCGATAAACGTTTATTCTTACTATATAAAAATGCTCCCCAGACCATCTATCCTGCTTCCAGCCCAGGCCTTGCAGCCACTGTCCAGTAAAGCCACCCTTACAGAGATATGACTTGGCACCTGTTTCTGCAGGTGTTATGACCTCTGCCTCCTCAGCAGCCCCAGCTTCTGAGGACATGGGAAATAAAGTTCTTGTCACCACAGTCCAATGTTTAATAGCAGAAACAGACACCGTTTTAACAATGGAAATGACAATAAAGAAGATACATTACCATCTGCTTTGTGACTGCACCCTAAGGACCTTTCCATCTGACTTGCAGCTGGAACTTCCTGTGTGTATTGTCTCCCTCTATTAGAATGTGAGTTCCCTGAGAGCCAAGACGGCTTAGCTTTTCAATTTGTAGCCCTGGTGTTTGGCACAGTGCCTGGCACACAGTAAACCTTTAACAAATGGGGTCTTTTGTGCAACGTACTGTTGTAGGTACTTGGGACACAGTTGAAAGGGGGACTTTTCTAGGTGTTCCATGTTCCCAGCATGCTTCAGGAGCTAAAAATTATCACTTATTGGGACAGAGTCTCTAGACTACAAAAAAAGCTTCACATAGATTCTGCAACAGACAAAATGTAAAAAGGCTGTGGGGAGCCTCAAAAATGAAAGCTGGTAAGGAATAGAAGGTTTTTGAGGCTAGCTGGAAGGTTGGGAATGCAGGGAAGAGAAGAGAGAGAGAAAATAAAATAGCTGGTAACAATAGTTGGGGAGATTGCTATTTGTTGTTCAGTCATGTCTGACTCTTCATGAAACCATGGGCTATACTGTCGATGGGATTTTCTTGGCAAAGATAATGGAGTGGTTTGTCATTTCCTTCTCCAGCAGATTTAGGCAAACGGAAGGTAAGTGACTTGCCCAGGGTCACATAACTAGTAAGCGTCTGAGGCTGGATTTGAACTCAAGGCTTCTGATCCAAAGCCCAGCACTTTATCCGCTGGGCCATCTAATTTTACTAGTTGACACGAAGACGGTTTATAATGATAGGCTATAGGTTATATGGTTATAGGACTGGAACAATTAGAGACAAATACAGAGGCAAAAACACAGACACAAAGAGAGATAAACAGAGAAAAGAGATAGACAAAGAGAGGCAGATATGGAGAGACATCAGATCTGCTATGGTAGTCCCAAACTCTACCATACTGTATGGATTCAGATGTTGACAGGGGACCATGCTCACAAGGATCAGCAGCCAAGGTAAGCAGTGCTCTCTACCTTGCTGGGTTGAAAATGAGGGGAAGTCAATTAAGCAATGCAGCTTTCATCACTAGCTCCATGAATGTGACTGGATGTAACCATTCTCCTGATGCACTGGAGATAGAAGGGGAATGGAATGGGGAGTTGGCTTACAGTCTCCCTTGGAGGCATGAGAGAGAACTACCTGAACATGGGTGTCAGAAACGCTTGATGTTTGTATTACCTTATTATTATGTCTTATTAAATTTTTGTGCTTTGAACTCATGTCATCCAACTTAGGCAGATAAGAATTTGAGATGTGAATGTGAAAACGTGGTAAGCCCTTGGGCTTAAAAGATTAAATAAGATTAAATAAGGCTAGACTCTGCCTATAGGGAGGGTGCAATCTGACAGAGTAGATATGTAAGTCGTGTTACACAAATAACTAAGACATAATGTAGCCTGTAGTAGGTGTAAAGGAGAGGCCCAGAGAGAGTTCTTTAGAAGAAACATTAGAAGAAAAGGATTAGTGCCCCTTAGAGAAGTCAAGGGAGACTTGATGAAGAAAGTAGCATCTGAACTGAACCAAGAAGGAAAGGAGGGACTTCAGCAAGAAATGCGGGAAGAAGTCTATTCAAGGTTTGGGCGGTGATCTCAATCAATCAATTAACAAGTGTTTATTAAGTACCTACAATGTGTCATACACTGTGGTAAGCGTCTGAGATACAAAAACAAAAGTGAGAGTCCCTACCCTCAAGAAGATTCCAATCTTACAGGAGGAAATGCACTTAAGGCAATGGCGGCCAGGCCACAGAGTTTTGGTTTAAACAATCACAGGAATTGTGAATGGACTCATATCCTTTCCAGTAGCAATTATTGATCCAATGACTGATATTTATGTGAATAAATATAGGAGACAGCAGGTAGGATGAGCACCGTGAGTAGTACAATTTGGCTGGAAGGTAGAGACTTGAGGGAAAATAATGGGAGGTGAGACTAGAAATGTAGCTGCAAAGCAAACTATAGAGAGCCTTAAATGCCTAAGGATTTTGGATTTTTATCCTGTAGACAATAGAAACAACCAGAATGTTCTTTTTGTGTGGGGGGAAGAGAAGTAGAACACAATCAGAGCAATATTTTAGGAAGATTACTAGGCAACAGGGTGAAGGACATACTGGAGAATGGAGATACTGGAGGCAGGGAGACCAGTTAGAAGAATATTATTTAATAATTATATAATTATACTGTATCCTAGTAATATCCTAAGTTTTGGTAGTGTGATTGGTATGGTACTGAATCTGTTAATTAATTTAACATTGTTATTTTTATGTATTGACCTGGCCCTATTCCCTCAGCAAGAGGATAATTACTGTGTAGATAGGATGATAAGCAGCACAGGAGGTGAAGTAGACAATTTTGATTACATAAAATTGAAAGGTTTCTGCAAGGACATCAAATACTGGAGGAAATAGGAACTAGATCTTGATTTTACTGAATGGAAAACTCCCAGACTAGAAAATTTCAACCAATTACAGTACCTTCTCTGCAGTTTATAGTCTCAGAGAGCTGTCCAGAAGTCTCTGAGAACATCTATGAATTGTCTAGGGTCACACACGGGAGAGGCAGGAGTCAAACTGAGGTCATCTTGGCTTTGAAACAGATTCTCTATCTGTAAGGCCATGCTAGGGAAACAGTCTGGCAGAGAACAGATTTAGATGACCATCTTATACCATGTACCACAATAAGCTATATATAGATGGATACAAGACTGGGATATAAATGATCGTATTACAAACAAACTAGAGATGAAGGAAAGGAGGTACCTTTCACAACTATGGATAAGGAAAGAGTTCTTGACCAGACAAGGGATAGGAAGGATGATAGGAGATTAAAAAAATGAAACGGAGGGGCAGCTAGGTGGCGCAGTGAGTAGAGCACCGGCCCTGGAGTCAGGAGGACCTGAGTTCAAATCCGGCCTCAGACACTTGACACATGTACTAGCTGTGTGACCTTGGGCAAGTCACTTAACCCTGATTGCCCTGCCAAAAAAAAGCAAAAAAAAAAAAAAAGAAATGGAAAAGCTTCTGCTATACAAAATCAGTGAAGTTAATAAAAGGGAAATTACTTGGAATAAATCTTTGTAACAAAATTCTGTATAAAGGTCTAATATCTAATATCTATATGTAGGGAATTAGTACAAATATGTTAAGAATAAGAGTCATTTCCCAGCATATAAATAGTCAAAGTATATGAATGTGCAGTTTTCAAAAGAAGAAAAGCAAATTATCAACAGCCATATGGAAAAAAGTTCATGAAATCATTAATAATGATACAACAGAAAATTGAAACAACTCTGAGGTTTCACTTCAGATCCATCAGATTGCTAAAGATGATAAAAAAGGAAATGGAAACTGTTGAAGGGGCTATGGGAGGACAGACATATGAATTTACTGTTAGAACTTTGCCTTAATTCAACCATTCTGGAAAGCAATTTGGAACTATACTCCCAAATTCACTAAATTTTATATACCCTGTGTCTCATCTATACTACTACTAGGTTTAGAGACCAAAAAAAAAGGAGGAAAAGACCCATGTGTACAAAAATATAGAATTGCATCTCATTGTAAACAAGGAACTAGAAACAAAAGAGGTACCCATCAGTTGGAGAATAATTGAACAAATCGTGATATATGAATGTAATGGAATATGACAAAAAAGGATTCATAGAAACCTGGAAGGACTTATAAGAAATGATGCGGAAGAAGGTGGATAAAACCAGAACAGTTTATGCAATGATTTCAACACTGTATAGAAAAACAATTGTGAAAAACTTCAGAACTAAGGTCAATGCAATGACCATTATGACTCCAGGAGACTGATGATAAATTAAGCTTCCTATCTCTTGACTGAGAAATGATGATCTAGAGATGCAGAATGAGACTTTTCCCCCCAGAAACAGCCATTGTGTGAATTTGGTTTCTATAACTATGCTAATTTGTTACAAAGGAGAATTTTTCTTTTTTTGGTGGGAAAAGGGAGATAGTGATAAGAATACTAAAAAAGGAAGAAAAAATAAAAGGACATCAAAGACTCATAAAAAATAATAGATGAGAGCAGAAGGAAGTTCAGAAGGTGACAGAGAAATAGGGCAGGTTGTCACTACCCTGTTTATTTTGAATTTTATAAAAAAAAACACGTTAGACATAGTGGGAAAAATACAAACTGTATATATCAAAAGCTCACAGTTTCATATGCTATCCTCCCCTTTTCTTTGTATATTGAAATGTTTGTGTGTGTTGATATTTATGTTCATAATAAAAAATATTTTTTTTATTTTTCAGGAAAGAAAAAAAGGGATGGAGAAGAGAGGTATCATGAGGTAGGAATCAACAGAATGTAAACTCCTAGAATGCAGGAACTATTTTCATTTTTTGTTTCCATATCCTCCATGCATAGAGCAGAACCTGGCACATAACTGGTGCTTAATAATTGCTTACTTAATTGAATCAATGGGACTTGCAAGTGATTAGACCCGACAGATCAGTTGACTCTGGCTACCTACCAGTTGACCTGGAGATACAAAGAGGTTCTGTTCCCTGATTTTAACTGTTACTGTGAACTAATATGACTTCATTAATTCAACAAGCATTTATTAAAAACCTACTTTGTTCCAGGCACTGATCTGTCCATTGGGAACAGATAAGAACTGGACCTGTAATTTTATGGGCATGAGAATCTCTTGGATGAAAAAACTTCCTCTACCAATTCATGTTGGCAGCTTCTCTACATCTTGCAGTGCAAGAGTACCCTAGAGCACTGAGAGATCAAGACTTTCCTTCTATCCTATCACCACTTTGTATTAGATATCGGACTTGAATTCAGGTTTTCCTGGTTCCAAGACCCGCTCTCTCTTAACTTCTCCAAGCATCCTCTTTAGGGACTAGTGATACAAAGCCAAAAGTTACAACAGCTGCTGCCCTCAAGAAGCTTACATTCTACTATAAATAAATAGAAGTTTAAAAAAATGATATGGCAGTATAGAAAACAAAAACACTTAAGTAGAATCAAAGGAAATTATATGGTTCATATGTAAGGCAATTTGATATATAGGAAAGATAATGAGACTGGGAGGTAAGAAACTCAAGTCATGGCCTTATTTTTATCTCAAGCCCTTACCTCCCCTCAACTCCAGATCCCCACTTCCAACTAGGTACGGGACACATATACCATGTTGAGTTGGAGAGGCTGTCCAATCAGCCATGACCAAAACCATGTCTAAAACCAAGCTCATCTTTCCCACTAAACTGGCTCCTCTTGATTTCAATTTTTACCTAAAGCACCACCATTTGCCAAGCCTGCCATGTTCAAAACTTTGGCAGTATCTTTGAGTTTCCCCCTCATTCATATCCCATAACCAATCTGTTACCAAGCCCTGTTGATTCCTTTTTAAATTAATTTATTTACTTTTAGTTTTCAATATTCACTTTTATCAGATTTTGAGTTCTAAATTTTCCCCCCTCTTTCCCCTCTCCCTTTTCTCCCCTCCCCAAGATCGCATATAATCTGATATAGGCTATACATGTATAATCATATTAAACATATTTCCACATTAGTCATGTTGTGAAAGAAGAATCAGAACAAAAGGGAAAAACCACGAGGAAGAAAAAACAAAAAAAGAGAAAATAATATGCTTCGATATTCATTCAGACTCCATAGTTCTTTCTCTGAATGTGGATTGCATTTTCCATCATTAGTCTGGGAATTGTCCTAGATCATTGCATTGCTCAGACGAGCTAAGTCTAGCAAAGTCAGTCACTGCACAGTGTTGCTGTTACTGTGTGCAATGTTCTCCTGGTTCTGCTCACTTCACTCAGCATCAGATCATGCAAGCCTTTCCAGATTTTCCTGAAATCCACCTGTTCACCATTTCTAATAGAACAATAGTATTCCATTACATTCATATTCCACAAATTGTTAAGCCATTCCCCAGCTGATGGGCATCCCTTCAATTTCCAATTCTTTGCCATCACAAAAGGACTGCTATAAATATTTTTGTACATGTGGGTCCTTTGCCCATTTGTATGATCTCTTTGGGATACAAACCTAGTAGTGGTATTGCTGGATCAAAGATTATGTGCAGTTTTATAGCCCTTTGGACATGGTTCCAATTTGCTCTCCAGAATGGTTGGATCAGTTCAGAACTCCACCAACAAAGTATTAATGTTCCAATTTTCCCACATCTTCTCCAAAATTTACCATTTTCCTGTTTTGTCATGTTAGCCAATCTGATAGGTGTGATGTGGTGCCTCAGAGTTGTTTTGATTTATATTTCTCTAATCAATAATGATTAAGAGCATTTTTTCATATGACTATAGATAGCTTTAATTTCTTTCTCTGAAAACTGACTGTTCACATCCTTTCACATTTATCAATTGAAACTCTGTTGATTTTATGCCTGCAATATATTCTTTCCACTCAGGGGTCCTGGGGCTTGCTTATACCTGCAGAGCCAATTGTTAAATTTTCAGTGTAAGCACATATACCTCTGAAATTGGCAAAAACTGCAAAGTGTTAATAATGCAGATTAAAATTAAAAGTGTCTCATGGGTAATTTTTTTTCTCAGAGAGCCAGTTGTTAGGTAAATTTACTAGCACACCCTTACTTCCATGTCCTTCACCCTGTCTTTTCCATTCCCATTTGCCATCATCTAGAAGGGCTCATTGACTCTCACTTGGACTACTGTAATAGCATCCTAAAGAGACTCTGCTGCCTCCCCATCATTGTACCATTGCCAGAAAAATTTTTTCAAAGCATAGATCTGACTATTCAAAAATCTTAATGGTTCCCTATTTCCTACCAAGTAAAGTTCAAATTTCATAACCTAGAATTCAAGGCTTCTTATAATCTGGTATAAGCATTTTCCAGTTTTTCCTTATATTTCTTCCTTCTATTCCCTGTAATCTCCAGCAAAGCTGGATATATTCAAGCCTACAGATGTACCTCACCTTACTCTTTCCTATTACTGGAATGTCCCCCCTTTCTCTCTTAACTTGAATTTTTCCCATCTTTAAAACCCAATTCAAGAGTCAATTCTTCCATGAAGACTTTTCTGATGCCAGCTAAACAACACTGGTCTTATCATGTTGACAGGAGGAATGGGAGGGGGATAAGATCTGGGACTTCCTTGGAAAAAGGCACTCTACCAATGGGACACTGCTGAGGACAGCTATTTAGAAATCTGTAGTCTTAGAGAGCTGCCCAGGGGCAATGAGAAGCTGCTGATTTACTCAAAGTTGGGGAGTCACTGTGGGTCAGATGCAATACAGTTATCTCTTTCCCACCTCAACTTTCCCCATTGGGGTTTCAATATATTGTGGGTTGGCATAAGAAATTAAATGGGAATTTTGGGGGAGTTTTGTGGAAGCTGCAGATGACATGCAAAGGCCAATAGACCACACAGGAAAAGTTTAGAAACTCAAAAATGCATAAAATATATGCATAGTATCATATGATACCAACATATTTTATCTTTTAATACTGTAAACACCCCATAAAAGAAAAAGAAAAAATTCAGATTTCTTGTCTGGTACAAAGAAGGTGCTAAAAAATTTTACTTGGATCTTCCAGATTGCAGGGTCATCATGCCTTTGACCACTGCAATGTGGAAGAGATAACTGTGCTTTAATCCAGGTCGTCTTTACTCTGTGGCTAACTCTCTATATACTCTATCACAGTTCCTCTCTCTAAGATGTTACATGGTCTATTTTGACTAACTACATGTGAATCCGATCCCTTTATTAGAATGTCACCTTCATGAGGAAGTGTGGGCAGAGAGAAAAGGGAGAGACCATTTGAGGAACACAGTACAGTATGGGGAAAAGCCCAGAAGTAAAAATTAGTATGGTACGCTTGGGGAAAAGTGAAAAGACTGGTCTGACTGAGGCAGAGGCTCCATGCTGTGGATATCAGTGACCTTACTATCCTCTCACATTTTGTACAAACCAAGGTGATTCAACAGGTATGTGTCTAGGGTTACCGTCTGGCACACTGGGCATGGGAGAGTCACTGTGTTGACCATATAGCATTTTGTTAGGCATGCAGAGCCACATTGTGAAGTGTGTCAGCCATGACTGATTTGGCACTCCCCTTATTCACAAGGAATTTATTGAAAATCATGCTTCTCAGCAGCCGGCTAGGCACCTTGGAGAAATCAGCAACTAGCAAGGCAAGACAGAGATTTTTTATAGAGCAAAAGATGAAATTACATAATAGAATACATGAATATGCATATAACACATGAATATTAAAATAGAGGAGGCGTTTACTAATATGAGTAGGGGTCCTAGCCTTGGTGGAACTGCGCATGTAACTACCCGGAATGCATACAGAAAAGCCCACTGTGGGGGTGGGGGCAGTGGAGGGGTGATATTAATGTATGATAATGATATTATAATAAGCCCCTCCCCTCAGGGACAACTAAGGGGTGCAATGGATACAGTGTTGGACCTGGAATCAGGAAATATGAGTTCAAATCCAGCCTCAGACCCTTACCAGCCATGTGATCCTGAGCAAGGCAGTTAACCTCTGTCTGCCTCAGTTTCTTCAGTTGTAAAATAACAACACGTACCTCACAAGGTTGTTAGGTTGAAATGAGATAATATTTGTAAAGCGCTTAAGATAGTGCCTGGCATATAGTAGGTGTTAAATAAATGCTTATACTCTAGTCTGTTCCTCACAGTCTACACCTAGAAAAGGCTAAAGTTCCCAGGAGAACGTAAGCTCCTTGAGGGCAGGTCTTGTTTTGGTTTTGTATCTATGTCCTGTAACAGTGCCTTGGAGTTATTAATAAGTGGATTTTTTAGATTGAATTGGTGTGTGCCCTGATTCAACTTTTGGTCATGGAAAATATTCCCCTCGTATTAATTCATAACTAACTAGCTGAATTGTATGGAGAAGATGTTTTCAACAGAAAATGGATATCAAAGTAATGTGCCAACATCTCCACGTGATTGCATGCTTGGAAACAGTTAACTATCCCACCGTGCTTAAAAATGAAGGCCTGTGTGTTTACTGAGCCAGCATCAGGAAGACTCTCCCACGCTGAGATCCGTGTTTGAGTCTGTTAGGAGATTATGTTGGAAAGTGGCAATAAGGTGTTGTTTAAAACCTTGTCATAATTACTTGCCTTGTAATAAAATCAACTGCTTAAAAATACCTCATAAAAGCACTTTTTGAACAATTCTCATGCATCCCACATGGTCCATTTAGGGGTGCTTTGGGGATTTTTTTCCCTTTCTTTCTGTTTTTCTTTCTCATTTTTCTTGTTAGAGAGACTTGATGCCTGTGCACACTTATTCCCCTGGCCCGTATGAGAGGTGTCTCCTCACGACTCCTCCCAGGTGAACTCATCATCAAGGCAGAGGCCTTCTTGACTGGAGGAGAAATAGGTTAGAAGCGAAATAGTTATGACGACGGTGAATCTCTATTCTCCTTTCTTCTCCTCTCCTTTTTCTCTTCTTCTCTCCTCTCCCTTACTCTCCTAGAGAACTTGTCTATGTTGATACCGAGCCATTAATAACTATCCCTTGAGTCTGGCCAACCAGCTGATTGCTGTTATTATTTCTATTTCCCTCCATACTCTCCATAAATACCCTCCATACCTTTTCCTATTGGTGAGTTCCTCCTGGAGCCTCCATTTTGTGGAGAAAGCCTGCCTTCATATCCCTCTTCTACTCTTGACTTCATGTGGATTTCCAAGCTATGTCCCCTCTGTTGATGGTTCATCTTGGAATTTCCCTCAGCTCCTAGGCTTCCTTTCTCTGGAACAGCAGAACATGGTAGGTGAGGTCCTTTTGCATCCACATTGGTCCCTTCAGACAAATCCTACTTTCCTCCTCATAGAAATTGTTTCTCTTTGTGCCTTTGGAATTTCATTCTTGAGCAAATACCATTCCTCCTAGGCTGACTTCCCCTGGGATCCTATCTATCCTTCCTCTGAACTGTTTGGTAGATAATTTACCCAAATCTAGAGCATATGTCAGGCTTTCAGTGGAGGTCTCATAAAAGTACACCCAGGAGTTGAGAGCATCAATACTTGTCCCATACATTTTTAGACATCTCTACTATTGACACTGCATTTGGACAGGGGACATCTATAATCCTCTTCTCTACTTGCCCAGGTATATTTCCTACTCATATTGACATTCCCCATTAGTCTAGAAGCTTGACAAAGTATCAAAATTGCACCTTCCCCCCTTACTTCTCCCTCCAGTTTCTCAAATACATCTGAGATCAGCTGGATAGGGTTATTCAAATTATTTGGGGCTGCATTCTCTGACATCCAGATTGGAAGAAGCCAAGAGAAGGGGGGAAAAAATCTAATACTCCCTGCTACAAAGATAAAACAGAATAAATTCAGAAGAGAAGTACAAAATTATTACATGAATTTCAAAGAAGGATGGAAGAGATCAAAGACTGCTTAGGTATATTCCTCCAACCAGCAAACAGCTATGATAAAGTAAGAAAAATAGGAGTTGAGACACCTAGAAGTTCATAGGGGACAAAAAATCTAAGAAAGGAAATAGCAGTAAAAACCTATAGAATCAACTGTCTACTAACAAACAAGCAAGAAGAACTGGAGATCCTAATTCAAGGAGGCAAATTTGACCTCATTAAGTTTTATTGAGGCTTGATGGGAGGGAAGAAACTTAGGATCACACTAGAACTCCAGATAGGCATACTTTATTTTTAAAAAGGAAGATAGTTAAAAGAGGAAGGGAATGGCTACACACACACACACACACACACACACACACACACATATACACACACATACATACATATGTACACACACATATACACACAGATACGTGTGTATATGTGTGTGTATATATATACACACATACATACATCTATCTATATATAGATGTATGTATGTATGTATGCATGTTTGTATGGTACTTTCACGGGAGTGAATCCAAAAACCAAAGGAGAAAAGCATGATAGGGACAATTTGAGTCAATGGAAGGAAAAACAGAAGTGATTTTGTCATTGGAGCATATTACATATCACCTGGATAGAAAGGGGAAATAGATGTGGAGTTTGGAAAACAACACAAGCCTGACACAGGAGAATGGCAGAGTAGTGACGGGGGAAACTCCAATTATTCAGACATCTGCTGGAGTTCTCTCTGCCAAAAGCAGAGCAGCTAATAACTTCTCAACTTGCCTTACTGACAACTTCAACCTTCAAAAGGTAGAGGATTCAACTAAGGGAAATTCTATTTTGGATCTGATTATCAGTAGTAGAGGGGAATTGCTTGCTGGGCTGGAATTTATGGGAATCCTGGTGTTGGGGGGGGGGGAGGAGAAGTGACCGATCCCTCCTTTTTGGTAATAGGAGATAAGTTACATACAACAGATAAGTTATTACAATGTTTGTATTTCTCCTCTGATTTTATTCTGTTTCATCTTTGTAGCAGGGAATATTAGATTTTTCCTCCTCCTCTGGGTACTTGGCTTCTTCCAATCTGGATGTCCTAGAGAGTAGCCTCAAATAATTTGAATAAACCTGTCCAGCTGATCTCAGATGCATTTGAGAAACTAGAGGGGTGGGGGTGAACAATTTGGATGCTTTGTCAAGCTTCTAGACTAATATGCATGGGAGATATACCTGGGCAGGGAGAGGAGAGGACTATAAATGTTCTCTGACCAAATCCAGTGTCAATAGTAAAGATGTCTAAAAACGTATGGGACAAGTATTGATGCTCTCGATTCCTGGGTGTGCTTTTATGAGACCTCCATTGAAAGCTTAGCATTTGGAAGAAGTTTTCAAGTGGGATCACTTTGGTCTGGTCTGGTGTTTGGATCTCGAATGCTGACCCAACAGAGAAACTCTGAAAATACACTTTTTCTGCCATTCTGAGGTGGGGCATAAACAGAGAGGCTTTTCCCACAGGAAAGGGCTACTATTTTACCAGCTGGATACTGCCGAGAAACATAGGCAGAGATATATGTGGTAGGTACACAGTGGGAGAATAGCAAGAGGATGGCTTGATGACGCCACTGCCTTGACACCAAAAAGGACTTGAGGAGGAGTGATTTGATAGTGCTCCTTTGTGGCAGTTGTAGAGGGCTGTAGTAGGTACTAGGTACTGAGGAATAGTGCTTATCTATAAATCCAAATGTTGCATAACTCTAAATGACTCAGGCTTACAGGATTCTGGAGATGGGTTGCTCCTTTGGGGTTGTTGTTATCTTTCATGAGCAAGCTTTCTGACAAAAGCTTAATTTGTTTTCTTCAACCTGTGAAGTAACTTTTTCTTCTCTGAACTTTGT
Source organism: Trichosurus vulpecula (assembly GCF_011100635.1). Taxonomy (NCBI): domain Eukaryota; kingdom Metazoa; phylum Chordata; class Mammalia; order Diprotodontia; family Phalangeridae; genus Trichosurus; species Trichosurus vulpecula. Next base: position 155,809,268 of record NC_050580.1, read on the forward strand.
GAACTGTGTGCTTGTAAGGGGAGCTGGTGACAACATAATGGGAAGTTCCCATATCATCCGCTTGTGGACAATGATGCTGAGGTATAAGAAATCCCCTACTGTACACCCACATCCTTTGGGTGATGTGAGAGCTACTTCTGTAAGTTACACCTTATAATTGCGTGGCTTTCCTCTTCCCCACTAAATTAGAAGCTCCTTGAAGGCAGACTCTGTGTTTTATTTATCTTTGTATCTTCCTTAGTGCCTAACATGATACTTTGTACACACTTCAATTCTTCAAGGATTCATTATCTCATCCATGGTGGTACTTCCTCCAATGACAGTCATTGTAATTACTCTATGCTTTAGTAGACAGTCTTCATGAGTTGCTACGGATAAAATAAAACAGCTGGTAGCCAGCCTTTTGAAGATGAGCCTCCCCAAACTTAACTAGGCTGCTTCTCAAGTGTCCAGCATATAGTCCATCACTAGGTCTATTCCTGAAGCCTTTCCAATTTGGTGAAGCCCATCTGAGCTTGTGATTTTTCTGGCACAGCTTTCAAGAAACCAGGGTCTCCACCGCACCACAAAGAGAAAAACAACTTCGATATTCCCTGCAGGAAGGGGGCTTTAGAAGAGGGGTTTGTGTATTGTAGCTGCTTGATTAATGTTTGTTGAATGAAATTAGAGAGATTTGACCTCCCTTTCTCCATAGAAAAAAAAAAAAGATAGGATCTAAGCTTTTTTTTCTCTTCCATTAATAATAATGATGATGGCTAATATTTATATAATGCTTGCTATGTGTCAGGCAGTGTGCCTTTACAATTATTACCTCACAACAGCCCTGGGCAGGGAGGAGGAAAGGGGTGCTATTATTATCCCCTTTTTACAAATGAGGAAACTGAGGCAAACAGAGGTTAAAGTGACTTGCCCAGAGTCACACAGCTAGGAAGTATCCGAGACCAGATTTGAATTTAGATCTTGCTGACTCCAAGTTCAGCACTCTATCCGCCGTGCCCCCTGGCTGTTTCCCCTATCATGTTTGAGTCTCTAGCGTAACATGAAGACACCGAGGCAGCATAAATGAATACAGCACTGAACCTGGTGTCAGGAAGAGCTCAGTTCAAATTCAGCCTCAGATACTTACTAGCTGTGTGACCCAGAACAAGCCACCTAAACTTTGTCTGCCTTAGTTTCCTCATCTGCAAAATGGGAATGATACCGATAGCACCACACCTCCCAAGGTTGTTAAAATGAGATAATATTCATAAAGTGTTTTGCAAACTTTAAAGTGCCATAGAAGTGTGACTATCATTATCATAGAAACATTGGCTTAGGGCGGGAAAGAATCTTTGGAGTGATAAGGTCCAACCATTTTGATTTATTAATGAGGAAATCTTAAGCGATTTGCCCAAGTTCACAGAGGCAGTCGGTGGCAAAGTCCAGATTCAAATTCAGGTACATTGACTGCAAAGCCAGAATTCTTTCTTCTCTGCCCCACTACCTACAATAACTAACTTACTTGTATGTACCAGAGAGGTGGCTTGGAGACAGGGGTGTGCTGGACGTAGCTCATACCAGCTCCCGAGAACTGATGGCTAAATTTTCAGTGATTTCAGTGCTCACACTTATACTTAACATTGGCAAATGCTATACATCAGGGCTTGATTTATTATTTTGTGGACTAGCTAATCCATATTTGAGAAAGTAACAAAAGAAAGATTAATGGTGCAGATTAAACTTAAAAGTGTGTCCTGCACACATATCCCCTCCAAGAGAGATAGATGTTAAACATTTACCAACACACCTCAGTATGGGGAAAGAAAGAGTACTGAACTAGCAGTTTGTTTGTTGTTGTTCTGTAGTGTCTGCCTCTTCCTGACCCCATTTGGGATTTTCTTGGCAAAGATACTGGAGTAGTTTGCCATTTCTTTCTCCAGCTCATTTTACAGATAAGGAAACTGAGGCAAACAGAGTTAAATGACTTGCCCAGGGTCACAAAACTAGTAAATGTCTGAAACTAGATTTGAACTCAGGTCTTCTTGACTCCAGGCCCAGCACTTTATCCACTGCCAAGAGGGCTAAATTCTCATCCTGACTCTGCCCAGTGTTGCATAATCTTGCTAATCCTCTCCAGATCAGTTTCCTCATCTCTAAAGTAGGCATAATAATCTAGCCTAGCGGTGAGAAACCTGGGACCTTGAGGCCACATATGGCCCTCTAGCTCCTCAAGGGCAGTCAGGCCACACTTGAGGACCTAGAGGGCCACATGAGGCCTTGAGGCCAAAGATTCCCCACCCCTGATCTAGCCCCACCTCCCCTTTCTTCTGCTACTTTCTACTCTTACGAAACCTCACCCACCTAGGCCTTGATATGTAAAGTGAAGGGTTTGGATTAGATGGCCCTATGGTCTCTTTCAGCTCTAAAGCAATCATCTTCTGACCTAAGATCCTACCTTAGCTGGGAGCTCTAAGCATCATGTGAAATAATGGATGCTTTCCAAATGTGAGACACTGTTCTATATAGGTTCAATGGGAAAATCAAAGAATCACATTTTCCCATCCATTGTAAGCAGCACATTTGTTTGTAGACCTCTACTTACCATTCATTTTAGAAACATTAACAACTCCCAAAATATTTACAATATCACCAAAGCAGAGGCAATAAAGTTCAGGGGTGATAAACTACATGTCCACATTGGCATGAAACAATCCATTACCGGGTGTGCAGCCACAGAGAGACATAATGTTAAAAAAACAAACAAAATCAAACCTCCTCAAATATTTAGATCCAATATGTTATTGGAATGATACGTTAGTGGCACAATGTCTGTATATCTTCCCCAGGACAAGTCTCTTGATAGCTAGGGAATGTGGTGGGGAATGGGAAGTACTTAAGGCTTGGCCTGAGCTGCAAAGCTGCCTTCATGAGATTTACAGACTTCCCACTACATCCACCAGCTCTAGTTAAGGCACCCACAGGAAAATGTCAGTGGCATTCAGGGCCATTTCATGGCAGTCTTATTGGTCAGAACTTAGCCTACATTTCTGGGGCAGAGTAATAGACTGGTAATTACCAGTAGGCCATAAGGCAGAACATTGATTGGTCCATCAAACTAAGGGGAAGCTAAGGTGGAAATAATGTTGATTTCTAGTAGATACACATTGGCCTCGGCCTTCCCCTTGAAGACTTGGGCCCTGGTGACTGTCAGATTCTCCCACAAGTACCCAATGTCAGCTGGTTGGTGTGTTTGGAGTTTGCAAAGAGCTTGGGTGATTTTTTTTAACAAATAAAAGTATTTTTTTATTGCAGTTCCCAGCCCACCTAGCACCAGCTGTGATGAGAATCACTTTTATGGTAAAGTGCTATTGATAAAATTGCTCCCACTGGATCTTAGCTATGCACTGATGCAGCTCACTTGTTCCTACAGTTCCTAACAGGCTTACTTCCCCCCCTCCCCCCCATCTCTCTCTCTCTACTTCCTATTTCTTTCCATCTTCTTATCTCCCTTCCCTCCCCATCTCTGTCCACCTCTCTTACTCCCCTCATCTTTCTACCTCTCTCTCTCTCTTTCTCTCTCCCTCTCTCTCTCTCCCAGTCTCCCATCTTTCCATCTTTCTCTTCTCCCTCCATTTCTTTCTATACACTTCTGTTTCTCTATTTCCCACTTCCATCTGTTTTTCTGTACCTCCTTCTACCATCTCTCACCATCCTTGTCCTACTTTTCTCTCATCTTTCCCTTCCCCTTTCACCCCTATGTCTCTTCCAACTTTCTTTCTCTCTCCCTTCTCAGCCCTCTATCTCTCCCCTTCTTTCTCTCCCTGTCTTCTTTCTTCCATATCTCTCTGCCTCTGCCTTCTCTCTTCACTCATTCTCATTTCTCTCTTCACTCATTCCTCAATTGCATCTCTTTCTATGCCTTTCCCTTTCTCTGTCTGTTCACCCCTTCTCTGTCTTTTCATGTTTCTCCTTTTCCTCTCATCTCCTTCTGAGTCACCTTTCTTCTGGTCTCTCTTGCTGACTCTGTTTATTCTCTATCTCTTGTTTTGTCCCTGTCCTTAAAAATGCCTCCCCTGCTCATTTTTCCCCTTATAATTCAAGGAGACCCTGAAGGGGCTCCAATTAGAAGGACAGCCTGTTTGGTGAGAATTGGTATTGCCAACATAATGGAATTTGCTCAGAAAATGGCTGCTCTTGACCCTATGCCTCAAACACATGCAGGTAGGTAAGGTCAACAGCTGCCTACGCAGTACACACTGTGGTGTGGTGTGTGGTGCTTGCTCTCCAAATACCCAAACTGTCCTCTCCTACTGCTGACCTCCCCTCCATCAGGGCCTGACATTCCCACTCTTAGATACAGTACTTTGGGTCAGATAACAAAGCCGGGGTATCCATTGCTTTGTGGTCCTCTCCTAAGAGGAGCGAGAGGCTAGTGATGACTTGCTAGCTTCCTCTTTCCTATTAACACATCAGTGCCTCTTAGACATCAGCTGGGCTTCATTTATCAGATCTGCTAGTTCTCCCCTTGGACAGGAGAAAAGCAAATGCTGAAGGAATGGTACATAAGACGGCAGGGACCATTTTTGAATGGGAAAGGAAGGTCAAGAAAGGTCCAGAGCATGGGATATTGTCAGTGAAAGTAAAAATAATCACAATTAACATTTGTCTAAAACTCAAAGTTTGCAAAGTGCTTCTCTTAGGACAATTCTATGGGGCAGATGGTGTGATACTTCATTATTACCTCTGTCATTTGACAGAAGAGGAAACTTAATCCAAGCCCAATTCTCTTTCCACCACACCAAATTGTTCCAGTATAGACCCTGGCCAGCTGTGGGATACCAGAAGATGACCATTTACCTAGAAGATAAAGGCTGTGGGTATCCCACCCCCCAGAAAAAGGAGTTACCAAGACCTCACCTAATTTGCCATTTTTTGCAGACTGATATTAAATATGGGAATTTTATGAAGGAAACAAGTATCTATTAAACACCAATTACATGCCAAAGCTGTGCTAAGTGCTTTACAAATATTATTTACTCCTTGCTACCACCCTAAAAGGTAGGTACTATTATTAACCCCATTTTATAGTTGAGGAAACCAAGGCAGACAGATTAAGCGATTTGCCCAGGGTTATTAAGCTAGTAAGTATCTGAGGTCAAATAATTTACCCCATTCTACCTCTCCCTTCCTTCTGTATCCATTGTACTCCTCTTTCTCATCCCTTAATTTTTTTATGTCATTCCTTCAAATTCACCTTATACTCATACCCTCTATGTATATTCCCTCTAACTGTACTATTAGTGATACAATTTTTAAGACTCGTAAGTATCAAAAAAGATTTTAAAAATTTTTAAAAATTTATGAAAAAATTGTAAGTATTATCTTCCCATGTAAGGATGTAAATAGTTTAGCTCTATTGGATCCCTTATGTTTTCTTTTCCCTTTTTACCTGTTTATGCATCTCTTGGGTCTTCATATTGGAGGTCAAATTTTTGGTTTAGTTCTGGCCTTCTCCTTATGAAAGCTTGAAATTCTTCTATTTCATCGAATGACCATTTTTTCCCTTGCTGTATTATGTTTAATTTTGCTGAGTAAGTGATTCTTGGTTGTAGTCCTAGGTCCTTTGCCTTCCAGAATATCATGTTCCATGACTCCAAACCTTTAATGATGCATCTGCTAAGTCCTGTGTAATCCTGATTGTGACTCCCTGCTATTTGAATTGTTTCTTTCTGGCCACCTGTACTATTTTTTCCTTGACCAGATAGTTCTGAAATTTGGCCATAATGTTCCTTGGAGTTTTTATTTTGGGATCACTTTCTTGAAGTGATTGATAGATTCTTTCAATGCCTATTTTGCCCTCTGGTTCCAGGACATCAGGGCAGTTTTCCTTGATAATTTCTTGAAAGATGCTGTCCAGGTCCTCCCTTTGATTATGACTTTCAGGCGGTCCAATGATTCTGATATTTTGTCTCTCCTGGATCTATTTTCCAGGTTTTTCCCAAGAGGTATTTTACATTTTCTTCCATTTTTTCATTCTTTTGAATTTGTTTGATTGATTCTTGATGTCTCATAGAGTCATTAGTTTCCATTTGCCCAATTCTAATTTTTAAGGTGTTGTTTTCCTCAATTAGCTTTTGTACTTTTTTTTCCACTTGACCAATTGTATTCTTTAAGAAGTTGGTTTTTTTCCTGTGGATCTTTGTATCTCCTTTTCCATTTGGCCAATTCAATTTTTTAAGCAGTTTCCCAAACTATTGACTCTTTCTTCATAATTCTCTTGCATCACTCTCATTTCTTTTCCCATTTTTCTTCTACCTCTCATATGATTTTTAAGCTCCTTTTTGAGTTCTTCCATGAGTTCTTTCTGGGCTTAAGACCATTTCCCATTTTTCTTTGGGGTTCTGTCCCTAGGTGTTTTGACACTGTTGTCCCTTCTTAGTTTGTGTCTTAATCTTCCCTGTAACCATAATAACTTTCTATGGTTGTTTTTTGCTCATCTTTTTTGTTGTTTTTTTCTTATTTTTTGCTCATCTTTTTTTTTTTTTGGCCTTTTTCCTTTCTTTTAAATTTGAACTCTTTATCTGGAGTGAAAGGGGCACTTTCTCAGGCTTCTTGTGTCACTGGCTGCAGGCCCTGGCTATTGGTGCTGCACTGATGTTGCCCTGAAACCCCTCCTGTCTGGTGCTGTGCTGAGGGGTTGGGGTGAGGGGGTGGCTGGCACTACAGAAAGTTGTAGGGAGCTGGCAGCTTACCTGGTGCTGAGCTGGAGTCCTAGTCATGGTATCTGGCATGTGCTGAGGCCCAGTAGGGCGTTTCTGTGCTTCACTCAGGCAAAAATAAAACACATGGAGGTATGGCCCCTGGAGGATGCCTGCCTTCTGGGGTAAGGTCAAATTTGAACTCAAGTCTTCCTGACTCCATGCCCAGTGCTCTATCCACTGTACCACCTAGTTGCCTCAGAACTCCATGATCTTCCAGAAATAATGCCTTAGAGATAATTTCTATTCCAACTTCTTCATTTTACAAGTGAGGAAACTGAGGTCCACAGAAGGGAAAATCCTGGAATCATAGATTTATAGTTAGAAGGGATCTTAGAGGCAATCGAGTCGAACACCCTCATTTCTTTTTTCAGGTGAGGAATCTGAGGGATTGAGAGATTAGGTGACTTGGCCAGAGTCTGAGAGAGACTATCTGAAGGCAGGCCTGGAAGCCTCGTCTTTCCGACTCCAGGTCCAGCACTCTGTCCGTGATGCCACCTACCTGCTTCCATTTGACTTGCTCCTGGGCCGCATCACTAGTTCCAGGCAATCTGAAGACCAAAGCCCAGGTCGGTCTCTGTCTCCTGTCCCAGGGCGCACCACTTCAGAACACCCTTTCACAGAACTTTGCTATTACTCTCATCTTGAATAATTTAGTAGATGTCCAGCCCCCAGATGTGTTCTTTTCCTAAGAACTATTTGATAATGGTATTGACAGATGACGGAGGTAAAAGGGCAAGGGAATATTTCTAAACAGTTTATCTGACAGCTGCAAATTTCATTCCATGTTGCTTATTGACCACTAATTATTTCCCCAGGTGGCTCCAGAAGGGGCAATCAATAACCCCTGTAGATAGTTAATATCCCTCTGGCACCCTTGGCTGATCTTAGAAAATACTAAAATTCATGATTTGCTCGGATATTTAATGGGGTTATGATTATATATAAAGCTGCTGCTGCATGAATTCAGCCAAGGACATTGACGTCTGAGGAATTTCCTGGAATCATGTTGTTTCACCTCCCTAAGCCTCAGTTTATTTATCTGTAAGACGGGCAGAGCAATATTTGCGTTAGCCAGCTCAGAGGGTGTTGTGAAAAGTGCTTCATAAATCTTTTGGCATCATAAAAAATTATGATCATTGCTATGTAAGTGTGAATAAATCCTATTAATTATTCTCTAACCCCTGCTGCCACTTTGAGATTCTCCTTCTGCCACTGGCATTTTGGAACCTTTCCTCTTTCAAAATTCACTCCATTAGTTGTGAATGGATTCAACCACTCTGGAGAGCAATTTAGGATTATGTCCAAAGGGCTATAAAACCATGCATGCCCTTTGACCCAGCAATACCACTACTAGGTCTATACTCCTAAAGAGATGAAAAACAAAAAGGAAAAGGACATACATGTACAAAAACATTTATAGCAGCTCTTTTTATGGTGACAAAGAGTTGAAAATTGAGGGGATGCTCACCAATTGAGGAATGATTGATCAAGCTGTGGTATGTGATTGTGATGGGATATTGTTGTGCTATAAGAATTATAAGCAGGATGCTCTCAGAAAAACCTGAAAAAACTTACATGAACTGATGCAAAGTGAAAGGAGCAGAACCAGAACAATAGGCGCAGTAAGGGCGATAGCGTACAATAATCAGCTGTGAATGCCTTAGCTATTCTCAGCAATTCAATGATCTAAGACAATTTTGAAGGACTCATGATGAAAAATGCTATCCACCTCCAGAGAAAGAACTGATGGAGTTTGACTGAAGAGTGAAGCATGCTATTTTGAACTTTATTTTTCTTGTTTGGGGTTTTTTTTGGTCTGCATTTTCTTTTACATGACTAATAAAGAGATTATGTTTTGAATGACTGCACATGTATAACCTATATCAAATTGCTTGCCTTCTCAATGGGGAGTGGGGAAGCAGTGAGAAAATTTGGAACTCAAATAGTTTTTTGGAAGCAATTGAAGTTAAGTGACTTGCCCAGGGTCACAGCTAGTAAATGTCTGAGGCCACATTTGAACTCAGGTCCTCCTGATACCAGGGCTGGTGTGCTATCTATTGTACCACTTAGCTGTCCTGGAACTCTTTAAATCTTTAAAAGACAATGTTAAAAATTATGTAATTAGGGAAAAATAAAATATTAAATAAAAAAGGCAGTGGCCTAACCTTCCCCTCCCCCCCCCCCAAAAAGTCACTCCATTAATTTATAGTGCCTGGTTCATATTCTAGCTTGTGTGCCATCCATTCTCAAGGAGATCAGCACCCTACTCAGTTTTACTCTTCATCTCTGACCTGGCTTCATACTTGGAGACTTTAAGATATAGGTTGATAGTCCCATGAATAGCTCTTGGTTAGTTCATCAACCTTCTAACCTTCTTTTCTCCTATCATCTACAGCTCCAAGGAAGACCTGAGTTCAAACCTAGCCTCAGATACTTACTATTCAACCCTAGGCAAGCTGCTCATCCTCTCCCTGCTTCAGTTTTCTCATCAATAAAATGGGGGTGATAATAGCACTTACCTCAAAGGGTTATTGTGTAGACCAAATGAAATATTTTTTTTTAAAGTGCTTAGCTCAGTGTCTGGCATGTAGTAGGGTAATTAATAAATGTTCCCTTTCTTCCTTCCTACTTTTCCTTGCTTCCTTTCTACATTTTCACTCTACCTCGGTCACACAGGAGCATAGTCATAATTTAGATCTCACCAGCACCCATAACTGTGCTCTTTCTACGATCTTAGTCTCTGGAATTTCTCCTGATCTTCCACGTCTCTGTCTGTTGACTCCTCCTAAACTTATTCTTTGCCTTCACTGAGACCTCTAGCCCCTTTATCTCTTTCTAATTCTCCCAGGCAGTCATCCTGCTCTGCTCCCCACTTTGACTTCTGACCTCTATGAAGATGGGCCTGGAAGGAGACAGGAAAGGGCTGGAAGGCTGGGGTGGGGGAGGGGAGATACAGAGATAGAAAGAAGGCAGGGAGGGGAGGTGTTGGTTGTTGCAAGGTTAGCACGACCCATCTCTTTTAGGAGAAAGTATCTTTTTCACATGGGCCCCGACCGCACAGGGCAAGAGTCCAAATGCAAAATAGCCATTAAGTGGCTCCAGCTTGGCAGGGACTCTGGAGCTATGATGTGTCCCCCTCAGTTAGCTGGCCTGAGGCTTAATGAGATGCAAATGGGTGGGACCTACATACACATGTATAGTGTATGAGGTGGGCTCTATGAATCCAGTCCTGAAGTCTACAGCATCAACAGCACGCTCAGCATCTCCATTGAGGTGTCCCATGAGCACCTCAAACTTGGCATAACCAAAATAGGACTAATTGCCTTCTCCCCTAAACCTGTCTCTCTCTCTCTCTCTCTCTCTCTCTCTCTCTCTGTTAATGTTCAGTGGCTTTTCAGTGGCGTCAGACTCTTTCTGACCCTATTTGGGGTTTTCTTGGCAAAGATACTGGAGCGGTTTGTTGTTTCCTTCTCCAGCTCATTTTACAGATGAGGAAACTGAGGCAAGCAGGGTTAAGTGACTTGCCCAGTGTCACACAGCTAGTAAGTGGCAGAGCCTGGATTTGGCCTCACAAATATAAGTCTTCCTGTCTCCAGATAGGTGTTGTATCCACTGTGACACTTTGCTGTCCTCTAATTTTATAGTGCCCTGATTTCACCTAGATAATGGAAGTTTACTTGAATGAAGGGTCAAACTCAGCTATTGTTCTATCCTTTCCAGTCACGTAACCTTTACTTTCTGCCTTGTTATCTCTTCCTTTTGTACATGTATTCAGTGGTAAGCATTTTTTTAAAATGTCTGCCCTATATAAGGCACTATGTTAGGTGCTTGCTCTGGAAAGCCAGAAACCAAATAGACCCTGCCCTCGGGTAGTACATATTCTACCTGAGGGCAAGTTGGAGGGTGGGGTATGGAATATAAAATGTTCACATAGAAGATAATTTGAGGAGAAAGTAGACAAGACACTAACTACTGGGAAGCTCATGGAAGGCTACGTGGATGAAGTGGCGTTTGATATGTGCCATAAAGGAAACTACAGATTCAAAGAGGTAGAGATGAGGAAGGAAGGTCAGGCATTCCAAGCAGGGTAAATAGGCAATGCAAATGTATGGAGATGGGAGATGTAATGGATTAATTTCAAGGAATAGACAAGTGGTACTGATTTACTTCAGTATAGTGTGCACAAATGACAATAAGATGAAATGAGGCTGGAAATGTAGGTGGGAGCTATATTGTAAAAGACTTTAAATGTCAGGCAGAAAGAAGTTATATTTACCCTAAACGTAACAGAGAGCCATTAAAGATCGTAGAGCAGGAGAGTGACATGGTCAGATCCATGTTTTAGGGTTAACATTTTGGCACCTATGTGAAAGATGGATGGGAGATATGAGAGACTGGATGCTGGAAAACTAATTAGGAAGCCCTTATAACAGTCCAGGGGGAAAGAGATGAAAGCCTTAACTAGAACAGTGTGCAGAAAAGGGTAAAGATGTGAGGGATGTTGCAGAAGAAGGACGGACCACATCCCACAACTGTTGAGATATGGGAGATGAAGGAAAGGAAGAGTACAGGATGACTCTGAGGCTTTGAATCTGGGCGGCTGGCTAGATGGTGGTTCCCTCCACAAAGACAGGCAGTTTAGGAGGAGGGATAGGCTTAGAGAAGATGAGTTCTATTTTAGACCTCTCTCATCTAACTAGAAGCTCCCCAAGAAGGGACACTTCTTTTGTGGTTCTTTGTAGGGATGGATGCACTGTGCTTGATGTGGTACTTTGCTGGTGGCAAGTGCCTAATAGATGTTTGTAGACTGACTGAATGTTCGTGACTGAATTTTGTGAATGACTAAATATCTATATACCCATGATCAGCCTAGATGGGGTGAGGAGAGAGTGGAGGACATTTATGTCACTGGATGCTACAGGAATGGGGATCAGCATGAGAAATCTTTGTACCTGTAGATGAGGCAGCTGTCACTATGGAATTTGGATCTGTGTCAGCCCCATGACCTTTACTCAAGATGTCCAAGGCTTCCTTGCCAGTGATTTCCCAGCTGCCAGTTAGTCCACTCTGGACCCACTAAATGCCCTGGGGTCAGGCACCCAACCTGGATGCTTTGGAAATCTGCCTGCTTCCATTCCCCAGAGCTCTGTGGTCTCTGATGCCCCCTTTATAGAGAATATTGAGGCACAAAAGAAAAAAGAAAAAACAAAAACAAAAAACCCCAGCCCAGTGGCTGTGATTCCCTCCCATCAGCCACCTGAGGCCCTCTCCAATCCACTGGCTATGGTTACCAGGCAACCCTAACCGTATTACCCAACTCTTCCCATTAGCACCTAGCAGCTGTCCTTAGAGCCAAAATTGGGTTTAGAAAACGGCAGCCTGGACAGGCAGGTAGGAACAAAGGGATTAGACTCTGCTTGATGGACAGCGTCCCACCCATTTGCATCTCATTAAGCCTTAGGCCAGCTAACTGAGGGGGGACACATAGCTCCAGAGTCCCTGCCAAGCTAGAGCCACTCAATGGCTATTTTGCATTTGGACTCTTGCCCTGTGCGGTCGGGGCCCATGTGAAAAAGATACTTTCTCCTAAAAGAGATGGGTCGTGCTAACCTTGCAACAACCAACACCTCCCCTCCCTGCCTTCTTTTTATCTCTGTATCTCCCCTCCCCCACCCCAGCCTTCCAGCCCTTTCCTGTCTCCTTCCAGGCCCTAATATAAGAGCTGAGCTAGATAGCTGTCTACAGGAGGGGAATTTCATTATCCAGCAAGTTCAAACTTAGCACTAGGCAACCGCTTGTGGGAGAAAATGAATTAGAATGTCCCTGGCTCATGTTGGCTCACCCTTTTCCCCCACCCCCATCCCACCCTCAAACACACTGCAGACCTCCCCACCCCCCACCCCCACCCCCACCAGCCCAGGAAAGGGAAGGAAAAAAAAAGACATTTTCATTGCACTCCTGGTTTGAGAGCCTCTTGGGGCTTGATTGACAAAGCAGTAAACGGGAGAGGTTTCCTGTGATAGAGACAGAGACTTTCTTGAAACATTCAACTTCTGACCTTTAATAGCTTGGGGGAGCGAAATGATTTTCAGTCACTTCAGTCTGAGTGAAAGGTATGTGAATTGATCGACTGCCTGGCTCATTCCTGCAGAGGTCTTGATGTGATGTCATTTAAAAAGGACAATCAAGTTATCCTAATGCATTCCAGACAGGCCCGGCATCGAGGCCTTTAGTAAACAGACTTGGAGCTCCAGAACGGAAAAATGCTTTCTCCTCCATTCTTCTCCTCCATCCTGAGTGCATGATAGTCAAGGATGCTGCAGAAGAGCCTTCTGATCTGGGTGAGGCAGCCCAGAACCAGGGAAAGTATGTTGGATTCAGGGTCAGAGGATGTCAGGTCAAATGTTGGCTCTGCCGCTCAGGGTCTGTGTGACATTGGGCAAATCACTTAACCCCTCTGGGCCTTAATTTCTTCAGCTCTATCAGGGAAATGAAGGGGTTGGATTAGATGCCAGTGAAGGGCCCCTCCATTTCTTAATCTGTAATCCTATTCCATGTGATTACAAAGGCTCCTTTCACCTCTAAAATGCTGTGATTCTGTGGCAAACAATTGTGTGGGGGTAGGTGGCTATGTGTGTGTGGAGGGGGGGGAGCGGTGTTTAAATATCTCCTCGAAGAGTTGAGAGAAGGAAAGGCAGTTATGCTAACTGGATAAATACAGGCCCATGAAAGACAGTCATGTATTTTTTTTTTAAATGATGAACTAGCCTTGAAGATTTTGAATTCTGGTGTATGTTGTGGGAAGGCCCCGGGCTTCTGCTGGGGCATGCCCTGGACAACATTTTGAAAGTTAGTAAAGTTTCTTTTAGCTGCTTCCTCTCTTTCACACTTCAGGCTTTAATTTTCCTGCTTCAGACTCCCCTCTCTTCTCCCTTCTTGTCATCCCCTCCCCTTCTCCCTCCTCCTTCTCTTGAGGTTTCCCCTGGATGAGGAAATCCTTCACCAGAGTAAAAAAAAAAAAACCAAAAAACAGAAAAACAGAAAAACATGGTATGGTTTCTCTGAAAATTTATTGCAATTACTGTTATGGGAAGTAGTGACATCAGCAAGGGAATAGCAAGGGGGCATGCGCAAGGGGACAGTTCTAGGAGTGAGGAAGACCCACTACCTCCCAAACACCACTCAGCTGGTACAGAGGGACAGGATCACTAGAAGGAGATATTTCTCTGGGAAATGCCATAGACATAATATGCCTGGGTTTCAGCAAGGCATTTGACAAAAGTTGTTCATGTTGGAGAGATATGGACTGGATTATTGCATTCACTTCTATAAAATTTGATCCAACAAGCGTTTACTAAAACACCTCCTGTGTGCTGGACACTGTGTCAGGCCTTAGGGCTACAAAGACAAGAAAGGAAGTGATCCCTGCCCTCTAGAAGCTTATATTCTATTTAATGTTATATATATATATATAATATTCTATATTATAACATATATACAAACAGCAAACACAAAATAAATACAATCATTGGCCTCTCACTAGCAATTTGGGGGAATGAGGGCAGGTCTCTTATAGGAGATGGCATTTGGGCAGAGACTTGAAGGGTGCTAAGGGTTCTTAGGGGCAGAGGTCTAAGGCAGAAGGTAGAATGTGGTATTTGGGAACAACAAATAGGCCATTTTGGCTAGAACGTGGATTGTGTGAGAAGGTTTGAAGTCAACCTAGAAAGTTAGGTTGGAGCCAGATTGTGAAAGGGTTTAGAGAGAGAGAGAGAGAGAGAAGGGAGGGAGGGAGGGAGGGAGGAAGGAAGGAAGGAAGGGAGGGAGGGAGGAAGGAAGGAAGGAAGGAAAATAAAGAAGGGGTATTATACCCTAAGAGCAATTGAAGCTTCTTGGTGAGGTGGCACACTGGTGACATAGTCAGACCTGTCCTTTAGTAATATCAATTTCATAGTATAGTGAGGTGGATCCATAGTTGGTTGCATAAATATAACCAAAGAGTATTGATTTAATTAGATCTAGCTCAGCCTAGAGGAAGGTCTATAGCAATGTGCCATAGGGAATCATGTCTGGCTAAGCATAGTTATCAGATTTGCAGATTACACAAAGGTGGGAGGGATTTCCTGAAGTGTTCATTCATGTGGACATTCTCTCTGAGCCCCAGAGAAAGCCATCTCTTCTCAGGTTGGTCTTATGGGTCATTGACTGCTCTCTTTCTCATCCTTGTTGCCTCTTTTTCCCAGCTTCTTCTCTCCATCCCCCACCTCCCACCTCCAATACTCATACTCCTCTACCCCAACCCACTTATTACCTGAAAATTGAATCTGTGGCTCAGCCCCATCATTTGACTGTGTGACTACCCTGTGTTAGGGATGTGCAGAACTAGTCCGTGGATGCCATTTTAAGTTTGCTTTTTTATTAAACTGCAGATTTAATAGATGCATAAACCATATGTAACTTAGAGCCCTGTGTTGGCAGTACCTTATTTTTCAATTCCTTTTTTTTAATTGAATGAACATATTTTATGCAAACCCATCTACCTTGGTGAAGGCAGTTCCCCCGTGAGCCATCAGAGTAATAACAAGAAACACCATTATTTGGCTCTATCCTCCTGCTGAGAACATTGAGCAACTGAGAAATATCTATGTGTGCAGCTGAGTCTGGCCTGAAGGTCTGGGAGAGAGGAATGATTATACACACAGAGACATACACGCGATCTCTCTCGTGATCTCTCTCTCTCTCTCTCTCTCTCTCTCTTTCTTTCTCTCTCTCTCTCTCTTTCTCTCTCTCTCTCTTTCTCTCTTTCTCTCTCTCTCTGTCCCCCCCTCCCCCCTCTCTGTTTCTGTTTTTCTCCTCTTTGTCTCTCTATCTCTCCCTCCCTCTCTCTCCCCCCTCTCATTCTCTCTCTCTGTCTCTCCTCCCTCCTCTCTGTCTCTCTGTCTTTGTCTCTCTCTCCCTCTCTCAACTAGAAGAATACAGGCCAACTGGGAGCTGGGGACAAATCGACGCTTTAGTTTCTTTTCCTCGTGATGATGCTTTTGCTGAGTGTAAGGTATGACATGAACAGTTGTGGTTATGGCAACCTTCAGTGAGCGGATGAGCATCCCACGAAATGTTCCTGAAATGTTACACCCAAAGTCAAAATGCTCTAGCACGTACCTTTGTTTAGATACAGTGAAAGGCTACGAGTGACCTTGTGAAATACTATTTCTAACCAAACAGAGTTTGTTCTTTCCTTCCCGTTCTTACTGCTAGCTCCTTAATGGAGCCCTTGGTGCGTCTCATCTGGGCTATTTTAAAAGCCTCCAGCCTCTCCTGAACCCTGCCACCAGACTCATCTTCCCAAACTTCTGCTTCACCCCTGTTTAAGGAACTCAAATAGTTTGTATTGCCTATGATAATGGAACCTAAATATCTTGACCTGGCATTCAAGGCCTTCCAAAATCCATTCTAAATGAATGACTCACATTCATATAGTGCTTTATTCCTAACTAAGCACTTTGCATATACTCATCAACGCGATGATTCCATTATTCGTCCTGTTTTGTAGATGAAGAAACTGAGGCTCAGAGAAGTTCAAATGGCTTGTTCAGGGTCACAGAGTAAGTGACAGAACTGGGCCTCAAACCCATGTCCTCAGACTACAAATCCAGTAGTGTTTCCCACTACACCACAGCTGCCACCTAATCACCCACTACTCCCCAGCATAGATTCTTCACTGTTCCTCATATATGCCCATTACCTCTCATCTCTCTGCCTTTACTGCGGCTTCCCCAGCTGACAGGTCCCTCCCCTTGCCTCTCCACTAAGCCAATTCCTCTGTAAGACTCAGCTCAGCGCTGACCCACTTCCTCTGTGAATCCTCTTGATGCTTACACATGTGGTCTACACCACATTCTCTCAAACTCACTTAAATATTATTTTGAGACTGTTCACTGTTTTATAATATGCTGACTTTATTGCAATCCAACTCAAGAGGCAGTTAAGGTATAGTGGAAGGAGCCCTGACTTTTGAGTCACAGTATTAAAATTCAAAACCTACCTCTATTACTTACTACCTGTGTGACCTTGGACAAGTATTTCACCCCTTGGCTGTCAGCTTCCTCATCTGTAAAAAGATAGTATGGAACGAGACCTCTAAGATCCCTTCCAGCTATAAACCTATGGTCCTGTGAGGACTATGTGCAAGCATTCTGCTGGTCAAGTCAACATGTATTTATTAAGCATTTACTATATACCAGGAATTGTGCTAAGCAGTGGAGATGAGGAGAAAGGCAAAAGACAGTCCCTGCCCTTAAGGAGCTCAGAGTATAATGGAAAAGAGAACATGTAAACAACTATGTAACGAAAAGCAATATACAAGATAAATGGGATACAACCTCAGAGGAAAGGCATTAAGGAAAAGCTGAAAAGGTTTCTAATAGAAGATAGAACTTTAGCCAAGACTTGAAGGAATCAGGGAAGCCAGGAGGAGGCAAAGAGGAGGGACAACATGCTAGACATGCAGGAAAGCTAGGAAAAATACCCAGAGTTGGGAGATGGAGTATCTTGTTCAGGGAACAGCAAAGAAGACAGTGTCACTGGATCACAGGAAAGTAAATACAAAATATAGCGCAGTTTCTGCCCTACGGGAGTATACCCAAATGGATTCTCATCTTCTCAAGGACAGGAATTCTGTCTTCTCCCATTACTTCACCTACCATGCCTAGCAGTGAGATGAACAGCTAGTAGATACTCCCCAGACTTGTTGAATGCATCAATGACTAACATCA
The DNA here is from genome assembly GCF_011100635.1 of Trichosurus vulpecula. NCBI lineage: Eukaryota > Metazoa > Chordata > Mammalia > Diprotodontia > Phalangeridae > Trichosurus > Trichosurus vulpecula. The sequence continues at coordinate 155,826,780 of NC_050580.1, forward strand.
TGACGCACTGAGGAATCATATAAGCTTGTTGGCACACAAAGTCTTCAGATGCCTTGCAGTATGGTGGTACGGAGATGCCCATGGGTTCTCAAAGACTATACCGGTGGAAGAATGTAACCTCTAGAAAAACTTGTCAAGTGGGAAAAGTTTTCAGGATGGGGCTGGACAACATACTGTGTTTCTGTTATCCAAAACCAACCTAGATAATTGGGGAGGGGGGCATTCTTTGGACTACAGTGATTCTGGAAGACACACAGGAGTTAACAATCTGTTAATTGAGAGTTAACAGTTAACAGGTTTACCAATGATCATTTGGTAGAAGAAGCATCCATGACAATGAGATCAGGGAGGCTTCAAGTATTGAAGTGAGGTCAGTCAATCAAACAACAAGCATTCATCAAGCCCCTGCTGTGTACTAGGGGCTGAAGATACAAAAACCAAGATATACCAACTCTAAAAACAAAGATCTTAGCAGGAAACATTCCACAGATCTCCACCAGCATCTCTGAAAATGGAAACAGAATTCTCAATGAGGCAACAAGATTGAAGCCCATTCCAGTGAATGAAGTTCTGGACCCACCACCCCTATGGGGTCTCCCATCACTGAGAGGGTCCAAGGATGAAGGCTGTGATTATCCAGGCCCAATTTCTCTATTTGATCCAAAAAGGTAAACATGAGGAAAAAATTTAATCCCTTTCTAAAATGAAGATCCATGGCATCCTTACGATATCCCACCTCAGTGACCCTTCATCTCTCACTAGGGTAAAAATCACAGTCAGCCTCTCCAAATCTCCAGTGCAATCACAGAAACAGGAAATGATGACATATATACTGAATGTGCAAACAATTCAAGGAATGAGGAAGACACCCTACTTTCTTATTCTGTACTGCACAATAAGAGCAGCTCACACAGAGGTTTGTAAAATACGGAGCAGAGTCATGAGGATCCCCATTTCACAAATGAGGGAACTGAGGTTCAGAGAGGTCCTCACTTACCCAAAGTAACAGAGCTAATAAGGATCAGGGTACAAAGCCCAATATTCTTTCCATTGTCCTACTCTACTACCACTCTATCAACCTAGGGACCCAACTCAAATGGCAAGCTAGGGTCATCATGCTGTTAGAAAAGAAGGATGCCATAGGTAGGGTATGTCTTGATTTGAATAAAGAATTTTAAAACTCTCTCGTGCTACCCTCGTAGACAAATGAAGAAATTTGGTCAGAAGAATTGCATGTTTTGATGGATTTATAGCTAAATACGTGAGCATGGCCCAAAAGGGTTGAATAATTGATTGATGCCAAACTAGAAGAAAGCCTTCAGTAAATTGTTTCAGGATGATCTACATACCCCTGTTCCATTCAACAGTTTTTATGGGTAATATTCCTTAATCAAAGGTTTGACTTGACTTGACTTGACTCCTCAAGAACCTTTCATTGTTCCCTATTGCCTCTAGGATAAAATACAAATTGAGACATTTAAGGCTCTTCACAGTCAGGTGTCAGCCTTTCTCTACAAACTGATTATATAATACACCACACCACACCCCCTACATATTCTCAAACCTGTGTGCATATGTGTGTGTGTTTGTGTATGTGTGTGCGGATACACACAAACTCCAACCAGTCTACTTGCTCTATGCTGAACTTGACAATTTTGTCTCTCTTTGCACAAGCCGTTTCTCGTGTCTGGAATATTCTCTCCCTCCTTATCTTCATGTAATAGAATCCCTATCTCTCTTCAAGACTCAGCACAAGTTCCCTCTCCTTCAAGAGGCTTTCTAGGATCTTCCAAATAATTAGGTCTTCTTTTCCCCCACTCCCAAAATTACATTGCTTAGCTATGTTAAGTTCTTGAGGGAAAGAACTATCCTGTATTCTCAGGACCTAGCACAGAGGCTGACACAAAGTAGGAACTTATTACGTGTTTATTTAACTGAATGAAGACATAGAAGACATTTGCAAAGAATTTCAAATAGCATGAAGTTGGGAGAGGGCTAATGGTATAGATGACAGTATCAAGATTCAATCATGTCTGGACAGACTGGAACATAAGGATGAAACTGACAGGGTGAAATGTAAAAGAGATCAATGTAAAGTCCCACATTTAGGTTCAAAAAACCTATTGCACCAAATGGACAATTTTGATTTATGTTAAATTGAAAAGTTTTTGCATAAAAAAACCAATGCAACAAAGATTAGGAGGGAAGCAGAAAATTGAGACAAAATCTTTACAACCAGTGTCTCTGATAAAGGCCTCATCTCTAAAATATACAGGGAACTGAGTCAAATGTATAGGAATACAAATCATTCCCCAATTGAGAAATGGTCAAAGGACATGAACAGGCAGTTTTCAGAAGAAGAAACTAAAGATATCTATAGGTATATGAAAAAATGCTCTAAATCACTATTGATTACAGAAATGCAAATCAAAACAACTCTTAGGTACCACATCTCTCCTGTCAGATTGGCTAACATGACAAAACAGGAAAATAATAAATGCTGGAGAGGATGTGGGAAAATTGGAACACTGTCATATTGTTGGTGGAGTTGTAAACTGATCCAGACATTCTGGAGAGCAATTTGGAACTATGCCCAAAGGGCTATAAAAGTGTGCATACCCTTTGCCCCAGCAATACCACTTCTAGGCTGTATCCCAAAGAGATCACACAAGTGAGAAATGGACCTGTATGTACAAAAATATTTATAGCAGCTCTTTTTGTGGTAGCAAAGAATTGGAAATCAAGGGGATGCCCTTCATTTGGGGAATGGCTAAACAAGTTGTGGTATATGAATGTAATGGAATATTATTGTGCTATAAGAAATGGGGAAGATATGGACTTCATAATAACCTGGAAAAACCTACACGACATAATGCTGAGTGAGCAGAGCAGAACCAGGAGAACATTGTACACAACCACAGATATGTTGATTCTGTGATCTAACCTTGATGGACTTGGCTCTTCTCAGCAATGCAGGGTTCAAAGACAACTTCAGGGGTCTCATGATGGAGAGAGCTATCTACATCCAGAGAGGGAACTATGGAGTCTGAATGCAGACTGAGGCAAACTATTTGCTCTCCTTTTTTTTTTCTCTTTTGTTTTTTTTTTTTGTTTGTTTTGTTTCTTCTTTCTCATGATTCATTCCATTGGTCATAATTCTTCTTTACAACTTGACTGTTGCATAAATGAGTTTAATGCGAAGTTATGTGTAGAAGATATATTGGGTGCCATGCCATCTTGGGGAGGAGGGGGGAAAGAAAATCTAGAACTCAAAATCTTGCGGAAATGAGTGTTGTAAACTAAGAATAAAAAATCTTAATTAAAAAACAAACAAACAAAAAAAAAACCCTATTGCACCAATTGTGGATAGGAAAGGCCTAGCTTGATAGCAATTCATGTAAAAAGACTTGGGGATTCTTAATTGACCAAAAGCTTGATATGAGTCAGTGGTGTGATGCAGCTGGTATAAGTCTTTGGCTTCATTATAAGAGTATAAAGACATAATAAAGGAGGTAATTATTGTACTGTACTCAGCCCTGGTCAGACCACAGCTTGAGTATTACATTTAATTCTGGGTGGCACATTTTACCAGGGATGTTGACACACTGGAGTGGTTCCAGATGAGGGGATCCCAGGTGGTGAGAAATGTGGAAAAATATGACAGAAAGTTGAAACAATTAGAGCTCTTTAGTGTGGAGAAAAGAAAACATAGAGAAGACATCATAGCCATGTTCAAACTCTTGAAGAACTTTCACATAAAAACTGTGGAAGTCCTTCCACTGGTCTAGAGCTTTCCAGTTTACCAAGCACTTTCAAATATACTGTCTCCTTTGATCCTCGTTAATCCCCTGTTTGCAGAGTAGATAGGAACAATACTGTTATTCTAATTTTCCGGGTGAGAAAATTGAGACTTAGAGAATTTTAGTGACTTGCCTAAAGTTATATGTCTAGTTAATGACAAATTTAGAACTAAAACCCAGGTTTTCAGAGCCCTGGTCCATGATCTCACCACTATGCTTTTTTTGTCTTCCTTCATATTTGGCTCATGGTACAGAACTAGGATTCATTGGTAGACATTTTAGGAAGGCAAGTTTCTGCTCCAAATATAAGAAAGACTTAATAAAAGTTAGAACTGTCATCTATGGAATGTAAAATGCACAGTCTTGTAAAAGAGTGAGCATCCATCCCCGGTAGTATCCAAGCTGATACAAGGATCTGATAGAGATATCTGCACATGGTGGACCCATCTACTCTGTACATAGTACCAAACTACAAAGTCAGTTCAATAAAACTTACCAAACTACCAGCTAAACAAATAAATAACAAAAACAAACCCTCCCCCCAAGAGCATTTATTAGGCATTTATTACTGTCCAACACTCTACTGATATCAAGGGATATCAAAGGATATCAAGAATGACAAGAAACAGCCCCTGCCCTCAAGGAACTTACACTCTAATGGGGGAATCAACATCTAAATAACCAGGTAAACACAAGAACTATGCAAAGTAGATAGGAGGTAATCTCAGGAGGAAAAGCAATCCCAAATGGGGATGGGGGAGGGAAGAAAGGTGCTAGAATAGTCAGAAGGTGGGATCTGAGCTGAGTCTTAAAGGAAGTCAAGGAAGTGAAGAGGCCGACAAGAGAAAGGAGATCATTCCAGGATAGATGACAGCCAGTGAGAAGGCATAGGGATGACAAGACATAATATAATCAATTAGTAAGAGCAGATCTGCACAACCCGTGGCCAGCCAAAAGATTTCAGGTGGCCCAGGAAAAATGTAGAGGAAAACATCCTCTACGGTTTTCATGTGCCTCCCAAAATCCTTTGGTGTGCCTGCAGACTGTAAGCAGCCTTTGAGTTGTGCAGGCCTGAGTTAGAGGAACTGCCAAGTCAGTCAGTGTAGGGTAGGTAGGCTAATATAAGAGAATGTGGAGGGGAGTAACTTGTAAGAAGATAAGAAAAGTAGGAAGGAGTCAGGTTATGAAGAGTTTTAAAGGCTAAAAAGAAGTCTTTATCTTTGATCTTGAAGACAACAGGATATTGAAGACAAATGAGTGGTGTCTGTGTGGGTATGGGTTAGACTTACACGTTAGGATAATTCCTTTGGTAGTTAAATGGAAGATGGACTAGTGTGGGAAGACAGCTGAGGCAGAGAGATGAATTAGAAGGCTATTTCAATAGTCCAGGTAACAGTTGATGAGGGCCTAAATTAGCATGGCAGCTGTGTGAGTGGAAAGATGGGAAAATTAGGAGAGAGGTCATGAAGAAAGAACATTTAGCCATAGATTAGATGTAAGATGAGTGAGTGACCCAGGAGGACACTAACATTGTGAGCCTAGGCGACCAGGAGGCTCGTAGTGGTCTGAAGAGCAATGTGGGGGGTATAATGAGTTTTAGACACATTGAGCTGGAGATGCTTACAGGACATCTAACTTATGATGTCCGAGTAACGGCTGAAATGACAACAATTCAGGAGAGAGAGGGAGACCGGAGATATGGATGTAGGGAGATCATTCGCATAGAGATGATAATTGTACTCATGCCAGCTGATAGGTGAAAGTACAGACTGATAAAGGAAGAGGGCCTGGGATACCCACAGTTCATAGCATGACATGGAGGGAGAACTAGAAAAGGAAACTGAGAAGGGGTGGTCAGACAAAAGGAGAACCAGGAGGGAGCTGTGTCATGAAAGCCAAGAGAGATGAGAGTATCCTCTAACTCCCAACCAGTCCTAAAATTCCATGATTCTATTAACTCATTGTGCAGCTAGCTGAGCGCCTACACCATGAGATTTCAAGGATTCCAAGAAGGTCCTCAGTTCTTTTTATTATCCGTCTCCTCCTCCTCCCTTCCCAACATATAAGCTGATGCCTGAAATATAACCACTAGTGCTTCATAACTTATGCCCAAGTGAATAACTCCTATTAAAATGCTAATATCTCATTGAGAAGGTAACAATTTTAGTGGCTTTCATAGTTGGATGGGATTTAGAAACCATCTAATTCCAACTCATTTTTCAGATGAGAATAAAGGGACCAGGGTCACATACATTATAGGCTTGAGAAGCAGCATTTGAACCCGGGCCTTCTGACTTCACAGTCAGTCTTTTCAACTGTACCATGCCACCTCCCACTTGTTCATTCCTTGGTACCAGATCCTTTCTTTTAAGCAGAAGGTTTCACCAGATTACCAAAACAGTTTGCTCTGTAATCCTATGTATTTTATATTTTATGCATTTGAAAATATTATTCTGAGAAGGGGTACATAGGTTTCACAAGACCAGCAAAGGGGTACATGGCACACACAAAAAGGTTAAGACCCTATGATGTAGATTGAAGAATGAGAGACAAGACTGGGAAAAATAGTGTTGGGAAGAGCCTTGAAAGCCAAGCTCAAGCTAGAGTTAGGTAGCTAGGAGGGCAGGAGCATTTGCTAGAGATAAGAGTATGAGGGTACTGGGAGCCAAGAACAACTAAGGAGAGGTTACCCCTGAAGTGGGGGTCGGCACTGAAGGGGGAGCCTGGAGGTACCAACAATAAAGTCTGCTGACTTCACCCATTTGTCCCAGGCTGGCCCTTTCCCAGAGTTGGCTCAGAACTATTTTCAGAGGCAGCAAATTTAGCTGGCGGCTGGTTTGCAAATCACCCAGATATGTTGGTATTTCTGATGAGACAATCTGTTTCCAAGTGAAACATTGGAGGCGCTCGCTGCCGAAAGAGATTTTATTTTCTGAATACTGCCATTTAATAAAAAAGCAACCACAAATTTCTAGCTTCCCCCCCTTCCTCAAATCCTGCAGTGAGTGAAACATATTTATAGACAAACGTCTCCATTTTATCGTTGTGTGAGAGCATATCACTAATAAAGCAGCAGGCAGATCAGGCCCAGCTTGATCTGTCCCCGTCCTCCTTCCTTCTCCGACTTCAAGTGAGTTGGCAGGTACTTCTAGTTCATGAATTTTGATTCAACCTGAGTTATGGCTGAGTGATTTCCTATAGCTGGAGCCTGTCTATGAGTCTCTCTCTGGGGAAGATAAAGCTTCTCTTACTCTGCTTTTTTTCTTACCTGGTGGGAGGAAGGGCTGTCAGATTCAAAGAATGAGGAGAGTTCTGTGACACTCCTTTGTGGCAACCAGAGAACTCAGCAGGTTAGCACCTGGTGCTTAGACAGTCTGGGGCACACAGACCATTTATTCTGGCCCTGTTACTTGGCCAGAGACTGGTTCTTCCACCTCTGCCCCTCCTACCTGCCTAACTCTAGCTTGAGCTTGGCTTTCAAGGCCCTTCCCAATACTATTTTTTCCCAGTCTTGTATCCCTTTCTTCAATCTACATCAGAGGGTCTTAACCTTTTTATGTGTCGTGGATCCCTTTGGCAGTCTGGTGTAATCTATGGACAGATTCTCAGAATAATATTTTCAAACATGTAAAATAAAATACATAGGATTACAAAGAAAACCAATTCCATTGCAATAGCTATCAAAATATTTTTAAAACAAGTTCATAGACCCCAGGTTATATCAATCCATCAATAAATATGGGGAGTTGCTTACATGGAGGAAATCAAAGGTTGGGGGTGGGAATAGACTGGCTTGTTATATTATTTTTTTCATGCATATGTCTTATTTTCCCAACTAGACCAGACTGGTAAGAACACATCTGGGTAATTATATTCAGTTCTGGGTACCATCACTAAGAAGGGACAATAACAGGTTAAAGGATGTCATAGGATGCTAGGTGTCAAGCTGGAAGGTACTATTGAGGCTATTCAGTCCAATACCCTCATGTTACAGATCAGGAAATTAAAAGCATCAATGGCTTGCCAAGGGTCATAACTTATGTAATGAAGGAAAGAAGGAAGGAAGGAAGGAAAGAAGGAAGGAAGGAAGGAAAGAAGGAAGGAAGGAAAGAAGGAAGGAAGGAAGGAAGGAAGGAAGGAAAGAAGGAAGGAAGGAAGGAAGGAAGGAAGGACGGAAGGAAGGAAGGAAGGAAGGAAGGAAGTGGCTGAGATAAAATTTGGTTCCTCTGACTCCAAATCCAGTGCTCTTCCCACTGCGCCATATTGTAACATATTAACAAAAGCACTCAGGCTGATGAAAGGGGTGAAAAACTACCATACCAAGATCTGGCTATGTTTAGCCTGTGGAAGAGATGGCTTAAGGGAGACATATTTGCAACTTTCCCATATTTGAAGGTTGCCATATGCATAAGGGATTACTTCTGTCTTGCTCTCCCGAAAGGGTAGAACTAGAAGCAAAGGGCAGAGGTGGCAAAGAGGCTGATTTCAGCTTTTTCCCCCAACAATGAAGGGAATAAACATGTAAAGATGCGAATAAGCATTTGTTTAGTGCCTATGATGTGCCAGGCACCGAGCTAAGCTCTTAGCAAATATTTCATTTAATTCTTATAGCAACCCTGGGAAGTAGGAGCTACTATTATCCCCATTTTACAGTTGAAGAAATTAAGGCAGATAGAGGTTAAGTGATTTGCCTGAGGTCACATAGCTATTAAGTGGCTGGGGTGGGATTTGAACTTGGATCTTCCTACTCTAGGTCCCCACTACGCTACCTAATTGACACATGAACAAATGTTTGTAATCAGGGTGCAGATGCTAATCTGTGATATTTTTTCATTTTATGTAATTTCATATATGTATATATATTTTATTTTGTTTTTGTTGTTTAGTCATTTTCAGTTGTGTCCAACTCCTCACCACCCCTTTTGGGGTTTTCTTGGCAAAGACACTGCAGTGGTTTGCCATTCCCTTCTCCAGCTCATTTGACAGATGAGGAAACTGAGGCAAACAGGGTTAAGTGACTTGCCCAAGGTCATACAACTAGTAAGTGTCTGAGGCCAGACTTGAACTCACGAAGAAGAGTCTTTCTGACTCCAGGAGTCAGCCTAGCTGCCCTGTAAGTATTTTATTAAGTGTATATAGATATATATTTCCTAATTGAGACATACAATGTGGTACAGTACAGTACCTGGCCCTAGAATCAGAAGACCTGAGTCAAATTCCCCCTCTCGTACTTATTATCTGTGTGACTTTGGGCAAGTCACTTGGCCACTTTAGGTCTCAGTTTCCTCATTTGTAAAATAAGGAAGAGTTGGACTAGATGGTTTCTGAGATCCCTTTCAACTCTAGCACTCTGATCCTATTTGTCTTTCTACAAATTAACCTAATGTACATTACTTATAATTTTCGTAGCTACATAATCCATCTCTACCAGACTTCTAGTATCATGTCTCATCATGGTATAGTAATGGAATATAAGGAATGGATTTTTTTGGTCACAGCAACTCATGAAGACAATCTACTTAGGCACAGAAAGGATATAAGCTGTTCTGATGGAGAGAGGGAAATCACTGAAGAAATCACCAATGCTTGAGGTACCAATGTTACTATGTGGTATATAGAAGTTGGGTGGAGTGATGGAAAGAATTCTGGGCACCTGCCACTCTTTAGCATGAGGCATTGGACAAGCACTTAATCTATTTCCTTACATATATATATATATATATATATATATATATATATATATATATATATATATATATACACATAAAGGAAGGCTTTATAATTGCCTGACACTCTATACATGCGGAAAAGCAGAGTGGTGCAATGGACAGACGGTTGACTTTAGAGTCAGGAATAGCTGAGTTCGATCCTTGCCATGCACATATACCAACTGCGAGATCAGAAGCAAGTCATTTAATCCCAAAATGCCCCCCAGGCAAATCTCTAAGACTTTAAATTACAGACTAGTTTTTGCTCTTTAATGAGAATTCCCCAAACTTAAAATATCTATATCTATCTGTCTGTCTCTCTGCCTATCTATCGTTATTATTTCACCATGTTTGTTCATTTGTCATCAGTTGTTTTAGCCATGCTCCTATAGCTGGGCATGGATATTGTGCTATTTCACAGAATCTCCAACCTGGAAGAGAACTCATGGTCCATCTTGTCTAACAAGAATCCTCTCTTTGACATTGCTGGCTAGCAGTCATCCAGTCTTCTTATAAAGACTCCAGTGAAAACGAACCCAGAACCACCAAAGCAGCTCATTCTACTTTGGGCAGCCAAGGTCCCTTTAGGACAATTTTCCTTACATTCAGTGGAATTCTTCCTCTCCAATATTTGGCCATGGCTATTTGACTACTTGGCTCTGGCTCCAAGTTCTATCTTCTGAAGCCAAGTTATTAGAGATTGCTTTTTTAGTAAAACAAGGTGGAAACTATATATAAGTGAGTGGGGCCATCCTAGGATATAAATGGATTCCAATGATCTGAACACACTTGCCACTCCTCTTGTGAGATCACCTTCAAAACCCATTTACAAGACACACAAAGAAATCCACCGCATTACTTTCCAGTCCCAACTTGTGCTCTTTTGCTCGCTTGATTTCACCACAATCACCCACCTTAGTCACCAGACTTGCCTCCAAAGAACTTTTAGTTGTTTACAAATATCAAATGCAACCTCAAAGGATAAAAATTTGCTACCAGTTGACTTTTCCAAGACTGCAGGATCTGAAGGCAGTTCTCCAAGGGGCATTCCCAAGAAGATGACGATAATAGCCAGTAATAATATGGCACTTCAAGTGGTGCAAAGTTAATTGCATGGATTATCTAATTGGACATTCCCAACAACCCTATGTGGAATGTGCATTACTACCATCATTTTACAGATGAGGAATATGAGACTGAGAAGTTGAGGCCCACCCAGAGCCACCCAGTCAGTAAGAATCTGAGGTAGACTTTGAACTGGGGGTTTCCTGACTTCAAATCCAGCCCTTCATCCTCTACACCAGAGGTTCCCAAATTTATTTAGCCTACTGTCCCCTTAAAAAAAATTACTCACCGCTGCCCTGGAAATCGACTTTCTTTAATGCTTTAATGTTTTTTTAAATTTGCATCATTTCAAAAATATATCATTTTTTAAAGGGTGCATCTTAAATTTAATAATCTATTGTAAATTTGTGGGATTTTTCCTGCATTGAAATTTTGATGACACAATATTGCCTCATGTAACTGTATAGTATCGTATTGTAAACAAGACATTACACACACATATTCCTGCCCGTGCATGCTGGACTTTCCGACAGTTTGGGACACACTCACCTGCCAAAGCTTGCTTGTTAAGACCTGTCAGCGGACTTGACCACTGATGGGTTATAACTTGCATTTTGTGTGTTTATTTGGAAAATAATGTAATCACCATGACTTTAACTCTGTTACACAACAGATGAAACATGTACAGTTTTTCAAAATGTTCTTATCATCTTTCCTTTCCTTATGCTTCTACCTACCACCCCCTTATTTTTATTCAACACTCCCCAGTTGCACCCAAGCCTGCTAGGCTACTACCAACCCCTGCATTGTTCCAGTGCCCCACTTTGGGAGCCTATGCTTTAGACCATCTAGCTAGATGTTCTTCATGATGACAACAGAGTTTGAACAAAAGCATGTCTTCCCAGTTTGATCACCTTGGAGGGGGCAGTGCTTACTTGAAGCTCTGAATTTTGGCATGCGTGTTAAAAAGTCAGTCCCAATACTTCTGTAGTTTTACCTTGCACTCTGTAATGAAGGGACTAATAACTCATATTTCTATAACACTGGAAAGTTTCAAAATGCTTTCCTCATAAAACAAAACTGGGCTAGATTCGGATGACGAAATAAAGTTTTCCCACACAACACAGGTAGGTGTTTTTTTTATTATCATCCCCATTTTACAGATGAGCAAATTGAAGCTCTGAGAGCTAAAAATGAAGTCACCAAGTATCTGAGCCAGGATGCAAACCTGGAGCTCCTGACTCCTGTTCAGTGGTGATTTCCATTACGCTACCACAGATTCCCAGACAGAAAGGACCTTAGAAGTCATCTGATCCACCCTCTTTATTTTAGCTGAGGAAACTGAGACCCAGAAAAGTCAAGTGCCTTGCTCAAGGTCATACAAATAATAAGTGGTAGGAGCTGGGATCAGAGCCCAGGAACTAGAGGTATCTAGGAAATGTAAAAGATAACCTTGTTGCCATTTCCTTACAGCTAACTCAGATAAGTAACATAACATCTAGTCTCTCCCAGAAAATAGATAACTGAAAGCTAATGACATTAGCATTGAATTACAGAAGTTGGACATAATGAGCTGGGAGTGAGAGGAGTGATGGGGCCAGAGGTGATGGAGAGTCAGGGGCTGATTTGGAGACTGGAGTACAGGGAAAGGGGGGGGGGAGTGGGAGGGAGAGGGGGGGGGGGAGACCTAGGACTGCAGGCTTCATTGCTATGCCCAGCACTGCTCCCGACATTGGGAGGGAGAAAGACATTCTAGTGAGGTATGTGGGAAAAGGTTGCATAACTTAAAAGGAAAAAAAAAGATTAGAGCACCTGAAATGTTCTGTTGGGTAAGGAGCAGAACTACCCAGCAAGCAAAACTCTGGGCTGAGCCAGCATTCAGCCAAGGGCAGGACCCAGGGCAAGGGATGCTTCTTTAAAAAGCTGAGAAGGTGTCAAAAGTGGCTTCTGGTGCATTTTACACGCGCGCACACACACACTCTTCTCTTTGCCTCCTTTAGGTGTCTGGTTCCTTCTGCTATCTCTCCTTCCCCAGCCCTTTTCTCCCAGCAAAATCATTCTCAGGAAAAGTACTGGATGTTGGAGCTATACATAGATACATGTCTTGCATTCACCTAGTTATTTATATGATCCCTCTCACTCATTCCCACTAGAAAGAATGTTGAGCTCCTCGAGCCCAGCAACTATTTTGGCCTTTCTTTGGAACCCCAGAACTTAGTTCAGTACCTGGCACATAGTAGGCACTAAATAAATGCCTTTGGTTTGTCTACCTACCTCTCCTGGACTATTGTGTGGCAAGTACTCGAGAAACGTGTTTTGTCAGTGTCAGTTGCCAGTAGTAGTGGTGGTGGTGGTGGTGGTGGTGGTGGTGGTATCCTCAGCGACTCCGAAATCTGGCTAAATGATTACAGAAGGTATCTTTTCTCTCTACACATTTGGGTAACACTCTAGGCAGTGACTGTCCGGTCCCATCCTCCTCCTGAGTCCTTCACAGTGCCTAGCACAGGTCTGAACACCCTGGAGGCCCCACTCAATACAAACTTCTTGAATCGCCTTGGTGCTTTGCAAGCGCCTTAAGAAGTGAGGATTTATGGAATGGGGGGAGGACTTGGTGAGGCAGTGTGAGCCAAACAGGTGGGCATGGACCACGGTCCCGCCCGGAGCCCTCCAGGGTCCTGGACAAGGCTCAGGCCCCGAGTTCTCCGAGCCCCAGAACGCCCAAGCAGCTTTCCCGTCTCCGCAGCCCCGGCACCCAAAGCTGGTACCCGCGTGAGCCCCGGGGAGGCAGGTAGGAGCGCGTGCAATTTGTCCGCAGGGCCCTACACAAACAACTTTCCCCGAACTGCTGTCGCCCAGAATCACCGGCGAGCAGTAATCCTTCATTAGTACATTCCGCCCTAATTGCTGGCAAAATGCCACTTGCCTTTTTTTTTTCTCATTTTAACAAAACATTTATGCATGAAAGATTTAATGCCAGGTATCAAGCATATCATTGTAAATTTACCACTAATTAAGCCTAATTAAAATAATTAAATGGCTGTGGAGTCACCCCGTGAATTAAAAACGCGGCTCCTCGGGTGTGTGCGCCTCTCCCCCTCACTCGCCGGGGCCCCTTGTTTAGGGGTGGGGATAGGGGGAGGGGACGCACAAACACCTTCCCCCCTCCCCCCCACCCAGCAGCTTGGTGCAGGGTATTTGCGCAGCCGAGGAGATTTGATAATTAAGATAATGCTGCGATTTGACGGTTCCGTTTTTCAATTTCGGGACCCCGGGAGGCTTTCCTTTATCTCGGTGAAGTATGGACAATTTGACAAATCTGTTCCTCGGAGCGGTGGCTGGCGTTTGCATATTCATTACTCATTGGATTTTTAATCAAAGTAGCTGATGGACCCTTGCTCCACAAATAACATGGCCATGAATAATTCATCCCGCCGCGCTCGGGGCGGGGAGCAGCCCCCCTCAACCCCCCCAATGCAGCGCGGCCGCTGATTGGCTCCGGGGGGCTGGCCTTCTCCAGGCAGCACATGGCGGCTCCAGATGTTTGGGTTTCCGTATGTGCATAGCTCATCAAAAACAAAACCCCGACCCGGCACCCAGGGGCCCCGCTCTCCCCAGACAGGCCATCTGGAGTTGGAGGGGAAAACAAACCACGGTGAATTGTGGGATGCGTGTTTGTCTTAGCGGGGGGCTCGGGGCCACGGGTGGCAGGGTTGCTGTTCTCTCCACTCACGCAGTTCAGTAGCACATGGGAGCGCCTGGGAGGCCGCGGAGTATGGTGGCCAGGACCTGGAAACTAGAGGTACCCAGACAATCTTTAGTCATCCCTAAGCCAGGAGTATGTGAAAGTCCAACGTCAGGCCCCTGGGAGACAAGAATAGGGCTAGGTAAGCTTAGGCCCAGGGGACCAAAATAGGTAAGTAGCAAGAGATACTCATCTTAGGAAGTCTTTTTACAAATGCACGTATTTTAATACCAAAAAGTTCTTCTCTCTTTGATAGGTATCTGTTTTGTCAAATCTCATGTGTAATGGGAAGTGGGGAAGGGGAGAGATCAAGCATTTATTTGTCACCTACTGTGCATTAGGCACTGTGACAAATGGTATCTCATTTGAACCTGGACAACCCCGAGAGGTAGTTGTAATCATTATCTCCACTTTATAGTTGAAAAAACTAAGAGAAACAGTGGCTAAGTGACTTTCCATAGCTTATATATCTTGAAATCATCAAGGCAGAATGTGAATACAGGCCTTCTTCCAGGTCCAGCGCTCTATTCACCCGGTGGTCACCTGCCAGAGAGGGCTCGATATATCTGGAGGACAGGAAGGTGGGATTTGCAAACCTGGTACACAGATGCCTTTATCACATCTCTGGGACCCAGGGACCACTCTGACCATCCCTGGACAGGACTGAATTAGATCTGGAGATAGAGATGGGTAGATAGCTATAGGTATATAGATAATTTTATTGGTGTGTGTGCGTGTACATGCATACATATACACATTGTAATACAGGGTTCTTAACCTGAGGTCCATGAACTTTAAAAAATATTTTGACAAGTATTTCAGTATAATCTGTTTCCTTTGTAATCCTATGCATTTTGTTTTATGCATTTTAAAACATTATTCTGAGAAGAGGCTTACAGGTTTCAGCCGACCATGACACACAAAAAGATTAAGAACCCTTACCTTAATATATCAATCAGTTAGCAAGCAGTTATATTGCTATGGGCCAGCCACTGTAAAGACAGAATAAAATAGTCCCAGAAAGGGGGAATCGGTGAAAATGGAGTCTTCCAGGGTAAAAAGAGTCACCAACAAGCAGCTTAAGGAACTTGTGGGAAAGAGACAGTATAGTCCCATCCATCTCCATTTCCCTTGGTGACAGTGGGTATTATGACCTAAACCAGTTTATTTTTGAGTCTCCAATTTCTTTGGTACCTAAGAATAATAATAACTAACATGTAACAGTTTAAGGTTTGCAGAGTGCTTTAAAATACTTCCTCATTTTATCCTCACAACAACCCTGGGAAGTAAGTTAATCTCCGTTTTAGATATGAGGAAACAGAGGGAGACCACAGTTAAAAACTTTCCTGGTGTTTACAAGTTGATAATGTCTGAGGTGGGGTTTGAACTCAGCCTTCCTGAGTCCATATCCAACACAGAAGCTGCTTCCCTGAGTCCCTGCCCAATCAATAGTAGTACAGCCTTCCAAAGCTTGGATCCCAGGGAAATTGCCCTCAATTGGTTATGTTTTAGGAATGGAATCAGCCGTTGATCTCCCAATCCTAACACTGTGGTAGTTCTCCTAGTTTTGTTTAGTAGGTGTAGGAGTACTGGCTTTGAATTCAGAAAAAAAAAATACCCACATTTACACTACACTCACTGCCTCATAACATCCTATGGAATAAGGTAATGCAAGTATCGTTATCCAAATTATCCACACTTTAAATGCGAGAAGTGATTTGCCCACTCAGGCCGTAAGTGTCAGAGCTGGGGTTCCAGATTGAGTGTGCTTTCTGCTCAGTCAACTACAAACTGAAAAGAGTTTGAGTTCTGGGACTGAGTGGGATTTAGAGCCCGAGGGCTTGTGTTCAAATTTCACTTGCTACCTGTGTGACCTTGTACCAGTCACATTCCCTGGGTCTCTGTTTCTTCTTCCTCAAAATGAGAAGCTTAAGTCTTTTCCAACTCTGACGTCTATGACCTCAGGAGACACAACTCTAATGTTAACATAGTGACCCTGGGCTAGTCAACTTAATCTCTCTGCGCTTCAGTTTCCTCATCTTTAGAAGGGGTGTAATATTTGTACTCTCCCTACCTTTCAGGGTAGTTTGATTCAAGTTCTTTGTAAAGCTTTAAGTGCCAGGTAAATGTGAATTATTGAGATTATCCTAACCTCAGGAATCTATAAGATTAGACAGTCACTCCTCGGCAGATCCATTTCAAAACAATTGGATTTGTCTCTGCCTTCTGTTAATAATATTGAGCAATCAACTGCCTCGAACTTGATAGACTGGTCTCACTTAATGGGACGTGACCTGATGATGGGTCACCCATCATCATTGCATGTCACCCTTGAAATCAGAGCTAGAATAATTAAATAAAGCTGGGAGTGAGGAAGAGATAATGTCGGTCCTAATTGGTTTCCCCCCAGAGCCTAGCTGCACTTAGTGGTGCGGAGGTGGGGGAAATCGTAAATTAATTATCTCGATGGAGGAGGGACCAGAACAGCTCACTAGCCCTGTGACAATTAAGCAGGAAATATGTTGTGGTTCTCACCTTTTTTTTTTTTTCCTTTAAGGTATGAGGGATGGTGTAATTGTCGAGATTGAGGCCTGAAGGTGGGTGGGGGTGGGAAGAGGACCAAAAAAAAAAAAAGTGCTAAGCTGTAAGAAGATGCTTCAGGTATCCTGTCAAATATGGTAATGCCTTTCCAAGTGTGGTTCCCCCTCCAGAAACCGCCTCCACTTTGCCGCTGTCAAGGCCCACCTGAGAGAAGGCTGCTGACAGCAGAATCCAGTTTGCTGAGCCCAATTCCCCACCGGAGCCATCTTGCTTTCCGTGTCATTAAACGGGAGCTGAAGCTGCAGAGGCACCAAGGGACGGTGGTGGCAGAGGCAGAGAGACAGCTAGCTGCAGGTGTGACCGCCTCTGTTGCATGTTTTTCTTCACCAGGGAGTGCAGCCAGGCACAGAGAGCCCTGATGAGCCCGTATACACTGGAGCCCAATTAATTCTCCCAGATTTACTGGGGAAATCAGGCAGCATTCAGGAAAAAGAGGAATCTGGACTTCAAAGGCACAAACACTACCTTGGTTTTTCAGATGTAGTCTCAGAGTTTAGCAGCATCTTTAGTATATCTGGACTTGTTAGAAGGGCAGCTAGGTGGCCCAATGGATAGAACAGGGGTGGGGAACCTTCGGCCTCGAGGCCACACATGGCCCTCTAGATCTTCATGTGTAGCCCTTTGACTGAATCCGGACTTCACAGAACAAGTTGTTTGGGATAGAGCCACAGCCCTGGAAGCAGGAAGACCTGAGTTCAAATCTGACCTCAAACACATATTAGTTGTGTGGCACCCTGGGCAAGTCACTTAACCCTGTTTGCCTCAATTTCCTCATCTGTTAAATTAATTGGTGAAGGAAATAACAAAACACTTCCCTATCTTTGCCCGGAAAACCCCAAATAGTGTCACAAAGAGTTGGATGCAACTGAACAAATGCAAATTGTTAAAAAGTGTTTTCCTTGTAGCAAGCTTAAACTTCTTTGTGCCTTCCTCCCATCATTTCTAGTTTTGTCCTCTGTTGTGGGGCAGAGCAAATTTAAACCCTCTTCCATGTCTTAATAGCCCTTAAATATTTAAGTATAGAGATCAAAAACTCCCTAAATCTTTCCATCTCCGGACTAAGCATTACTAGTTCCTTGATCTCCAGGCACTTAGCTCTCCTGGTAGCTGGATGGCAGCTGAATGTAGCTGATCAATGACCTTCCAAATGGGATGTTCAGATCGGTACTCCAGAGGGAGTCTGGCTAGGGCAGAGTACTACAGAACTATCACCTCTCTAATCCTGGATATTACTTCCCTTAATGCAACCTAAAATCCAATGCACATTCTTGGTTGTCATGGCTGGCTATTTTTTATAGATGTAAAAACAAACATAAACATATTAGGCTTTAAATTGCACCAATCCCGAGATCGTTTTCAGGAATATTACTATCTAGCCATGCTTTTACTTTATCTTATGTTTGCCCTTAATGCCTGAAATTCTCTTTCTTCTCTAGAGCTGTCCAAATGCCATCCATCCTTCAAGGCTCAACTAGGGTAGTTTGGTAGAACCCATCCCCTGAATGTGCCTGTGCAGACTCTCCATCATTCCCAAGTATCACCAGGTTGGAACATTTGTTCCTAGCCCCTGGCTTGATGAGGAAGGATCTAAATGAGTTTGGGTCTAGGACAGGCTTTACTTAGGGTGAGTCCCAGAGAGGTCCCTAAATATCTCCAGATTCAGAATCTTCTACCTCTGAGCTTCAGCTAGGGGCAGTCCAGTGAGCTAAGGCAGGAGGGCACAATCAGGAGACTCAGCAGGACAGAAACCCCTTAATGGGTTTTGTCACTTTGTCAGGTATTTAAACTACAGTCATTCCTGGCAGTCCACTGCCTGGAAACTGTGCCAATATATTGTGGTCAATTGATATGTGTAAATTAGATCCATAATCTTGTTTTTCTATTTTCTGCCTCCTTGCTGTGCCTGTGTGCAGCCCACTGAGCTGTGGGAGGGCAGGGAGAAGGAGACTCAGCAGGACTGAAGGCTGTCTATGGATTTTATATACATGTGTACACACACAACCTCAGATTGATATCCAGAAACATGTTTCTGAGTTGCTGAAATCTTAGAAGACATTTTCCCTATATATATATGTATATATGTGTATATATGTATGTACGTATACATATATACACATATATATGTGTGTGTATGCATATATGTGTATAGTGTATATATATTATATATATATACACACATAATATACTCTTTTGTTGAGTTCCATTACCCACTTGTCATAGCTTATTTAACCTCTAATATTCCTAAGTAGGATCCTGCATTCATATCTCTAGAAACTATATGCCATGTACAGGGTTTCTAATGGAAAACACATCCTAATACAGAATGAGGTAAGCAGATCTAGGAAATCAATATGTCTAGTGACCACAGTAATGTCAGTTAAAAGAACATGAAAGCAAATCCTGATGCTATATATTTGTAATGATCAATCTTGGAACCAGAAGAAACATACAAATTTGCCTCCCTCCTTTCCCTAGAGAGCATAGGGAGACTGTGGGTGTGAATTGTTGAGGACACTGTCCAAGACCCTATGTCGGCTGGCTTTTCTTCACTGTTTTTCCTTGTCACAAGGTTCACAGGGTGGGGAAGGGGGAGTAGACAGGGGAATTGTGCAGCTCCAATGAGCTCATGGATTTAAAGCACTTTGCAATGGCTAACACTTAAAGTGCTATATAAATGCCAGTTATTATTATCATTAACATTATTATTATTATTAACTTAATCACTGGGCCACCAATCTGGTGATGACTTCATTTCCTGGGCTTTCTATTGCACTACTGCTGAGCTCAGACAATGTTTATAAAGCAAAACCGAGGTGTGCTGATAAATGTTTAAAACTGGTCTCTGGGGGGAAAGTATATGCACACAGACATTTAAGTTTAATTAGCATTATTAATACTTTCTTAAGACTAAACTTCAATATAATAAATTGAGCCCCAGTTTGTAGATTGCTGATTTCTGAGATGTAAATGTTCACTCTAAAAATTTAACATAGGACTCTGGAAAGAAATCCAGTTAGAGTTAGTTCCATCATGCCCTCGGAGCTAGAGATATATCCCCAAAATGCTGCTATTAAAAACAAAAGGTATCAATAATATGCACCTTGAGTTTCAACTTGGAACCCTGTGTTAGAGTGACGTCCCCATACTTCCCTCTCCCCACCCCCAAGAAACCTCCAGTCAAACACTGATGCCTGCCTCTCTAGTAATGAGAAAAGAAAGCACCAGGACTGGTGTTAGCTGCTGTGTCTCCAGCAAGTTTGGGGCTAGGGATTGGGGGAGGGGGTTATTGGGAAATAAGAAATCAAAAAAGTTGGGGGTGGAGTATTATATAGGCCTTGGACTCCAGTACCTTCCCCCAGGTATACCAGTTCCATGTAAAATGGTGAGGTGGGACAAGATGGTCTCTAGAATCTCTTCTAGTCCTAAATCCTGTGATTCTGTGTCACCATGGTCCATCTGGTTCCCTTTCCATGACTACCCCTACCTGTAGCTTTTCATCAGGATTTCTCCTCCTTCTCAGGCCATTGTGGAAGAATACAGTTTATAGCCTCACAGCTTGATCCTAATCCTCCTGTCCCAGAAGTAAGCACATGGGTTCTTGAGAGGTTTTCTTAAGCTTTTAACTGTAAACAGCATGTGTGTTGAGTGGAAGGGAGAGGGGAGGTAAAGTTAAAAACAAGGAGGAAGGGAAAAGTTACAAGTGTTTGAAGAAGTCTTGCATATATATGTCCAGTAGGCATAGAGTTGGCATAAAAGGATCTGGGTTCAAAATCCCACCTTTGTTCCTTACCATCTTGGATCTGGAATAAGTCTTTTAAACCCTCTGGGCCTCAGTTTCATCATCTGTCAAGTGAAGGATAAGTCCTTTTCAATTCATTTAATATCTGTAGGTCTTAGCTAGGCTCTGTCATCTTCCTCTTACCTTCTGGGATCATCATATTGGATGGGGGAAGCAGTAGGAATCCTGTAGATCAAAGACGTTCTAACTGCTTAACCACACAGCTATAATTTACCAGCAACCGTTTTCAGACCAAAGCCTTTAAATGCCTCCTTTACTTGTGTTTTCATTATACAACTTTGACCTGTATCAGATGAAATAGGAAGTGAAGAAACTGGAATGAGGGTAGTTCTTGCCTCACTCTGAATTGGGTTGTGTTGTTGTTATTCAGGCATTTCAGTCATGTCCAACTCTCCATAACCCCATTTTGAGCTTTTCTTGGTAAGGATACTGGAATGGTTTGTCATTCTCCTCTCCAGCTCATTTTATAGATGAGGAAACTGAGGCAAACAGGGTTAAGTGACTTACCCAGGGTCACACAGCTAGTAAGTTTCTGAGGCCAGATTTGAACTGAGAGAGATGAGCCTTCTTGATTCCAAGCCCAGTGCTCCATCTGCTATACCACCTAGCTGCCCCAGATTGGGTCATAGAGATGTTAAAATGAAATACTTTGATTTGATGATCTCCAAGGAACCTTCCAGCTTTAAATTCTACTCCCCTTCTAGACCTTTGTCCAAATCCTCAGCATTCAATTCCATTTACTAAACATTTATCAAATGCTTACTCTGAGGAAGACACAAAAGTAGATGCCAGAGACATAAAGCTAAGAATTAAATACAGTTATCCTTTCCACATCACTACTTTCCCCACTGAGGTTTCCATATATCATGGCTTGGCACAAGAAGTTAAGTGGGATTTTTGGGGGAGTTTTGCAGAAGCTGCAGATGACACTCAAAGGCCAGATAAAAGAAAAAAATTCAGACTTCTTTTCTGGTATGAAGGGAAGGCCAAAATTTTTTTCAGATTGTGGGGGCACTGCCCTTAACCCCATGATGTGGAAGGGATAACTGTAGTCTTTACTCTCAAGGAATTTATATTCTAATGCTGAAAAGGGAAGATGACTTGAACCCAGATGCATAAATATAAGGTCATTTGAGGGAGGAGAGAGAATTCACTACCAGATCAAGGAAGATCTCAAAGGAAAAGTGAAACCAGAGTTGAGTCTTGAAAGAAGATAAAGATTCTGAATGGCAGAGAGGAAGAGGGAGAGCATTTCAAACATGAGGGACATTTACAGAGGCTCTAAGGCAAGAGATGGAATGTCAAGTTTTGTTGACTATAGAATGCATGAATAGGAGCAGTGTAACAAACTGAAAAATGTAGGTTGGAGTGAAATTGTGGAGGGTCCTTAAGTGCCAGTCTAAGGACCCTGTATTTTATTCTAATAGCAATAAGAAGCCACTGAGGCCTTTGAGTAGGGGAGTAATGAGATCAGACCTATACTTTAGGAACATGTTTTAGTTGAGTGGAGAATGAATTAAAGAAAAGGGAGGCTAAATAGTAGGCTATCACAGCAGTCAGAGTACGGAACAATGAGAGCCCAAATCAGATTGGTGGCCTTATGAGTGAGTACAAAGGAAAAGGATTCAAAAAATGTTGTGAAGTTAGAATGGCAAGATTTGGCAACCCCAAATCTAGATGGTGGGGGAAACATGAAAGTTTTATTGATGTAAAAAATTTCCTTTGATGAGTTCCTCCTGGAACCTCCATTTTGAAGAAGGACCCAGTTTAGTCTTCCCTCATTCCTGTCTTTGTTTCTGATTCTCTGGACTTTGCCACAGTATCCCTGGTTGGGTACCCTCCCACTTCTTTCCCTTTTTTAATCTTCTTTTTATGTGGTTCTTCTTCCATTCAACTGTAAGCTCCTTGAGGGTAGGGACAGGCTTTTTGTTGCTGTTTATATCCTGGCATTTAGCAAAGTTCCTTTCACATAATAAATACTTAATAATTACTTGCTGACTTTACCTAAGAAATTGACAGGGAAATTTGGAAGAAGAACTGGTTTAGAGGGAGAGGTGATGAGTTTTATTTTGGACATGTTGAGTAAGAGGCACTGATGGGAAGTCCAGGAAGAAATGTTCAGTTGGTATTTGGTGTCTTGGGACTGGAGTTCAGGAGAGTGAGTTATGAATTTTGGAATCATCTGCATAAATATGATAAATGAACTCATGGGAGGTGATGAAATCATCAAAGGAAATAGCGTAAATCAGGAAGTGAAGAGGACAAAGAAGAAAGCACTGAGAGACACCCATGATCAAAGAGCAGAAGATGGATGATGAACCAACAAAGGGAACTGAAAAGGTGCAGTCAGATGTGCAGAACTAGACCCAGGAGAAAACAATGTCAAAGAAACCAAAGGAAAAGCATGTATCTAGGAGGAAAGGCTGGTCATGAATTTTGCGGAGGTAAAACAAAAAGTCCTTGGACTTAGTAGTTAAGAAATCATGATTACATTGAAAAGAGAAATTTCTATAGAATAGTGGGGTTGGACACTTAATGATAAGAAGTGGAGGCATTTACATAGGTGATTAAAGGATCTTGGTGAGGAAAGGGATCCAAGTACCTCTGACCCACACAGATCTTGGGAAGTCTTTGACAGAGCCTCCTAAAATGGTTTTCAATGTACAAGATCTTCATGAGGGACTTAGAAGTTACAAGGGCTTTCTAACCCTTAGTCAGTTAGAGGCTTGGGCCAATGACATGGACCATTTCAGCAGGAGGAAGTAGGTTAAGAGACAGACTAAAGGCTGTACTTAGCTACCTGGTTGTTCTGTGTTCCAAAAGAGCTTAGTCTCTGAAGGTAAAGACTCTTCCTTAGGAGGAGGAAAAAAGCCTCCTCATACTATGTCTCCAGCTAAGACTGAAAATTGATATGTTCCTCTTCTTCTAATTGAAAGAAAAATGTGTAAAGGGATACCTCCCCCTCCAATCTAAAGCTTATTTCTCTGAAATCTAAGCTAAAAAAGAGAAGGTAGAACTTCTAGCTATTGCCAAATCATGAAAGCAGAGAGAAACTTTAACCTCACATGTTCATATGAAGAAAAGAAGTTGGGGCCAGGGCAGGGCTGGATTAAGAGGACGGAGAGATATAGGGACTAGAAATCATAGGGAAGACTAAGGAGAGAGAGAGAGAGAGAGAGAGAGAGAGAGAGAGAGAGAGAGAGAGAGAGAGAGAGGAATTTCAACGTTCAAAGTCGTGGAAAGATGTAGGGTATGGCCACTGATAAGAGTGACTGAAGTGTACTGAAATATAAAGCTATTCCCCGATACAGAAGCAGTCAAACAATTTGACCAAATAGGTGTCAACAAGAAAAGAAAAGAATTGTAACCATATGAAGCAATCATATAAAATGCTCCAAATAACTAAAAATAAGAGGACTGTAAATCAAAACAACTCTGAGATTTCACCTTACACCCAGCAAAGATGACAATAGATAGGAATAGTCGATGTTGAAGGGGCTAAGAAAAGATGGGTACAATAGCACTGTTGACTGAGATGTTCAGTAATCCAATTATTATAAAAAGACAATCTGGAATTTTGCAAAGAACATGATAAAAATGTCCATGTTCTTTGACCTAGAGATCCAGCCACTAGGCATATATCCCTGAAGGAGATTGAGGACAGGTTTCAAACACACCAAAATATTTATAGCAGCACTTTTCACAGTAGCAAAGAACTTGGAACAAAGTAGATGCCCATTGATTGGGGAATAGTTAAACTGTAGTACATGAATATAACAGGATATTTCTGTGCTACGCAGAACAATGAATAAGATGAATATAGAGAAGCATGGAAAGAATTACGTGAACTGATGAAGAGTAGAGTAAGCAGAGCCAAAAGAATAATGTGTACAATGAGCTCAATGATGTAAAGGGAAGCACCACCACCTCAAAATAATAAAAAATGAATGTTGCAATATTGCAAAGAACAATCACAGCCCCGAAAAAGGGATATAAGAAGACATATCTGCCCGTGCCTTTGCAGAGGTGATGGGTCTATGGGTATGAAACATTGCAAGTAATTTCAGATTTGCAGAAAATATTGTAAATATTTGCAATGTAGTGATCAGTCTGGCTAATTTTATTTTTTGTCTTTCAAAAATATTCTTTGTTAAATGAGAGGGAGGAGGGATATAAGAGGAAATTTAGGTAACAAAAACAAAAGCTATCAATAAGAAGCTAAGACAGGTAGTTGCTGAACTGGGTGTTCAAAGCAACTTTAACAGGTATATTGAATATGTATATGTATATTTGAATAGTTCTCAAAAAGAAAAGAATTATAACCATATGAAGCAACCATATGAAAAAATGCTCCAAATAACATATACAAATATAAGGCCAGGGGCATAGTGAGTGAAGAACACTATGAACCTGGTACTGAATCCCTGAGGCAGGGTGCCCAGAAAACTGGCACTTCGTGGCAATAAGAATCTTGATGGGTAACATAGATAAATGTGATGAATCTCAAATAAAGAACATGCCAAGTAATGGGAGCAGAATGAGGGCTTCTTACAGTGATAATGCAGGGTCAGGCTTCCTCCTGATTGCATCAGAAGGAA
The DNA here is from genome assembly GCF_011100635.1 of Trichosurus vulpecula. Taxonomy (NCBI): domain Eukaryota; kingdom Metazoa; phylum Chordata; class Mammalia; order Diprotodontia; family Phalangeridae; genus Trichosurus; species Trichosurus vulpecula. Next base: position 155,852,093 of record NC_050580.1, read on the forward strand.
TGAGAGAAGGGGTTGAACCTTGGAGAGGGTGGTCAAGGATGTAGAGTCTTCAGAAAAGAGCCAGGCTTCACTGAGCAACAGAAGGGAAGAGGTCCAGGATAAAGGAGAGATTGTGAAAAGTCAATCCAAGGTCCCAAAAGCCACAGCAAAATAGGAAGGAAGAGGAGCATGTGGGCTTTGGAAGGCTAGAGAAAAGATGAGATCTCAGGAGACCTGGCAAGGGGGAAGGATTTTACTTTGGCAGACAGAAAGTCTGACTCTCAGACATATGAGTAGTAAGAGGTTGGAATATGCAAGCCATAAAATGGGAGATCCAATTTCCCAGGTCCTGTAATGACCAAGCATGGTGTCAATACAGGGGCAGCTTGCATGGATTTTCGTTACAAATACTGGAGAACTGGAGGTGTATGCAGCAGGTGGAAGTGGTGAGGTGCACTTAGCTGAACATCTGTGTTAATAAATCATTTCCCCTTAGTTATACCGAACTTGAACTTTTTGACAGTGATGTAGCCTCATCTAAGATATTGGGAAATAAAACACATCCAGGTGATGACTCTTCTGATCTTGGAATCCCTGGAAGCTCAGGCCCTTTGGTACCTGTGATTCCCTAAGGTTCAGGTCTCATAAGAAATCTGCTTAGAACCTTTGAACTCTTTGGAACAGATCTTCTGGTTCCTATGGCTGCCTGGGGCTTTCCTAAGATGCCCATTCTGGAAGGGGGAAAACCAAACTCCTTATGACTATGGGGTCAGACATGTTCACTCCTGAGAGAGAAATCCAAGAATGCATTGAGAATGCTGGTAATCTGACCCTTATCACTTGTGGTGCTCAAAAGGAACAAAAGGTAGGAATTTACCAGGCATAGGATGGGGCAAAAAACCGATGATCAATTAAATATCTCCTTCATAAATGAAGTAAAGATTAGAGGGGTCATGAAAATAAGGAACCGAAACTCAGTAGGTGGCCCTACTATCAAATGAGGAAGAGGTGTGGGTTGAATGATCCATCTTCCAACTTCAACATCCTAAGATTTTATGATTGTTAGAGATTGGGGATTTGAAATAGGAAGGGACAGAAACCTGCAGTAGCTAGAGGGAGAAGATGTGATCCAATCACATGGATTTAGAGGACCTTAAAGGTCATCTAGTCCAAATCTGTCATCTTGAAGATTAGACCAGACTGAGGCCTGGAGAGGTTAAGAGGCTTGGCCAAAGTGACTCAAGTTCTGAGTTATAGAATTGTGGGGTAATTGATGATGGTGGTGATAATCCTTGGATGATACTAGAAGACATGCAGAGAAGCTCCAAAGAAAGATGGTGCTCAGAATCAGGTCACATGACCATTAGTGAGAAAAGACCCAGATTTTAATTTAGAACAACAGATGATGGAGCCAGTCTTCACTAAAGGGGCCTTCCAGAACTTCAAGGGACCTAGAGACAAAAAACAAACAAACAAACAAACAAAAAAACCTTGTTGGATAAGGCGAAGGTAAAAAATAGGCGCTGATAGAGTTCTAGCCAAACTAGCCTTCTGCCAGCTCCTCGCTAAGGACTACATATTCTGTAAACACCCATTCACTCCTCTATTTTTGCATTTTCTTTCTTTTCTGTTTCTTCCCTTCTGGTTTTGGTTCATTTGTTTAGTTGCCTATAAAAGATCCTTTTGAAAAACTGCAAACTTGTCACTGCTGAATTAAGGAGGAAAGGGATTTTCCATATGTAAAAGTCTAAAGACCCTCTAATTTCTTGGGCCTAACTTTGCTTGTGACAGACTGCCTCTGCTACAGGCACACACTCTCCTCCTGGCTGGTGCTCCCCACCTGTCCTTTCTCTGGAATCCTCTTGTTGGAAACTTCCATCTTTCTCACTAATTGGTCCCTACCTACCTGCCTGTGACACCAGAAGTGGCCCTGAGCATGACCTGCCCCTCCCTGTAAAACACCTGCTCCTCTTTTGCATGTATGTCTGAATCATTTTAATATGTGGAATAGATCCCGAGGTGTACCTGCAGGGAAGTGGGAAAAGTGGCAAGATCCTGTTGTAACAAGGACACTAAATCAGAAAGTTCTCTCCTCCATTCCCTCAATCCACTGATCATCTCCCTTAAGCCAAGATTTCCTTCCCCTGCCCCCATTCCCCAACATACTCTCCCTTGGCTAAGTCATAGAAATATGCTGCCCCGATGGAGATCCAAGTGTCTGTCTGTCTGAAGATTGTGATACTGTTGACTCTACTCTGTCCCAACCTTTGTTTCTCTTCCTCCTCATGCTTCACCCTCCCCCCAAGACACTCAAGTTAAAAATCTTTCCAATATGTTAAAATTCACCAAATCAAAGTCTATTGCTTTTTTTTTAAAGCTCTTTAATCTGTCTACTTCTTTGCACAAATCTCTGAGTCCCTAGAAAGGAGTCAAGGTAGAGGTATGTGTAGTACACACACCTTGGCCAAGGTAGCAGCTCAAGACACTGGTCTAGAGAGGAGTAGCCATGAGAGGGAGGAAATCATAAATCCAAAGACATTAAACATCATGTAATCTAATCCCATCATTTTATAAATGAAACCAAGGCCTACATAGGTAAAGGGTCACATGGACTTCCAGTAAGTGGCAAAGCCAAGACTAGAACCCAAGTGTGTAGATTTACAGTCCAGATCTCTTCCCACTACATAGTGCTGTAACAGCTTCGAATTTCCTAGCGAGCTGGGTGAAAAAGGGAGTGAGTACATTTATTTAAAAAAAAAAAACTTCCCATTTCTTGATAAATTAGGTATCAGTGGGAGTGGTTTGTTTATTCCATTCCATTAGAATGAACAGGCTCATTCATCCCAACACAGTTTGCTGATGATCAATTGACTTGGTGCTTAGAGTGTGGGCCAATGTGTTTGCATTTGTGTTTGTGTGTGTGTGCATGTGTGTGTGTTACTGAGTCTTAGTAGTCATCCTTGAAGTCAATTTCCTGTATGTACTCTCTCTTTATTTCTTTTACATCAAAATTTGTTCCTAGGCTAGGCTAGAAGAAGGAAAGCAATGTGATATGGTGAGAAGCTAGACTTGTCAGCAGCGATGAGCTGCAGTCCTGCCTCTACCACCAAGCAGCCTTGGGACTTTGGGCCATCACTTCCCTTCTCTGGGCCTCAGTTTCCTCATCTGTCAGATGTGGGAGCTTAGGTGATATCTTTGATTCTTTCAGTTTCAACATTCTATGAATCAGCTCATTCGATGAGTAGCACTGAGGCAGATGTAAGAACGTGTGAAAATATAGTTTGCCATTACCTAACTGTGTGACCTTGTACAAGTCACTTAACTGCTCTGTGGCTGTTTCTTTACCAGTAAAATGGAGTACTTTGAGTACCTACTTCCTAATTATATTGTGAAAATCAAAAGAGATAATGCATATGAAGTATGTTGTAAAAACAATAAAGAACTATATAAATATAATCTTTTATAGTTTTATATGTATGTCCTTTATATATGATATAGAAATATATACATTTGTGCATATGTAGTCCTTTATAAATATATATGTCTGTTATAAATAGATAAGTTCTTCATATATGTGTATATACCTGACTGTGTACATATATATTATATATTAATATGAACATATATTAGCAATAACAAGTGAACATGAATATTAATAATCAGTACAAATAAAAATAAGTAAATTGTAGGGCCGAGACTGTTTGAATATGGGGTTGGTTTCAATTTGTTCTGTTTTTAATAATGAATGGTGTGAAATTCAGTTAGATTCGCAAAATCTCAGAGTTGGAAAGACCTGTGATGGCAATCTGGCCCAATCCATAATTGAACTAAAATCTTCACTACAGTATTCCTGACAAGCACTCGTATAATTTCTGCTTAAGGACATCCAGGGAAAAGCATCCTTCCCAAAGTAACACTTTCCACTTTTGAGTAATTCAGATTTTTAGAAATTTTTTCTTTAGGTCAGACCTACGTTTGTTTCTTTGCAACTTCTGCCTGTATCACCTCAACACAGATGATTCCCATAGCTATACCTGCAGGACTACTCTTTCATCTGAACTCTGTTCCTTTATCACCAACTGCCTGTTTGTTGTTGTTTAGTTGTTTCAGTCATGTCTGACTCTTCATGACCCCATTTAGGGTTTTCTTGGCAGAGATACTGGAGTGGTTTGCCATTTACTTCTCCAGCTCATTTTATAGATAAGGAAACTGAGGCAAACAGAATTAAGTGACTTACCCAGGGTCACACGGACAGTAAGTCTTTGAGGCCAGATTTGAGCTCATAAAGATGAGTCTTCCTGACTTCAGCCCAGCACTCTATCCACTGCACCACCTAGCTGCCTATCATGCCTTTATTACCAACTGCCTGCATGGACCCGTGTACATCTAGAGGTTGTAAGCATTTCAAACTCAATATATCCAAAATTGAACATGTTATCTTCCCTTCTGAACCTAGTCCTCCTTTCAATGTACTTATTTTTGATGAGGAAACCATTGTTTTTACAGTCACCCATGTTCATAATGTTGGAGTCATCTTTGACTCCTCCTCATTGTGAGAAGGTACGAAGGGTGCTGGGTTCAGAGTTAAAGGACCTTGGTTCAAATACCAGGCCTGCCATTTGCCATCTCTATGACTTTGGGTAAGTTAATCTATCAGGGCCTCAGTTTCTTCATCTGTCCAATGATCTCTAAATCTATCATTCTATATACTATCATCCTCCAATCTTATTAACTCTACCTCCCCGACATCTCTTGCAGTCTTGTATCTGTTAAAAATTTCTCAATAACAAAAATGATACTGGCATCCCTGAGACTGGCAATTTCTCTTTGGATTATTCTTTTGCTAGAACCTTAACATCAAAGTGGCTCATCTCTTCCTTGCCAGCTGGGTAAATCAGCCTACTTTCCAGATTCTGAGTTGCCTTTAAGAGAAATTTTAGCCTTTGGGGACTTGAGTCTGGTTTGAGATCTAATTATAAGGCAGTGACAGCTTTCTCAGACATTCCCGCCATTCTGCCTCTCACTTGCTGCTTGTAATCTAAGGACCCAGACGCAGCTGTGATCCCTGTCAGTCTCCCAAAGGCATTTGTCAGTCAGCATCAACATGACATACTGTTGTACAATTTGTCACGGATCGCTTTTAGACACGCAGCCATGACTTGTTTTAAACATCATGGCCGGCACCAGGCTGTTGGAGACAGTGCTGCGAAAATGTGAAAACAAAGACTTGGGAAATGTGTGCTGGTGACCCCACTGGACAGGGGATAGAATTCAGACACTCCACACCAAACAGACATTGTGTCTATTCAAGACACATGCATGTAAACAAAACAGTTTCTCAACCCACCAGGGGCACCAAATGGGCCTTGAACCAGTGTGTCTGAATTTGTAGCTGCATGACTATGGGAAAGTCCTTTCCCCTCTGGGAGTCAATTTCTTCATCTGTAAAATGAATACATTGGAAAAGATGCTCTTTCCTATGATCCCTTCTAGCTCTAGCGATTTATGGTCTGATGATGATACACTTATCCCATACACATCATGACTTTCCCCATCATAGTTTCAATATATCGTAGGACAGCATGCAAAATGAAATGGGAGTTTTGGGGGAGTTTTTTAGAAGCTGCAGATGACACACAAAGTCCAGTAGATGACACAGAAAAAGTTTAGAAACTCAGAAATGTACAAAATACATGTATAATGTCAACCTGTTTTATAATAATTATAATAATAAATAATTAAACGAAATAATAATAATAATACTTCAGATTTCTTCTCTGGTATGAAGGGAGGGCCAAAAGATTTTACACGGATTTACCAGATAGTGGGGGTGCCACACCCTACCCCCCATGATGGCTGTATGTCAGTAAGCTCCCTTCAAACTCCCCCTGCCAATGACCAGGAACTAGGAGTCTGAGGCTAAATGTCCGTATGTCATGGCTGCGTCTTATCATGTCTCTGAATTGAGTTTACTCCCTTTTGCCAACCCCACTCCCAATAGACTATGCCATGAAGCTATGACATAAAGCAGGAACTTCAGAGACTGACTCCACCTTGAAGTGTCTGTTGGGAAGTAGTTGAAGCAATGGCCTTGGGTCATGGGCATTGATCTGGCTAGTCAAGTGCAGAACTAAAACACCCATGTACCAGAAAGGCTGATACTCCCCCAAGAAAGTAATGGTACTATCTTCAAAACTCCCCTAGCAGGGAACTCAGGGGAAGAGGTTACTCCAATGTATCCTTAAATTACACTTGTTATGTGAATCATACATATGCCATTCAAAACCATATTAGGCACATTATAGATTCAATAAATATATGCTGATTAACGGGCTCCTTGATGCCTATCACCTTCTCATCTAGGATGCTATAATAGAAAGATTGGGAATCAGAAGATGTTGGTCCAAGCCCAACTTTGACAATAGCTCTGTCGATAAAGATAGGGACTGAACATGTGATTTCATTGATAAAGGGAGCTCCTAGGTGAAGAAATGCCTCCTACTGATGTTTGTCATCACCATCGCTTAGACTTACATTCATTAAAAAACAAAAAACAAAACCTATAGGCTTAGAGAGTTACCTATAGCCAAAAGAGTTTAACTACTTGCCCAAAGTCACATTTACAGTATGTGTCAGAGATGGGATTTGACCACAGGCCCTACTGGCTTCAGTTTTGATCTCTAGTCCCTATATGCCCCTGAGTAAAGCATTTAACTCCTATGTACCTCATTTTTCTCCTCTGTGAAACAAGGATAATAATACTTAAATTATTTAGCTCACAGTGTTGTCAGGGAAGTATTTGGCAAACTCTCTGCATAAAAAGGGCAGCTAGGTGGTATAGTGGATAGAGCACCAACCCTAGAGTCAGGAGGACCTGAGTTCAAATCTGATTTCAGACAGTAGCTGTGTTACCCTGGGCAAGTCACTTAATCCTAATTGCTGACAAAAAATTCTGCATAAATATGAGTTTTCATTATTATTCTTTCTCCCATATGAAAATCCTCTGTACCAGAGCCACCCTTATCTCTTCACTTTCTCTTGCCTACATCTCATATATTCTCACCTGTCCATCATTGCATACACTTGGAATGGTCTCCCCTCTGTCTTGGAGCAGACTTTGTATCCTTCAGAGGCTGGCTCAAGCCCTACTTGGTCTGTGAAGTCTTCCCTGGTTTTTGTAGCCTAGGTGAGGTTTCCTGTGCCTTGTGATGAGCTCTTGACACTCATTTTGTGGGGTCAGTCATCTTCCCTGTGCATGTGTATGTATGTGTGTGTGTGTGTTCCTTAACCAGATTAAATGTTCTTTGAGGTCAGGCTGAACCTTATATTTTGTCATTCCCATACTGTCTAGCACAGGCCTGGACAAAGGGTTCTCAATGTGGCATGGATGATTAGAAATCAAAAGTCCTGGATCTGAAGTTTACCTCTGACACTATGCAACCCTGGGCAAGTCTCTTTCCCTTTCTGGGGCTGTATTTCCTAATCTGAAGAAGGAGGATTTCTTCTTCTGGGAGCCAAGATGGCAGAGTAAACACTAAATTACCACAATTATCCCATATTTGCTACCCAAAACAAATCCTGGAACAGTAGACCCAGCAAAAAGATGGGGTGAAGGGAAGGCAGATCAGGGTAGGTGGTAGACAGGAGCAAAACACTGGTGTGGAAGGAAAGGGTGAAAGGAGAGAGAGGATAAACAGGAGGTAAAATCGGATGGAGGGAAATACACAGTAATCATAACTATGAATGTTAATGGGATGAACTCTCCCATTAAAAGGAAGCAGAGTGGATTAAAAACTAGAATCCTATAATATGTTGTTTACAAGAAACACACTTGAAGCAGAGAGACATATACAGAGTAAAGGTAAGGGGCTGGACCAGAGCCTATTATGCTTCAGCTGAAGGAGAGAAAAAAAAAGAACAGAGAGGAATATGCCTTTTTCTCAGCAGCATAAGGCACCTACACACACACACACACAAATTGAACATGTATTAGGGCATTGAGCCTTCAAAATCAAATGCAGTAAGGCAGAAATATTAAATGTATTCTTTTCAGTTCATAATGCAATAAAAATTACATTAAACAAACAGCAGTGAAAAGATAGATTAAAAATTAATTGGAATCTAAATAATCTTATCCTAAAGAATAAGTGGGTCAGGGAAGCAATCCTAGAAACAATCAATAATTTCTTTAAACATAATGACAACCATGAGACAACATCCCAAAAGATGCAGCTAAAGCAGTACTTAAGGGAGGAGAAGGAGGGAGAAAAATTTGGAACTCGAAATCTTGTAAAAATGAATGCTAAAAATTGTCTTCATATGTAATTGGGAAAATAAAATACTTTTTTTTAAAAAGGAGGGTTTCAGACTAAATCATTTCTGAGCTTCAAATACTATGATCCCAACTAAAAGCTTGTTGATTGATTGGTGGTACATGGCTTAGATCTAGGCTTATAATAAGAATCCCAATAAATCCTTGGTGATTGATCTCTTAGCTGATGGCTTAGGCCTCTGCTCATCTTTCAAAGGTAGCTTTTGAGCTCTGGTGACTTTGAAGAGTCTTTGTCT